>NC_041017.1:27278280-27878280 GCF_004193775.1 Glycine soja | reverse complement strand
TTGTCATAAATCATAATATTCCACTTACGTACCAACGTTTATAGATGACCTTTTTTTTCTTCCTATGTGGGCCACATGAATATGTAGTAAGAGCTAGTTGGATTAAAACAGTTAACTAGAGATCTAGCTTCGACCTCTATCTACTTAATTGCGAGCCACGAATATATAAAAGAAAAATAAGAACATCGATTAGGTGCTGAAGTATGATTGCGGCTGTAATTTAACATTGTTGGTGGTGTGTAGAGTGTAGACACACATCAGAGAATGAATGGCTACTAGGTCATGGTCTCGATCACACTAGCTAGCAGGCTAGCTAGCTAGATCTTAGGTTACTCCTGTCTCAATCACTATCCACGCATTTTTTTTAATTTAACCACGTCAATTTTGGCGATTTGAACACATCAAACAGTGAATTTGGGGTCAAATTGCAAGGTAAGATTTGATGTCAGTGACATCTAAAAGGTAAAAATAAAAGCTAGAAAAATTTGTGAACTA
Source organism: Glycine soja (assembly GCF_004193775.1). Lineage (NCBI taxonomy): Eukaryota > Viridiplantae > Streptophyta > Magnoliopsida > Fabales > Fabaceae > Glycine > Glycine soja. The sequence continues at coordinate 27,877,785 of NC_041017.1, read as the reverse complement.
AAAAGTTCTAATTTATTTTGTCTCATTTTTTTTTTGTAATATTTTCGCATCCATGCTGATTTAAATTATTAAATATATTATTTTGTAATATACTTATACCATGTTTATCAATTATCACCCAAAACCCACGTCTAATTTTCAAGTCAACATAAAATCCACTTTATAGAATTTTAGGTTTTTACATTGTTGGTCTACATTATTTTTTGTTCTAAAACTAATTAATACTACAAGCAATGGCTAAAATAATATCCTCTATGTTGCGTCGATCTTGACACCAACGCTAATAGGCCAACACAAAATGCCATGTCGCCACTAATTTGAATTTAGTGTCAACCTTGTCAACGCTACATTGATGCTCGTGTGTTAATGTACCAAACATTTGAATTAGCTTTCACGTTACACGTAAGAGGTATCTTTGCATAGCATCATCCTGGTTATCACTAAATATTGTAATTAATGTACTTGACTATTGTGATATACATTCCAATTTTATGCCATTTAGATCAACCGTAAGTAAATATGCCTCTCTGTCATTTGTAGCCAATGGTACACACTACTACAAAAGTGTGATTCAACATCATTGAATTTAAGTCGGTTATAAAAAAATTGATGTAATAAAACTTGCGGTGACATTTTAAAAATAAATAACAACTTTTTATAAAACTTAATGACGGGTTTTCAAAACCGCCTTTGATACAAATTTTTCTAAAGCGATTTTATAAAAACCACACTTATTTGTATGCCTATTACTACGGTTTTTAGAAAAAAAAAACCGCCTTTGTCTCATTTGCAATTACTTCATTATTCTTTTGTGTTTTGGAATGCGCCTTTCCATCTCTCTCTTGCCCTTCACCATGCCGTGAGCACATCTCACTCTCGCCCTTCACTCCTATCGTGACCTCCGCACATCTCACTCTCGTCCTTCACCTTGCCGTGACCTCCGCAAGCTCGTCGTGGACATTCCCCAACCTGTGCTTCGTCCCGTCGGCGGCGTTGCTCTCGCACACCACGCACAGCACCTTCACCAGTGGCAAGAAAATTCCCCCCGCCCTCTTCGACACCGAGGGAATCGTCGGCGCAAGAAGCGCCTCGCTGAAGACCAAGCTGTAACCTAACCCTAACGAGGAGTTGCATAAGAGTTTAACGAATTGGTACGTGACGCAGTTTTCGAGGCCGGTTTTGATAAAACCTTTGGCGAAGAAGAAAGCGAGGGCGATGAGCCAGGGGATGGGATCGCTGAAGCCGGAGAATGAGGCGGCGAAGGGTAGGGTTTTGGTAAAATAATTTTCTTTTTTTGTTTGCTATGTTGATTAAGGTAATGTGATTAGTTACTTTTGAATTACTTGAAATACAGAGGAACTCTAAACTGTGTGAAACTTGTGTTGAAATTTAGGAGTATAAAAGAACAACTGAATAATAATTCAAATTCATAAAGTCGAAATTGCGTTCCTATGGTAATGTGGGGTTTAGTCAGATATTTGAAGTTTAAGGAGTCAAGAAAATTGGACTTTGCAAGTTTTCATGGTGAGAAGGCGATGGAGTATATGTGGAGTGGTGAATTGGTAGTGCTAGAGCTAGATGTGACATTAGCAAGCACGATCTCTATTATCATGTGGCTGTTGCAGTGTGCGAGTTTTGAATAAATATGATTATATGAATTCAAAGTCAAGATTTTGTGTAATTGGCTTGTGTCAAATGTACCAAGTTACCCAAGGATAAATTATTTTAAAGGTCAATTAGCAGTACACCAATATTTATATTATTTTTCATCCTCTTGATAGAAGCTATGCTAACTTAAGTTTGTTCTTGTACAGTATATACTTGGAAATACATAGCTGAGGTAGTAGAATATAAGTATATAACTCTGATCTTGTGGTATTACAGGATTTGTTCTGGAGGCAAGGTGAATCCACTGCATAATCTGTTTTGCTCAGGGGATGATTGTAAAATGTACCTGCAATCATTTGTCAATACAAATAAGCTATGATTCCTGATCCAAAAAATTCAGGTATAGGCAATCAATTTGATGCTTGTTTATCATTGGTTATTACATCCTGCAATTTTGCATGGGAAAAAAAAACTCAATGCAAATTTTGTTTCCGTGTCCTATGTTTTTCTTTCTTTAATCTTTATATTGAGATCACGCTTGTTGCTTTTATTTTGCTACTTACAATGATGTTTTTGTTATTATATTTAATCTAATGTTATTGTTAAAAAAAATGATGTTAATTTTATATTTAACTTAATGTGTGTCACACATTTGCCTTACGCAGACTTTGACAACTATAATGTCTCCACCACCTATAGTAACATCTCTTGCCTACTATCCCAAAGATAATATATTTGGTATTTGCTTTGATGACTCTACTATATATACTAGTTTTGAAAGAAAAGAAAATTAAAGAAAAAAGGTTGAAAATATTTTCTTAATAATTAATTGCTAACAATATATAATTTTAAAAAAATGTTATATGGAAGGACTACATGTGCTTAAAAGTTAATAGATTATTTACTTAGTTAACTTTTGTTTTCTTATTTTATCTCCAATAATTAATTGATTAATATAAAAAAACACTACGCACAAATAAGTCTATGAATTTAATTTAAATATTATTAAAGGTTCTATAGTGGACATTAAAAATGGGAATAAGTTAGCTATTAGGAGATTATAACATGGCTTATATATAATGAGGTCTAACGTACATGACTTATTTTAATTTATTTTTGTAAGCTGGAGGTTCCCTTTTGACTATGGATATGGTGACTATGATCAGAAATGATTGGAGAGTCTGTGCCCCTTGACCATGTGTTTCAACGAAAAAAATATTAGGTAATATACAACTATATAAGAAAAATTTCTAACCAATGGATTTCTATAAAATAGTTCAAATATGAAGATTTATATATTGTCTTCTTGCAGGAGAGAATTCAACTTGAAACTACTGGGTTGTATAAACTTGATTGATATAATTCAAACTTCCATGCTCAAGGTAAATATTGATTATCTAAGATGGAAAGCTATACAGTTCTGATTTTGCTATTTTCTTGTTTTATTGTTATAAAAATGACAAAAGGTTATTGGGGTTGAATGCTTGGAATTTGGAAAGCAAAATAACAAATATGAAATCTTGTCAAAGTAAAACTTGAATGGCATACTTATGAATTTTTTTTTCTGTTTGTCCATGAAATCTTCCTAATTTCAATTTGATAATTTTAAATAATTTTGAATATTTTCTTTTAGTGTATATAATTTTAGTGAGCAACACTTTTAGACAGTTTTTTTGCTAAACGTCGTGTTCAAATTTGATTAATTTTATTCGTTTGTTCTCTTTTCGTATGAACAATTTAGTTTAGTAATTATTAGTTAGTTTGTAGAAATATTTTTTAATGAAATGACCATACCACCAATTTCTATATCATCATAATTCTTGTTTCCAAAAAGCAAAAAATTAAAAATAATTAATAATTCTACATCAGTTTAGGCCACAACAGATGTAGAATGTCTAGCATTCTACATCGATTATTAGAATGACCGATGTAGAATTCTGACATTCTACATCGGTTTTCAGGACAACCGATGTAGAAATCTGGCATTTTAAGACGGGTTTGGAGCTCAACCCGTCTTAAAATGGACAGATTTCTACATCGGTTGTCCTAATAAGCGATGTAGAATGTCAGAATTCAACATCGGTCGCTCAACCATCGTTGTGTTTCAATAACACTGAGCTATAACGATGTGTGATAACCGATGTAGAAAGGCGCCGATAACCAATATAGAAAACCTATTTTTTAGTAGTGACAATAGAAGCTAATTTGAATGTCAGATACATTAATGTGTTCTAGTGTTCAAATAGCATTAACCTAACCAATGCTACATCTAGATACTACATAAACATGTCATAATTGTCTCACGACCACTCCAACACTACATTGCTATCGTGTCGTAGCCACTATATAAACATGTCATAATTGTCGCACGACCACTCCAATATCGCACCATCGCATTGCCACCACAACAAGTATAATCAATCCTTTTGATTTATGTAATTTTGGTTTTGTTTGTTGTTGCTCAGAATATTAGTGCTAAAATTTTGTAAATTTGTTTTGTGTTCTTAATTGATTTTGATATTATTCTTAATTAGTTAAATTTTGTGCTAGATTTTGGTATAGCACTATAAGAAAAATAATTATTGGCGAAAATTTACCAATGGATCCAAATCCATCAGAAATGTAAAAATTTCTAACAAATATTTCGGACATTTTTGACGAAAATTTCTAACAGATTTTGAGCCATTGGAAATACTAACATTTATGATGGATTTTTGGCCATGGGAAATAATGACATTTTCGACAGAAATTTCTAATGAATTTTTTATCATCGGAAAGTTTAGCATTTCTGACAGATTTTAGTAATGGATAATCCATTGGTAAAAAAAAATCCATCGATAATGATAGGAATGAAGAAAAAAAGAAAGAACCATCCCATTTGGTTGATGCTACTAATAAAAGAAGCCATTAAATCCTTAAAAATAGAAATTTAAATATATTAATATAATATATAAAAATTCAGACAAATTGATAAATATGTATAAGAATTAATTTTTTTAATTTTTATTGTTAACTATAATTTTAAATAAATTACTATAAATTATTTCATCTTTATATATATATATATATATATATATATATATATATATATATATATATATATATATATATATATATATATATATGAATTTAAACCCTTCCTTGATGCACATATTTGTTTTTTTAATGTATTAAATATTTTTACTTGAATAATAAAAAAAAAAAATTCTTCTCCCATAAAAAAAAAATAAGTGCGAAAAGTTGTAAATTAGAAAGAAGAGAAAATAAATTGATAAATATATGTATATATACACTAATTTTTTACCTTCTTTATCCTATTAATTTTTAATGTTTTCAAAGTTAATACCATTTAATAAAAATTATATTAATTTTCGTCTGAGAAATTAGACTATTTTCCTCCGACTGGAAAAAAAAACATTGTGAATCTACTTATCATTGAATTTATTGTAAAATATATCACTCTTAACCCTAGGGATGGAAATAAGTGGGACATCTTACTTGAAAATGCAACACTGTGGTACATTTGACTACTTTTGGACGTTATATTACTCTAAAGGAAAAGACAAATTAAAGGAAAAGCAGTTGTGTATGAACCAGTACTATTTCTACTATTTTTTCTTTGTTGTTTCCTTTGTTACTTCATATCTTGCCTTCTTACAGTAGGAAAGTTTCCTTTTTCTCTCTTGTCCGTCTCACAAGCACACAAACACATGCATCATAATGTCTGGGGCTTTTAAATACCTTTATACATTTTCCTAGGTAAAACTAAGTAAACACTTGATTCTTGAATGTTATATAGAAAGAGTGTTATGTGTTGCCTTATTAATGACATTGATGTAACACGTTTTTGAATGGACATAAGTTAGGGAATCCTTTTTAGCTATTCGCTGTTTACCTAATTTTGAAGCTATGCTCTTTAGCTTGCATAAGGAGGAAATTCTCTTTTCTCTCGAAACCTAAGAGTAATACCCTCTCATGGAACAAATTATATGAAAGACTAGTTGATTTGCCATTGTTAGTCATGCTTTATATGTGCATAGAGATGTTAAAATGAGGAAATGTTCTTTTTGTGATTGGAATATAATAAATTGCACCCAATCAATTGATGTGAGAACCAATTCTATGGATCTATTCTGAAATTGTGGCTACTGTTTGGAGTTGCTATTTTATTATAGTTGTATTAAGAAGCAGTTTGCTTTTTATTTTACATTTTTTTCCTTTGATTTTGCCAAAAGTATTTATGGTCACTCTCTTCTGTTTGTGATATGAGTGTTGTTATTATTTGTTTTTTGGGGGTGAAGTATAATTTATGGGTGAACTTGGAGAATTTTTAGTCAGATTTATAAGGTTGACCTCTTGCACACGTATGTGGTTGAAATTCAAGTTTTGGTTTGTGTTTTTGTTTAGGGGAGGTGTGGTTCGTGTTGGAAGGTGGTCACTTTTGGGTTACTGTGGAGAGGATGACGAGAAATTCCTTGTGGTAAGTTTCTCTAACTTTTCATTCCTTATCTGTTTATTATGTCAAAGTTGGATTCATGGTTGCTTAGCTTATATATACTGTTAACTTATGCTTACAGGTGAGAGTGCAGCTACTCAAGCTTCCATAGGCATTGTTCAATAACAAGGCACAACTTATAAGTTTTCAACTCCCTTTGATTTTCATATCAAAATTTAAATTCCGTTGAAATGGATTAAGGCACCCTATCATTTGTTTTTGAGTGAATATTTACTTTGTTTAGTTATTATTGTTAATATATTATAAATTATTACTAACATAACTTTTTTGTTGATCAATGAAGCTATTATAGTTCTCGATTCTCCTTTGGAATATGTTCAAGAATCAAGCTTCCCTTTTAGTCAGGTGTGGTTTCTCTTTTAATTAAGCTTTTGTTTAATTTACTTTACTGTCATTGGGCAGTATTATTACACTTCTGCATAGTTCAAAATATTGGATGGATTAATATTTCATTATAAATTTGTAATAATGTTCTTGTTGCCTCGAATGAATGTATAAATTTCTACCTATAAATTTGTGAGCATGTCTTGTGTGACTAAATGCCTCCTTTTTCTTAAGTAAAACATCAACTTATTCCTTAAATTTATTAGGACCTTCCCTTCATTTGGTAATTGACATTATTACTTTAGTAGCTAATTTTGCCCTTGGTATTTTGAACAAGTTTGCTAACGGTCAATATGTACTCCCTAAGTCCCTAACTTATTAGGAATTACATTAAGTCTCTAATTTGCCAAATTCCAAGACAAATTTAAAAAACTTACAACACTCTGCATATTACTTTTATATGATGAAATTGTTTAACCTTAACTTTAAGAATGTGTCCATATTTAACTTGTTTGTTTTTAACATTTTTAACATATCAAATTAGTTTGAATATATAGAACATGGATTCATTTTGTTTGAATCATGGTTGGATGTACAATAAATATTATAGTGGTATAAGAGGTTTAAAACCATCTTTTGTAAGGGGGTTGATGATTTCATAGACAAAGTTGGACAACACATATATTATATAGAAGATGGGGGGGATCATATGTCTATGCTTTAAATGTGATTGCACAAAGATTTTGAAGGATGAATTTGTGAAGGTTCACCTTCACAAAGATGGATTCAAACTTGATTATTGGATTTAGATTGTTCACGGTGAAGAGATGTCACGTGTTGATTTACATGTTGAAGATAATTGTATGGGAACTTTAAGCAATGATGTAGATGTGGCTTGAGTAGAACAATTTATGTCAATGTAAGAGATGGTGTCTAATGCTCTTAGGCAACATGAGTCGCTAGAAGCATCAGAGTCAAACAACACGGAAGAGCCTACAAATGAAAAAACTCAGATCCTATAATTTGTTGGCAGAGACAAATAAGTCATTGTTTAAAGGGTTAAAGACTTTAAACTATCAATATGTGTGAGGCTTTTAGCTTGCAAGTTGAATTAGGATGTTTCTGATAAAAGCTTAGAGTTCATTATAGAAATGTTTTTAGATGTAACACTCGTAAAGGGGAGTTTGCCAAAAAAAGTTATTATGATGTCAAGAGATTATTATTGAAGATGGAGTTGGAAGCTAAGAGGATTGATTATTGTGTGGACAATTGTATTTTTTTTATGACAATGAATATGGGAAAAATGATGAAGTATTAGTTGAATGCAAATTTTGTCACAGACCAAGGTATCATGACTGCAACATTGGATCAAGTAACAAAAAATAAGTTCCAGTTCAGGCAATGTTCTGTTTGCCTATAATTCCTCGGCCATAGAGAATGTTTGCATAAATGCAAACTGTAGGACATATGACATGACACCATCAAAATAGAAGTTATGAAGTGTTATGTCATTCATTTGATGGTGAAGCTCGTAAACACTTTGATTGAGTACATCCAGATTTGTCGCTGATCCACACAACGTACGACTTGGTTTATGCTCTGATGGATTTAATTTGTATACCCAATCATCATCTTCACCTTATTTTTGTTGGCCCATAATTATTACACCATACAATCTTCCTCCTAAAATGTGCATGTTTAAAGCTTATATATTTTTGAGTTGCCTTATATTGGGCCCATCTAATCCGAGGGTTGACATTAATGTTTATCTAGAGCTTTTGATTGACAAGCTGAAAAAGTTTTGGAGTGGCGTTTTGGCATATGATGTGTCAAGGAAGCAAAATCTTATGATGAAGACAACTTTAATGTGGATTATTAATAACTTTCTTGCTTATGGCATATTGTCTGGTTGGGGGACTCATGGAAGATTTGTCTGTTCACATTGCATGAAACATAAGAAGTCATTTACATTACATTACGTGAGGAAAATTTGTTGGTTTGACTCATGTCATGGGCTCTTACCCAACAATCATCCACTTAGGGACAACAAAAAAACCTTCATAAAGGGGAAAATAGAGCGTGATGGTTGGCCACCTAATTAAGTGTGGCATAGAGTCAGGGATGTAGAAGCAAGCTTCATGATGTTGAATCAAGATTGATTCAAGTTGTTTTGATGATAACAAAGATGATGACAAAAAGCCTAAAAGAATGATTTCAAGATTGAGTCAAGAACAATTCAAGAATCAAGAGAAATTTGATTTCAAGATTCAAGAAAAGATGAATTCAAGATTCAAGAGAAGAAGTCAAGAAGACTTCACAAGGGAAGTATTGAAAAGATTTTTCAAAAAACAAACATAGCACAGTTTTGTTTTTCAAAAAGAGTTTTTCTCAAAATTTTCTAAGTTACCAGAGTTTTTACTCTCTGGTAATCGATTACCAGTTTTCTGTAATCGATTACCAGTGACAAAGTTTGTTTTCAAAAGCTTTCAACTGAATTTACAATGTTCCAATTAATTTCAAAATGGTGTAATCGATTACAAGATATCGGTAATCGATTACCAGTGTGTTTGAACGTTGAAATTCAAATTCAATTGTGAAGAGTCGCATTCTTTCACAAAAATGCTTTGTGTAATCGATTACAACCAGTGACAAGTTTTGGAAAAAAAAAAACAAAAGATGTAACTCTTCCAATGGTTTTCAAGCTTTTCTAAAGGTTATAACTCTTCCAATGGTTTTCTTGACCAGACTTGAAGAGTCTATAAAAGCAATACCTTGATTTTCATTTGGAGAACACTTACAACACTTACAACCTTTACAAACAACTTTTCCACATATTCTTTTACAACCTTTGAATCTCTTTGAACTTCTTCTTCTTCTTCTTCTTCTTCCTTTGCAAAAAGCTTTCAAAAGTTTTCTGGTTTTCCAAACCTTGAAAACAAAAGTGTGTTATTCATCTTTTTCATTCCCTTCTCCCTTTGCCAAAAAGAATTCGCCAAGGACTAACCGTCTGAATTCTTTTTGTGTCTCTCTTCTCCCTTTTCCAAAAGAATAAAGAACTAACCGCCTGAATTCTTTTGTGTCTCCCTTCTCCCTTGTCAAAGAATTCAAAACGACACAATATGAGAATTCTTTTGATTCTTCCCTTTTCCATAAACAAAGGATTTCAAAGGACTAACTGCCTGAGAATTCTTTTGTTTCCCCCTTCACAAAGTTTCGAAGGACTAACCGCCTGAGAACTTTGTCTTAACACATTGGAGGGTACATCCTTTGTGATACAAGTAAAGGGTACATCTACTTGGGTTGTAGTGACTGAGAACAAGAGAAGGTACATCTCTTGTGGATCAGTTCTAGTGGAGGGTACATCCACTAGGTTGTTCAAAGAGAACAAGGGAGGGTACATCCCTTGTGAATCTTTGCTTATAAAAGGATTTTACAAGGTTGAAAGAAATCTCAAGGACCGCAAGTCGCTTGAGGACTGGATGTAGGCACGGGTTGTTGTCGAACCAGTATAAAACTCTTGTATTTGTCTTCTTCTTCCCTACACTCTTTAATTTTCGCTGTGCACTTTAATTATCGCTTTTATTTTTGGTTAAGTTTATATTTCTGTTCTTTACTTTCTTAACATTATAGTAAAAGACTAAGAATAGTAGATTTTTAATTAGTAAAGATTCAGTAATAATTAATTCAACTCCCCCTTCTTAATTATTTCGAGGCCATTTGATCCAACAAGGGATTTGCAAAAAGTTACATAAAGTGGTGTCTCAACAATAGATGGATATGAGGAGTGACACAACTAGACAAAAAGAAGTACATTTTCAGATCTTTCATACTGAAAAAATAATTTCTTGAGACACAATCTCAATGTTATGCACAGAGAACAAAAAATTGAAAAGATAGTCATCATTGTGATGAATGTGAGTGGTAAGACAAAAGACAATGAGAATGAAAGGATGGATTTAGCTTTGTATTGTAGGTGACCAAACTTGGAGTTGGAGCCACTAGGTAAGGGGAAAATGTTAAAGCCAAAGGCAAATTACAATTGAATTGTAGCGGAAGCAAAGTTAGTTTGTTCTTGGATAAAAGAATTCAAGATGTCCAATGGTTATTCTTCTAACTTAGCAAGATGTGTCGACGCTAACGAGGGAAGGATGAATGGAATGAAAATCCATGATTGTCATGTATTCATGGAGTGCTTACTTCCTATTGCCTTTAGTTCCTTGTCGATACATGTTTTAAATCCACTTATTGAAGTTAATCATTTCTTCAAAGATTTATGCTCTACAATGTTAAAGAAGGATGACCTTGTTAGGATAGAGGAGACCATTCCATTAATTCTTTGCATGTTTGAAATAATATTTCCTTCTAGATTTTTTGATTTAATGGAGCATCTTCCTATTCATCTTGCATATGAAGCAAGACTAGGTGGACGGACTAGTGTAGTATAGGTGGATGTATCCATTTGTGAGTTACTAAAAATATCACTATATTTTATTTGAATTTCATTTATTATACTTCTCAATCATCATCTAGTTATTTAATTTTATAGATTCATGGGCATTTCCAAATGATCAGTGAAAAATTAGACTAGGGTTGAAGGATCAATTTGTGCAATTAACTTACACTGTGAGATAACTCATTTTTGTTCCCATTATTTTAATAACATGGGAGTACTAGAAACAAAATGGATATATCCAATGAAAGGCATCGACCAACATTATTGGTCTTTAACCAACCTGGTCTTCATTCGGGCAAGGAGTTGACTCATTGGTTAACTGATGAACAACACAAATCAGTCCATTTTCATATGTTGATCAACTATACTGATGTTAAATCATACCTTGAGTAAGTAGCTGGGAACAATTGTTTTCATTATTATACACAACGTACCTAGCATTGTCCTTTTAAATTCATCCTTTAAGTGATATATTTGGACAATTCATTCATGCAAACCCATCAAAATGCTTTTGCTCGTATACATGTTGATTTTCCTAGATGGTTCAAGGAACATGTATCTAACAATTTATTTTAATTTTCCATTATATATTTATTAAATAAAGTACAACTTTTCACGTGTTACATGCGTATGTTCACATTGAGCCTTTAAATGAGACAAACCAACACTTAGGGAATTTATCAAATGAGTCTTTTAGATGTGTTAAAAAATGACACACATATTTTATCAATGGGTACAAGTTCCAAACTCATGCATGGTGTAAGAGCAAAAAAGCCATAAACAATGAGATTTATGTAAAGGGCCTTTTAGAAGGAAGTGAAAATGATTTCTATGGGATCATTTAACACATATATGAGCTTAAGTACAATATTTAAGCTATCATAAGAAAGTGGTGGTAGATGGATTCATAAAATTCTTCATCCATTAATATTTCTTCATTTATTTCTCCATCATTAATTTCTTTTTCCTTCATGCATGCATGCTCCACTATAACATTGTATGCATACACACACACACGATACTGCAAACAATAAAAAGAAAAAAAATAATGAAAGAAAGATACTAGATTACATGACTAGTTTTTACATGTAAAATATCAATACAAAGACTGCCAACAATATCAAAGGCATTGGTCCAAAAGTATAAAATACTTCATTTAACCAGAAAAATCAATAAAATGTGTATCTAAACATTCAATCATAATAGTGTCATCAAAATATAAACTAAATAGTTCAACAAAAAAACACCCCAAAAAATATAGTTAAGTATAACCAAGATGTTCATTAAGAGATTATCTTTAAAAGATTATGAACAAAGCTAACCTTCAAGAAATTTTCCCATACTTCATCACTAGTAGTGAACGTCTTTGTAATTGGATCTCATCCAAAACCAAAGTTGTTACGCATAAGCGTTGATATTTTGTTGTACTGATTTTTAAACCATTTCATTCGACTCAAGTAATGATTATAGTTTTTAGGGGACCTAGTTTTGGAGTTGAAACAAAAAACTATAACTCTTTCTACATTTTGTTTACTAAGTGACCCATTAGCATCGCGAATCCATTTTTCATAGCTTCTACCAAGAGGTGTAATAACTCATTGAAATCCTCCATAGTCTATGATTCATACTTGTCTTTCTCTTTGCCTTTTTTTTTTTTATTTTTTATTTCCTTGTTGTGAATCTCTCATTACGGTAAGAAGCTAATTATTATACAATAATAAGAAAATAATAATTATCAAACTAAATCAACAATCATAAATGCAAAATATTAAGAAATTCAATTAAAATTAGCATAAAAAATGACAGAAAAACAAACACGTATATAACAATCATAAACAAAAAAACAAAAAAAATAATTCAATTGAAACATACGAACAAAACACATTCATGCATTTTCTGAAAAATTACTATTACTATGTCTGATGAATAATAATTATCAATTGAGTATTGATATTTTTTAACAGCAAAAAAGATATATACTAATGCAACTAAGCACAAGATGTGCCAAAGCTATAAACCAACAGGGTACAAAAACTTCAACTACCACACATCTATCAAAAGCTATGCGTAGGAAAGCTAACAATAAAATACAAGACTACTCTGTCCAGCTAAACATAAGGGAAACAAAACCAAGTTAGACATGATGTGCACAACCCCAACTAGCCAATCCCACGACATGGCTGAACTAATATTGAAAACTATGCCTCGGGGACCAACAAATCAACCCACACCCTTGAATATTGGTATGACAAAATTACTATTACTCATTCTCATTAGATAGATATTTATCAATTGAATACCCATAATTATCAAGACTAAATAAAGCTTGATATAATCAATCCTTAAATAATTTATTAATTACTAGTTACGGGAATGGTCACATAAACTAGCCAATAAATTCTCACCAAAAAAATAAGGAAGAAACTCGACAAAGAAAAGTACTACCCTAGCAATTAAAAATAATCTGATCGAAGACTAAAAGCACTTATACAGCATATAGAAACATGAACAACCACACGAAAAAAAAAATACTACTTTATCGAAAAAACGCAATACCTGTCAAAGGTAATAATAGCACGCATAAAAAGAATCACGTGTCAACAAAAACAGAAAAAAAAAAAAAAACTATTGCCATTGATTGAACGATCACCAATAATCGAGAATCAATAGTAAAAAGCAAAAAACAATAGCCAAAAAAAAAAAAAACTTGACAGCAAAAAAGCACGTCACTACTGGGATTGATAAAAGTCTGGATGAGTAGAAAAATCTCACATATTTGGCTGAGATTGTTTCATGGGAATGGTATTTATAAACATAATTGAAAAGTCACACAAAATTCATAAAAATATAATCAAATAAATAGTCCGTCGAAATATGCAGGATTTAATTTTGAATGTAAGGTAACTTTTTTTAGTTATAAAAATTTTTAATTGAATATTATTAGATTTTATTTTCATCTAAAAAATCTTGAGAGTTTTGATTGAATAGTATAAGATTTTATTTTTAATTTTTTAAAATTTTGATTGAATATAAAAAAAATTATATAAAAAAAGTCTTTTAAAATCCTAATTTAATAAACTTCCTTTAATTTTCAGTGGCATGTAATATTATATAATAACTAAATAATTAAATTTTAAATATATACAAAAATATTAGCATAATTACTGATGGATAATCTATCAATAATATATAAAATGACATTTGTAATTTACCCGCAGATTTTTTGTCAAAAAATTTGTTGACCGTTATTGTCAAATTATCAATCGAAACATTTGTTGACAATTTCTGACAGATTATCCGTCAGAAAATTAATTAACCATTCCCAACGAATTATCCGTCACAACATTTGTTGACCATTACCAACGGAATAGTCCATCAACAATTACCAACAAAATATAAAAATTACCAACGAAATTTTATTCTGATGACAAAATTATTGGTGGATTTTTGTCCATCGAAAATTCAATTATCAACAAATTTTCATGCTTATAGTTGGATTTTGGTTGTCAAAAATCAGCCATTTTCTTGTAATGATTGTTAGAACATGAGACATTGGAAGATGACATAAGTATTAAATTTTGTAAGGACTATTGGAATTGTTTAAGTCTTACTGGTATACATCATCCAATCCTTATTTGGCAACACCTTAAATTTAGTGTTTATGTTTATTCATGCATCCATTGTTTTGGAACTTGTTTTTATCAAGGTTATAAAAGCGTTTAGTATGTTCTATTAACCAAGCGTCCAAGATATTTAGAAAATCAGTACCAAAGTACTATTGCTTTTATGCGTCTAAAAAGGGCATAACTAATTTACATAAATATTTTATATTCAGATAGTTAGGGTTGATATGATTGGCTTGCATGTGAAAGCATCTCGAGGTTAATTGGCTCACTAGAATGTTTTATTATTTGAATTTTTCCTCTTGATGATTGGTTCGAAATTCTATCAACATTTGAATTTCAAGTTGTGTGCTCTTATAGATAAAAAATAAAAATCATCTGTCAGAGCCGCAATAATACAAGTAATGAAAGTAGAGATGGTATCTTTTGTCCTCTTTCTCTCTCCTCACGATACTATTGTGTAGCAAGAAAGACAACTATGAGACAACAATGTTTCCAAAGTAAGGCTCTAAACATGTAACGTATACTTTCATTGAAATTTATTGAAGGTGTCTCAAGACTCAACATAATAACCAATACTACAATCAATTTGTGAAGTGCTGAAACTTTGTCAAATTCATTGGATGCTCTAACACAGAAGTTAGAAAAGTTTATTCTTTGCTTTGCAAATTTATTTGTGTGTATTAGAGTTTAATTGTATATCTTTTCTTTGAGAAATTTGAATATTGTATTCATTCAAATTGTTGTTTGAAAAATCAAGTATGGCCTAGAGAATACTTGTTGTAGTCAAAAGTGACAGGGTAAACACTTTTCTGTAATCAGTTTGTGATTAGTAGAACCTTTTAAGGATTTGAAAGAGATCTTGATGTAGTTTAAGAGTTTAAGTAAATCAGTATAAACTTTGTGTTTTTACTCTAGCTTTCATTTTAACTTGTTTATCTTCAGTTGCTTCTATCTTACTATTGGATGCACAAGTTTTGTGAAAAATATCTTTTGTAAATTTTTTTTAAAGATATTGGATGTTCTTGTGCAGAGCATATGTTTTGAACTTGTTATTTGAAAATCTCCATCTTGCAAAAGAAACTTTTAGGTTTTATATCTAACATTTACCCAATCCCCCTTCTAGCGTGTTACTTGTATTTCAGTGATAGGAATGCTATGCTTGAATTACTTTGTCTTTTTGCTCCAAAACACATGCTAGAATTACGATATTAGAATTTTATGATTGTATTTGGTTCTATCATATTGTTTTTTGAATATTGGTCTATGTTTTTACTTGAATTTATTTGAATCTTGCCTACATGTAAGGAAACAATATTATAGTGAATAACTAACTTTCTCCTTCCTAATTCTAGCCTCCTTTGGGGAGGTTTCCAATCAAGCAAAAAAATCATATTCAAATATTGCTATAAAGATTATTGATCTTGGGAAATGTGTGTATCAGTTGAGAGAAAACTAACAAGGTTTCTCTCTTCCCAATTGTGCAAATTGGAAAGAAGAAAGTGTTGGAGTGAGTAATCAACACTTAAAGCCTCCATTTGGGGAGGATTGTAATTAAGCAAATTAAGGTCCTACACATTGATGCTTTGGAAGGCCTCAAGTTGTTTATTCCAATTGTCACCACCCACCTTACTAGGCAACTTTTTGAGGTTCTTCTTTTTGTGCTTGAAGGCTTCTTACCTCTCTTCATCATCCTCAACTTCATTATGTCCATCATCGCATCCTACAGGTTCAACCTTTCAAATCACCCACTGAACTCAAATCTTTCAACCCAACATGAATCTTCATTCATTCTCACCATTATAGAATTGCTTTTGAAAGAAAAAGTGATGTAGGTAAACATCTTAGCTATGGTCGAAGAAAATGAAGAAGAGAAGAATGTAATAAAGCTTTATGGAAGTTTTGATTTTCTTGTTTAGTAAACTGAAGTCCCTATAAAGGCTTACTAAACAAGTGCATGAGTTGTTTAGTCATTCCAAGTATATGTATGGCAATAGGGAAAATACGTTTTAAACTGACTTTTTGTGATCTAGCAAGAAAACAAACCTTGACAACCATTGCAAGAAAAATCTCTTGCGCTCCACATTCCTCATGAAATGCTTCACCCATGGAGTATAATTTGGCTTTTTGATCAAATATTTGAAAAACAATCTAAATAAAAATAGTTAGTTTTTGTTTTATTTCTTTTTCTCTCATCATTGGCAAGTGGACTATAAACAAGATCTTCCATAATAGAATAATGCTAACAAACTTCATATCCTCCAACACTCAAACAATTACACCAAAACCATGGGCTAACTCTTTACCTCAAATAACCATGCTAATATAAAAATATTCCATACTTTATTCGTTCCCATTTCAAATAACCGAATCCCATAATTAATTCAACACAAGCCTTACTAATATCTCATTAGTTCACAGTTCGCTTCACAATCTTGTACAAATTCAAATGTCCTATTTTTTTCCAGAGGAGGGTACAATTGCGAATACATTTTCGAAGATTCAAGAGCGACGGTTCCCTGAGATAATTTTTTATAATTGAATTTACTGATAGGTGTGTAGTGGTTGTTGTAGTCATGATAGTAGACATGACTATATGAAAATTTTGAAATTATTTTTAGTGAATTGCATAAAAATAAAACATATATCAATGACCAAAATGAATGAGTAAAAACTAAAACTTTAACATTAAAAAAATCCATTTAGGTCTTGTTAAAAAATTATTCTTGGTTAAATATATAAAGTACAATTAAAAAAATGAAAATGGGTAAAAAAATTATACATTATTATGTATGAATTTATTAAATGACAAAAATTTTAACCTAGAGATTACTCCATAATTTTCAGTATCATTATAGTTCCTTCTATTTATAAGAACATGTTTACATTTCAATACACATAGTCTTTCAAATCTGCTGCAAACTATTAGAACAGTTAAGGGGAATGTAGTGGCAAACACAATATTCGTCTTGTTCCCCTATTTGCGGTCATGATCTTCGTTTTATGACCCGAGTATATTTTACGTGGACGCAAAAATAAAACAGCTTATCTTTTTTAAGTTGTTCTGAACCAATTATATGCATGCAAAAAGCCAAATTTCTATTCTATTTATTTTTTCGATTTGTTAATGTCTAACAACTTAAAAATTGGCTTAGATGGTGAATTAGCTAGTTGAACAGATTAAAAATAAATGAAAGGATTAAAAAAATACACTATTATCAAAAAAAGCTTTTTGCATTAGTAATTTATATAGGTTATCATATCATTAATATAATATGTGAGGTGGTGGCTTTTTTGTAATAGATAAAAAATCAGCATTAACATTCATATCTTATTTTGGAGTTGATGAAGAGATTTTAAAGATTGACTAAACTAAATTTAGAGTATATATTTTCAAATATAATTGGGTCGATAATAATAATGTATAAATAAATGACTCAAAATTTACATTAGGAGATCTAATAAAAAAGTTAGATGAGGACCCTCTTATCATAATAGTCCAAGCATAACAAACTAATACGTCTAATAAAAGTCCAAGCATAACAAACTAATATGTCTAATAAAAGGTATTCCATGATTCTTTAAAGAATAAGCATAAATGAAAGTGATGAGTTTTATTGGATAGGAAAATGCTTGTGATAAATAAAAAATAAAAAGGAACAAAATTTCTTTGACAAATGCTTGTGTTGAATGTCACAAGTATAATGGGAAATACACCCTCCTGGATTGGATCATAACCTAATTCAAGAACCTTAGTCTTTACAAATCATATGGGATACAATTGATGAGAATAACATTGTTCCTGGTCATTATTACCTGGATAATTAATTTGGTGATAAATATTTGGCCCGCACATTGCTAGAGAGATAGACACATCATCTAGCTATCACAAGTATTATCACACCTAAAAATCCACAGGATATGGGAAAAACACTTTGATACGCCTTAATGTCCCAATCCACAATCATGGGGGAAAATAGAGAAAAAATAAGGTTAAATACCTCGCTCGTTGACCTACAACGGTAGGTTAATAATACAATTCAGTTGAGTCCTTTGGATTAGGTTGCCTCTATTACAAGAAATTCTTTTCCGAAACACTTTGATGCCCACCGTGGGGCTCGGTAAAGCAATTTTCCAACGCCCTTTGTTGTTTTGTGTTTATCATGATCTAGATGATGGTGAGAACTATGATGAATAATGGAGGAGGATATGTTTTACAAAGCAAGATGTTCATAAGGACCTTGATCAGTATAGCCCTTGATTGGTTTAATGGAATAAGAGGCAAGTCAATCACAAATTTTGAAGAATTTTCCTGACAATTCTTGGCTCAATTTGTAGCAAGCAAGCAAAGGCCACCTTCAACTATAGATATATTTGATGTAAGGCAACAATTAGGATAATCGATAAGAGACTTCTTGATGAGATTTAACAAAGTTTCAGTTCGAGTTTATGATCTAGATGAAAGGATGACCATGACGACCTTTTGTAAAGGTTTGTGGGTCAGATAGTTTAGAGAGTCTCTGGTCAGGTGAAGCGCTATGACCATGGCAGAAATCCAATCCATAGATACTGAGAGATGTTTTGCTTTGATCAGATAGATAAAGCAACTCATCATAAATGGGCTGACGGCAAAGTTTGCTCGGAAGCAAGACAAACAAGGAATGGTGAAGCCTAAAAGTGGAAATGAGAAGAAAACACCTCGTTCGGAGTCACACTGGGAGGTTACTTTTGGCCATTTCAATACCATCGCAAGGGGTTTTGCTGAAGGGGGCACCACATCCTCGACGATGAAGAGATATGCAAGGTTAGTGATGACTATTATTGAAATAAGACCACCAAGAACACCTTCGATTACATTTTCGAATGAAGATTGTGAAGGGTCATGATGACAATCTAGTCATCATCTTAGCAGTGTTCATAAGGTTCAATGTGTGTCCTTGTGGATTAGGGATGTTTTGTTGATGTCTTATATTGGCATACTTTTTTAGGTTCGAATATTTCCAAAAAATTATTATAGCCTCACCTAGGTGTTTTGGTAGGTTTTGTAGGTGAGCAAATTGAGGTATGGGGATATACAGAGTTGGAGACAACTTTTGGTGAGAAGGGCCAACTAAAGACAATAACCGTCAAATACTTGGTGGTGAATGCTCGATCGACTTACAACTTGCTACTAGGAGGACCTACATTGAACCGTATAGGGGTGGTCATCTCCACATCCCATTTGAAGGTAAAATATCCCTAGGACGATGGGGTGTTGATTAGAACCACTACTGCTAACCAGGAATTGGCACGAAAGTGCCATGAAGAAAGTTTGAAGAATCAAAGAAAATGGTACGGGGATCAAACTGGTCATCAAGTTAATGTCTTTGTAGAAGCAAGTTTCATGATAAATCAAGATTGATTCAAGGAGTTTTGATGATAACAAAGATGATGACAAAAAGCTCAAAAGTCAAGAACACTTCATGTTAACAAAGATGATGACTTCAAGAATCAAAGAATGAGTTCAAGATTAAATCAAGAACACTTCAAGGTTCAAGAGGAAATTTGATTTCAAGAATCAAGAATCAAGTTTCAAGATTCAAGTTTCAAGAATCAAGATCAAGATTCAAGATTCAAGTTCCAAGAATCAAGATCAAGATTCAAGAATAATCAAGATCAAGATTCAAGAACTCAAAGATTCAAGAATCAAGAGAAGACTTAATCAAGATAAGTATTAAAAAGTTTTTCAAAACATTTAGTAGCACAAGAAGTTTTCACAAAATCATTACCAAAGAGTTTTACTCTCTGGTAATCGATTATCAGATTATAGTAATCGATTACCAGTGGTTTTAAAACGTTAAGATTTTCAAAATTCAAAATGAAGAGTCACATCTGTTGATGTGTAATCGATTACACCTTTATGGTAATCGATTACCAGTGACTGTTTTCGAAAAATTCATTTCCAAAAATCACATTTCTTCAAGTGACTTGTTTCTGAAGATTCTTTCAAAAGTCATATCTTTTTAAGTGATTAGTTTTTAAAAAGAATTGCCAAGAGTTACAAGTTTTGACTTGAGCCATCAAGAAATTATAAATATGTGACCTTGGCATGAAACATTTTAACAATCTCATTCATATCCATCATCTCTTTCAATCATTCTATCTTTCAATCTATCTTTCAACATCTTCTTTCATTTCTTTCAGAATTTTCTGGTTTCATCTTCTCTTCATCTTTCTAAAAAAATTTTGTTCAAAACTTTCTCTTCCAAGAAAAGTTCTTTGTTCAAAAACTTGTGTTATTCTTCTTTTTCATTCCCTTCTCCCTTTGCCAAAAAGAATTCGCCAAGGACTAACCGCCTGAATTCTTTTTGTGTCTCTCTTCTCCCTTTTTCAAAAGAACAAAGGACTAACCGCCTGAATTCTTTTGTGTCTCCATTCTCCCTTGTCAAAGAATTCAATAAGACACAGTCAGAGAATTCTTTTGATTCCTCCCTTTCCCATAAACAAAAGATTTCAAAGGACTAACCACCTGAGAATTCTTTTGTTTCCTCCTTCACAAAGTTTCGAAGGACTAACCGACTGAGAACTTTGTCATAACACATTGGAGGGTACATCCTTTGTGGTACAAGTAGAGGGTACATCTACTTGGGTTATTGACTGAGAACAAGAGAGGGTACATCTCTTGTGGATCAGTTCTAGTGGAGGGTACATCCACTAGGTTGTTCAAAGAGAACAAGGGAAGGTACATCCCTTGTGGATCTTTGCTTGTAAAAGAATTTTTACAAGGTTGAAAAGAAATCTCAAGGACTGCAGGTTGCTTAGGGACTGGATGTAGGCATGGGTTGTTGCCGAACCAGTATAAAACTCTTGTGTTTGTCTTCTTCTTCCCTACTCTTTTAATTTCCGCTGTGCACTTTAATTCCCGCTTTTACTTTTGGTTAAGTTTCTTTTCTATTCTTCATTTACTTAACAACATAGTAAAAGCCTTAGAAGAGTAAATTTTCAATTAGTAAAGGTTCGTTAATAATTAATTCAAGCCCCCCTTCTTAATTATTCCGAGGCCACTTGATCCAACAGTCTTGAATCTAAATCCAAGGAAGGACTTTGAGGAATGGAGACAAACATCGACAAAAGATGTGAAAGAGAAGGCCATGGCAGAAAGAAAGGTGGTCAAATTAGGGACAACTTTGCCTTTAGAAATTGAAACTGAGTTAATCCTGACTTTGAAAGAGAAACTTCGAGGTCTTTACATGGAGTTCAGTAGATATGTCTGAAATCAATCCCAATTTCATATGTCATCAACTTGCTTTAGACCCAAGGGACAAACCAATAATACCAAAAAGAAGGAAGTTCAGAGAGGAAAAGAGGAAACAATAGTAGAAGGCACAGAGAAGTTGGTGAAAGTCAACCACATCCAAGAAATAAATACCCGATCTAGTTGGCTAACATTGTCATGGTCAAGAAGACGAACGAAAGATGTTGCATGTGCATTGACTTTACCGATCTCAACAAGGCATGTCTCAAGGATTCATACCCTTTATTGAACATCAATTGCTTGGTAGATGAAGCCTTCAGGTATCAACCTATTCAGGTTACAACTAGATCTAAATGCACCCAATGGATAAGGACAAGACCTCATTCACTGTCGACCAAGCTAATATTTGTGATTGAGTCATGTAGTTTGTTCTAAAGAATGTTGGAGCCACTTACCAAAGGCTTATGGATTTGGGTAGGTTTAATTGGCAGGAATGTGGAGTTTTACATTGATGACATGGTCGTAAAGACAATAGTGGCGACTGCTCACTGTGTGGTCTATAGGAGGTGTTTCATATGATTAATAAACACTAGTTGAAACTAAATCCCAAAAAATGCTTATTCAATGTTCAAATGAGTAAATTTATCGGTTTCATGCTTTCACTAAGGGGGATCGAAGCAAACCCATACAAGTGTTTTGCGATTCTCAACATGCGAAGTCTGAAAAATGTAAAAGTGGTACAACAGTTAACAGGTTAGATTGCTTCTTTGTCTCGTTTCCTGTCAAAAATCTAGTGACAAGTCTTTTCCTTTCTTTAAATGCTTAATAAAGAATGAAAGATGTTTTTGGTAAGGGGAGTGTGAATCAGCCTTTGGTCAATTAAACGATCTTTTAACCACACCTTCGATCCAGTCTAAACCTACTCCAAGGTCGCCTATCATCATATATTTGGATGTAATTGATCAAGCAATCCGCTCAATTCTGGTCTAAGAAAAAGAAGTATAGATGCCGATCTATATTGTAAGTAGAGTCCTTAAGAGTGAGAAGATAAGTATCAAATACTGGAAAAGCTAGCATTGATGGTCCTAGCAAAAACTTGGAAATCGAGACATTATTTCCAAAGTTACCCAATTATTATCAAGACCAACCAACCTATCCGAAAAATTCTTCAAAAGTCGAATTTCGCTGGTCAGATGGTCAAGTGGTCGTTGGACCTTGCAAAATATGGATTAATGCACGAGGCCAAAGGGTCAATAAAAGCTCAAATACTTGTTGATTTTATGGTAAAATTAACGCCCTTAGAAGGATTGGAGATAGAAAAGTCAGGATGGATCCTATTAGCATGGGTCCTAATGGTGAATGAAGCATCGAACAAGATCGGATGTGGGGGAAAATTATTTTAGAGAGCTTTGATGGTGTGCTAATTGAAAAATCTTTGAAGTTCAATTTCAATGCCAACAACAATCAAGCTAAATACGAGGCATTGCTGACAGGAATGATGTAGGCCAACGAGATAGGGATCACCTCTGTGGTGGCTCAAAGCGATTTTGAGTTGGTGACTAACCATTTACTATTTTCATAATTAGCCACCTACCAAGGGAAGAGAATTCTAGGGCTAATCTTTTAGCAAAACTAGCAAGCACAAAGAAAAGATGGGGGAACTATTCTATACAACAAGAAACACTATCTCACCCACATGTGTCACTTGTAGAGGCAAAAGAACTATTTGTTCAAGAAGAGTACAAATCATGGATGGGTCTAATCCTTCAATACCTAGAAAGGGGCGATCTACCTTTAGATCAAAAGGCTATGACAAAGCTAGTCAAAGAGGTTGCACAATTCACACTGTTGGACAACAAGTTATATAAGTGGGGTTTAGCACCCATTTATTAAGATCTCTCACAATAAAACAAGCAACCTACATGGTTAGAGAAATTCATGAGGGGGTTTGCGTGAGCCACTTAAGGGGACAATCATTTGAAAACAAGGTAATCCGAGCAGGGTACTTTTGACCGACATTACATAGCGATTATATGGAATTCATCAAAAGATGTGATGGGTTCTAGAGAGATGTCATTTTAAACAAAGTTCCACCTGAACAATTACATTCTATATCATCGACATGGCCTTTTAACAAGTATAGAATCAACATTTTTGGACCATTTTTTATCGTGGTACGACAATTGAAGTACTTGATTGTGGCTATGGACTATTTCACCAAAAGGGCAAAGGTGGAACTAGTGGCCAAAATCACTTCCGATCATGTCAAAAGATTCATTTGGAGGTCAACCATATGCCAATTTGGAATCCCTCGAACCATGATTGTTGGGAATGGAACTTGGTTTGCAAGCAATGCAATTAAGACTTTTTGTACAAAGAATTCATCTTGTTTTCACTTTCATGGAACACCCATAGACAAATGGACAGGTAGAGGCAGTGAATAAGACAATTTTGAACGGGTTAAAGGTGAGGATTCAAAATTCAAAATTTAGTTTGACAGAGTATTTCTTGCATGTTTTGTGTTCATATCACATGATGCCTCAATCTTCAACTTGTGAAACCCCATTTAGCATGGTCTATGGGGTGGATGCCATTATTTCGTTAGAGATATACAAACAAACATTATGAACAACAATATTTGATGAGAACGCAACTGAGGCCAATCATCTTTCTTAATTGGACTTAATTCCCAAAAAGTAGGAACATGTTTGCATCAAAGAAGTAAAAGCAAAATTGAGAGCAGTCAGGAAATACAATACCCGAATGTGTCCAAGAGATTTTTAGAAAGGACATTTAGTCCTTAAGAAGGCACAACCAAATTAGATTGCCAAAAAACTATACCAAAAAGGGTCGGGCCTTATAAGATCAACGAAGTGATCGGTAAAGGGGAATACAAATTATGCGCTTTGGATGGAGGTATGATCTCTTGTACTTGGAATACAACTTGCCTTTACGCTTCCTACAATTAAGAGTTTTTGTTTTACTGTGATGAATATATACTTTGTATGTTTATTTAAATTTCAAATAAGTTAGGAACTACAATGAATGATCTGTGGTGGTAAGGGTGCCAACCTAGTTGGGATGCCTATTTCCACGATGATGTTTTTCATATTCACCAGCATAGACAATGTACTCTTTTTCCCTTACTAAGGCTTTTTTTCCATGAGGTTTTTCTTGGTAAAGGTTTTAACGAGGAATGCCCTAGATAACTTGTTTTTGATTGGCAATAATAAAAGGAGATTCAGTATTTCATTTTAGCATTACTTACTATCTCTTGATGTAACACCTTTAAGTGTATACGATTGTCCTCCACTACATGGTGAGGTAATACTATCAAGTGTATATGATTGACCATGGCAACACAAGTATCTATTCAGCGATGCAACACAATTAAGTGTATACAATTGACTTCGACTACATGGTGATGTAACACTATTAAGTGTATATGATCGACCATGGCGACCCGAGTACCTGTTTGACGATGTAACACCATTAAGTGTACACAATCAACCTCAACTACATGGTGATATAACATTATCAAGTGTATATGATCAACCATGGTGACATGAGTACCTGTTCAGTGATGTAACACCATTAAGTGTATACGATCGACCTCGACTATATGGTGCGTAACACTGTCAAGTGTATATGATCGACCATGGTGACATGAGTACCTTAAAAATTGATCAAATAACTTAGATATTTTAAGATTTATTCATTCCTTTTGCTTGGTAAAAACCATATAACTTAGGTTTATCTTGAGTTTTGTTCACTCCTTTTGTTTGGTAAGAACCTATCAAGTAACTTAGAGTTATTTCGAGAGTTGTCAATTGTTTTTTTTATAAAAACTTATCATATCACTTACAATTATTGTTGAGAGTTGAATCAAAGTAATAGAAATTACTTTTTAACATATCATTGGAAAAATACAAAATATGGTTAAGATAAATTAGAGATTAAAGTTGCATACATACGATACCAAAATGACTAAACTAAAAATAGAAACAAAAAATTAATGAAAGCGATCAGGATATTCAGTTGCCTTCAATAGTAGCCATGTGATCAATGATCTGGTCACCTTGAATGACTTTTAAATTAATTCCTTTCAGCAAAAAGTTCACTTGGTCCTTAGCAGCATCAAAACCTTTGGTGAAACTTTCAACAACTTTGTCTTTGGCATCTTCAAGAGACAGACAATTCATTTACTTTGTCTTTGGCCTTTTCTAGTTTCATTTTCATTTCACTAGCATTCTACTTAGCAAGCTCTTTCTCTTCCATCACCTTCGTTACGACTCGAGAAACGACTTCATCTTGTTCATTCCTCATCTTTTCAATCTCAACAAGCAAAGTTTTTCACGATCAACCAATTTTTTCTTTTCTTCTTCAATTTTTGATTTAGATTGGATCAAATTGTTGTTTTCGGATTCAGGCTACCTCTTGTCCGCTCTCAACTTTTTCACTTTATTTTTTTCTAACTCAAAAGGTTTTTCAAACTTCACTTTATCAGCACTAATAGATCAAACTTTTTCATCCGCTGATACACTCATTGCAGCAAGACGACTCTCCAGGGAATCAATTCCCTTCATGGTTGTTTGAATGGACAACTTCTTTGTAGCCTCACCATCCTCTTCAAATAGAAGGTGATATTGAATTAGTTTTTGATGTGGAAACTTGGCATCCCAAAGAGAGGTTAGACCATCAACGCAATCTTTGATCGGCTCCTAATTATCATCCATGCAAGTAGTTAAAGTCCGATCTTGAGATTGGACTTCATTAGCATTAGCGACCGACCTCAAAGTAGTAGCATTGGGTTTCATGGTCGGATCCATGATTCGTTCACAACAGAAATGTTGCCAATTTTGTGTTTTTTTCGACCATCCAAATCTCTAGAATTGGCACCTGTCGATGTAGTGTGATATGGGGTCAAAGATCTGGCGATACTCTGATTTCTAGCATCATTCTTGTTCTTTTTATTCTTCATTTGAAATCTTTTAGCCATTTCTAAGGGCTCCATGGTACCTACTACAACCATAATACAAGAGTTATTTAGGAAGATCTAAATAGGAAAGTACATGTAAACATATTTAAGAAAGCTTTTTACCAAAATATCTTCAAAGAAGTGTGGGTTGGTTTTTGTTTAGTAGAAGCACTTTCAAATTAAACACAAAATCCAACTTTCTGATCTTCTCCACATCATTCTTTCCCTCATCGATTAAATCTTCCTTTTATAAATTTACCAAATATTAAGGAGTATCTAGTCCAAAAAACAAGATATCCCCTAAACAGTGAACGATTGCTAAAATCCACTCAGATTTTGAAAAAATCTTCCTTAAAGTTGTGAAAGGAATTGTTAGTAAATGGTTAGCAGAGCCTAACTAGACACGTTATTCAAGGACTGCCACCACTCTTCTTGTTCACCCTTGATTCAAAAAAGTAAAAGGATTTTTCCAAAGTAAGATTTATGTTGAAGTTATGGCAGAGTAATTCAAAACACCTAACAAAAGCCCATCCATTTAGGTGGAGTTGGGTAAGGGAAACATTAAGCATAGATAGAACCTATTTTTCAAAAGAAAAAGGAAATTTTAGTTTGATTTTTTCAAAAAGGGTTTTATAAAAAAACATAAGCCTCATTCCTTATATGACCAACACAAACTAGTTCACCTACTCTAACTGGAAAGCATTTTATGAGTTAGTCATCACCATTTCTAGTAAATACGAATGAATGTTTTTATCCTATTTACAGATTCTTAGGTGATCAGTCTCGAATGCTTATTAATGACATTTGACTTCATCCAAGAATACCTAGCGTTATAATTGATCTCTTCTCCTACTGTCGCTGCTACAGGTGTGCTCCCTCTTCCCTGATTTCCTCACCCCCTTCCATTCCTTCTATAAAAAATAAATGAAATTATTGGAGACAAGGGAATGAGGGGTACATTCTTGTTCCAGATAGTAACGGGCACCAATGGTGTTTCTGATGAAGTGCATTTTTTGCTTTGGCAAAGATTTTGTATGACTTCACTACGAGATTTTTCTAGGTTTAGGGAGGGAAGAGGAACAAAATTGGCAACAGTTATAGGTGGTCGTAGAAGGTTCGCTCCCTTTTCATAGAGGTGGAGGTGAATGGATTTGAGACATAACTTTTCAAAATCCGTGTTAGGGTTTTATTTCATGTTAGATTCAACTTATAGGCCAAGTGTAACCCAATCATGATGTAGTAACTAAACTATGGTTTAGGTCGTCTCCCAAAGAAATAAAAGAGGGATTTCATGTACTTATTTAACTAAGAACTAGGTTTCTATATTTTTTTGTGATTGTCATGAAATAAATAACATAAAATAAATTGAAATAAAAATTAAATGATAATAAAATAATTAAGTAAAAATAGAAATACTAGACTTGGATGGTGATGTCGATCTTGATGAATGAATGTCTAGGTTTGGACTTGGAATTCACTTGATCAACTATAACTTCACAAATCTCTACTCATTTCTCTTGCTCATCCCTAATTCACTGATGTATTCTACTCAAGCTCTTGCATGGTCGCAGATTCTAAACTACTTGCCTGATACCCAATCTCTTGGACATACCGACACAAGCAATCAACATTAATTGTCGAGAATTAACGAGGCTTAACCAAGATTATTCTATCCCTAAAGATAATCTCAATTAAGTACTTGATTCATGCTCTAATTTCGACAAGGCTCGCCAAAACGCAAGTCAATTCTTGAATTGATATATAAGATGGTCAATCAAATAAAAACATTAAGTACATAAACAAATAACGAACTCAAGATAAAGTATTGAATTGATAAAATTAAAAAGAAACAAGGTTCATCCTTTCCTCTCCTAGGTGGAGGGAATTGCACTCATAAAAATAATACAATGAAACCTAAAATGTCTAATGAAAAAATATAGGCGTCTAGTAGGTGGAAGTCTAAAATATAATTCTAAGAATTGTTCAGGACTTCTACACTGTTACAATGAATGTTTAGCTTCCTATTTATAGAATTGTAGTTTGGTTTAATTGAGAAGATAATCACATGAAATTACAAACAAATAATATCTCTAATTAATTCAAGTAATTATCTTCTTCTTCAGCTGATTTATTCTTGAAAAATATCTTGTTCTTGATTTTCCTAGTTTTTATCTTCAATTTTCACAATTTCTCCTTTCAGAACTTTTTACTAATTTTGGGCCTCTGAAGTTCTTATCAGAATGGCTTGTTTTTGCTGAAAAACTATTAAAAATTCATTAAAAATAACTAAAACATAAAATTCCACCTAAGACAAAGTAAAAACTAAATTTAAAGCTAATTTAATTCAAAATAAGGTCTAAAGTTAACTAAAATGTCAAATAAACGTCACAAAATACATACGAAAATCCAGTAAATTTGACGTTTATCAATCCGCCAAATGCAACACCCGCAATGGTCATTGTCGCTTGGGTTATGTGCCCGATGTTGGAATTCTGAAGCGACAGAAATCCTCATGAGTAGGGGAAAGACACATGGAATGTTCTTAGGTCACACATTAAATGTCACAAGAAGTGAAACAATGTGCACCGAAAGGGCATAGGAAACAAGATATATGAAATTATAAACGATGCATTAAAGGGATATACGTAGCCAATATGATCATCTTCTTAACCCTTAAGCACTAGCCTTTATGCACTCTGTGCTAAGTTTTGGAAGGTTGTGTGCCCTCCTAGATTGGATCATAACCCGATCTAAGGCCCTTAGCCTCTACACACCCTGTGCTTGAGGTTGGGGGGTTGTGTGTCCTCCTAGATCGAATCATAATCTGACCCGTGGCCCTTAGCCTCTACGCACTTTGTACTCGAGGCTGGGGGGTTATGTGCCCTCCTGCATCAGATCATAACCCAATTCGAGGCCCTTAGCCTCTACACCCTTTGTGCTCAAGGTTAGGGGGTTGTGTGCCATCCTAGATTGGATTATAATTTGACTCGTGGTCCTTAGCCTGTACGCACTTTGTGCTTGAAGCTGGGGGGATATGTGCCCTCCTGGATCTGATCATAACCCGATCTGAGGCCCTTAGCCTCTACGCACTCTGTTCTTGAGGTTGGGGAGCTGTGTGCCCTCTTGGATCTTATCATAACCTGATCCGAGGTCCTTAGTGTCTAAGCACCCTGTGCTCAAGCCTAGGGGACTATGTGCCTTCCTAGATCGAATCATAACCCAATATGAGGACCTCAACCTTTACAAATCATATGGGATACGATCGATGAAAATAACATCATTCCTAGTCGCTATTACCTGGATCATTAATTTGGGGATAAATATCTAGCCCGCACATTGCGAGAGAGATAGATGCATCATCTAATTGTCATGGGTATTGTCACACCCTAAAATCCACGAGATTTGGGAAAAATACTTTTGATACACCTTAATGTCCCGATCCGCGGCCATGGAAAAAACGGAGAAAAAATAAAGATAAATATCTTGTTCATTGACCTACAACGACAAATTAACAATACACTTCACTTGAGTGCTTTGAATTATATCGTGTCCATTACGAGAAATCCTTTTCTAAAATAGGAAAAAAGCAAATGAAATTTATATTATAGAGATTTCAATCTTAAATGTCCAAACATTAAGGAAGAAATAATTTTTCTTTTTACCATCATTTTGTTAACATTTTTTTATAGAGGAAAACACATCGAACAATAAAAAAAAAAATGAAAGTCAAACCCCACATTACGAGCTTCCATCCCTATTCGTTCAAGGAAATTCATTAACATGGTTTTGGTTGTTGATGATGACTAGTATTAAACATATTACTTTGAACGTGTGGATAAAAAACAAACAATTAAACATGCTGACATATACGTGGGGAGGTTAGTTTCCGTTCCTAGTTTAAAATCAAATTATGTCGCCTAAGCAGCCTTGGCACCACACGTGAATTGCTATAATATCTATTGTTTTTCGTCTTCTCCAAGGTAAGGTCAAGAGGATGGAATCATCAAACGGACACGTAGACGAACTTTATTTTGCATGGATACAACACAAGAAAATGTTTTGGTCGACACGTGTAGTGTTTATATGCCGCCCTTCCAATTATATGTTAACACCACAGTACTGAGTTTTCATAATATTTCTCATTCAATTAAAGCTTTTTTCCCCTTTCATGACATTCTTTAATTTCTTTTCTATACCAAACGAATAAATATTTGTTATATGTTTTTTGTTAAAAAGGAAAGTGAAGTTTAATTGATTCAAAAAGGAAAAAAAAAAGAAAAAAAAGTGGATTTTCATGTTATTTAAAAGAAAAATACTTTTAAGAAATATAGTGTGTGAAAGAAATAGCACATCTTTTGTCCACTCTATCGATATCCAATTGATTCGTAATATCTCTATTATTCCTTTATATATATATATATATATATATATATATATATATATATATATATATATACACACGAAAAGCCAAAGAAAAGGAATGTCTACACTCTCCAGCTCAAATTTAATGAACTCAATTTAATCATACTTTCATAATATCATTTAATTTAATCAGTTTGTTTCTTAATTCTAAATGAGTTTTAGATTAGAACAATTACTTAATTAATGTGTTATAGAACTTTTCAAATACACAAAATAACAAATTCATCTAACATTGTTAAAACCAGAGAGAAACCATGCAAGATTAGAAATCAGAATTTTAATCTATTTGATTGAATATGTTCTGCATAGATGACGTGTTATAATATTGTTAAATTCATATTTAATGAATTTATATGCATAAATACTAAAGAAAAGAGTAAAATCTTGGAAGAATAGATAAGGATTATATAGATTTTATTTTGAACCCTTTATTATTTTAAATATTATTTTCATATGGATTTCCTTTGTTTCTCTTTATTTTCAGAGTAATTTACAATTTTTTTTCTTGAGAGATACAAACATTATACTGTCTTTTTCTCTTATGTTCAAATATACAATTTAGTTTATTTAATTTAATGCCGTTAAAGTAAATTACACTTTCCTCCCTTGATCACAAGTATTACACAACCTTTCCTTCTTATGTTAAATTGCAGAATACATTACATTTTCCTTCCATTAGAGATGCAATTTTATATTTTCCTCCTCTCTTACGTTAAAATATACGATTAAGCTAATTTAACTTATTACCACCAAAGAATATTTATTATGAAATTTCAAAATATATTTTTAATTCAAAATATATTTTTAATTAAAATATATGTCAAAATATTTTTTATTTACTAAGTTATCATTCACCCACAAATAAATATTTTTAAAAATATTTAATTAAATTTCAAATAATTTAGAATATTTTTATCAAAATAAAAATAAAAATAAAAATAATGTATTTATAGAAAATAGTAAAATTGTCATAATTAGTTTGAGCATTGAAGACGCCAGAAGCAGTGTTCAATACTGAAGTGAAAAAAGTCCAAGACTGGTCTCTTGAAGCACAACGTCTCATTCTGGAATGATGAATGTTGAAACCAATGTTGGAAACCCGTGGCAACACTTTGGGGATCAAGACTGGTGTCTCCCTAATGGGTTTTGGCACGTGCCACTTTCTTTGCCTTGAAGGGTGGACTTCATTGTTATACGATGTTTGTCTCATAAAAAATTATACTTTTATATAAAATACATAATCTCATAATAAACAATATTATAACTTCCTATATTCTTTAAAAAAAAATGCTTTATGAGGGGCAACACATAATTTTTCTGTTCATGGGACAAAAAACAATTATTATAATATGCTTTAAGTAAGAAATTAAACTTTTTGAGAACAATTGTCTTCATTCTCACTCATGTACATCCCCCACTGTCCATGGCGACTTTGATGCGCGATGTTGAAGGGAGGATAATTCCGAAAATTACATGTATAGCTTGTTCCAATACCTAACATATGGGAAAACATATGGGAAAATCGTGTACACGTCACTTCAAGAACTACCAGCATTTTGGAACCTCATCCAATTGCAACAGGAAAAACAGAAAAACTCATTTTAGATTCATCAGATATTTAACTAACGCCAACGGTTTGACTTCTTTTATATATTTTTTTTTCTCAGAATTCATTTTTACTGATTTTTTCTCACAGCATTGATCCGTTAAGTAAAGAAATATTTGGATAAATTTCTTTATAAATATTTATAAAAAAATATAAAAAGTAAAATAAATTATATATTTTTCATAAATTAAAATTAATTTATATATTTAAATTTTAATATCACTTAACATTTTCACAAATTGAAGTGATAAACTGGTTTTGCTTTATAAGAAAAAGTTAATTTATTTTACTTTTTGCATGATACAAATAATTAAGAAAAAAACGATCCAATGAATAAAAAAAAAAAATTAAACACAAATCATGGGTAGGTGAGATGGAAACTTCACGTCACCCTTTTCTCTCATTCATCTCACAAGTGTGTGTGTATTTTTATACTTTTTTTTGGGTTAGGTCACAAGTGTGTGTGTGGCGCTTATATATATGGAAGCATGAGCTAGCATTTAGATTCCCCCTCACCACCTTCTTAGCCCTTTCATCACAAAGAGAGTGATCATAACAATTCTTCACTCACACATTCTTTGACTTTTAATTTCTAGCATTGCCAATCTACCCACTTTGTTCTATCTACTCAAGTTCGCAAATTCACCCAAAGAAAAAAGAGATCGTGTAGTTGAGCAATAATTAAACCTTTCAACTGAAACAAACGCCAAATCCAACTATGTCTCCGTATCATGGACATTCTTCTCAACGATTCTTCATTTTCCTACTCATCCTCGCTTTCAGAGGTACACATACAAAAACACAAACTCAAACACCATTTCTTGCCATTCTCAAATTAAGTAAATGCTAGGTTTAGTTTTTCTTTTTCTTTTTCCTTTTTTACAATCTTTTGCAAAATTAAGTAAATTCTTATTATTAAGTCGAAAATTATATTTTATTACAGTTTTTGAAAAATAAATTATTATTTCTGGAAATTAATTCCCTAAAATACATTCTTACACAAAGACAAGTAACCCTCTAATAGAACTATTAAGGTCGGTTTAACAGTGAGGAGTCTGAATAAAAAGTACGAGATTAAGAGTCCCTTTGATGTACACTCAATTACAAATATAACAACAACAAAAAAAAGCGACACAGAATAAATAATACTTGAGATACAGAATCATTTTTTATCTTATGCATTATTTGATGAATAATAGACAGAACAAACCCTCTGACTAAGGTTGCTATGTTTTGCAACGTTTGTGGCATGCAGGGGTGAGAGTTACAGCCACAACATTCACATTCGTGAACAAGTGCGACCACACAGTGTGGCCAGGCGTTCTAGGAAAACCGGACATCGGAACAACCGGTTTCGAGCTCAAGAGAGGAAGCACGCGTAGCTTCGACGCGCCGCCGGGTTGGTCGGGGAGGTTCTGGGGCCGAACCGGCTGCGAATTCGACGACTCCGGCCACGCCACGTGCGCCACCGGCGACTGCGGGTCCGGCCAGGTTAACTGCAACGGCGCCGGAGCCACGCCGCCGGCCACCCTCGCCGAGTTCACGCTCGGCGAGGGTGCCCCGGACTACTACGACGTGAGTCTCGTCGACGGCTACAACCTCCCGATGATGGTGGACGCCAGCGGCGGCTCCGGCTCCTGCGCCGCCACTGGGTGCGGCGCCGACCTGAACCGGCGGTGCCCGGAGGAGCTGAGGGTGGACGGCGGCGACGCGTGCCAGAGCGCGTGCCGCGCGTTCGGGAAGCCGGAGTTTTGCTGCAGCGACGCGTTTAATTCACCGGCGGCGTGCGCGCCGTCGATGTACTCGCAGATTTTCAAGGCTGCGTGCCCAAAATCTTATAGCTATGCGTATGATGATGCTACGAGCACTTTTACGTGCACCGCTGCTGATTACACTGTCACATTTTGTCCCTCTTCTTCTCCAAGGTAAAAACTATAAAGAATTTCAGCCCTTCAATGTTTTGAGAGTGCTTTTGCACTTGCTTACCCTCACGGCAATCTTCGTGATCCTAATTTTATACAAATATGCTGGCAAGTAACAACAGACTTTGGACGCCCTCTTTTAAATTCAACATTTCTTTTTTTTTTTATTAAAATTTATTTAATTTTTTTTAAAAAAGTATGAATCTCATACCTTATTAAATAAGTCTCTCGATCTCCTAATTTTATAATTTTTAATAATCATTAATAAAATATGTTTAAAAAGATGCATTAAGAGGTGTATTGTTAGCGTTCTTCCTCTCATTATTTTTAGTGTCTCATTTTTTAAATCCATTTTTTTATTAATTCTTTTATTTCTGTCTTTTTTTTCCCAATATATTTGTTTCTATATCCCTTCCTTCTGAGGGTGAATAAATACGTCAAAAGCAGCAAAGAACTTCCTGATAAAGTCTATTTTTTAAAAAAGTCAAGAATGATTGATGCATAAGTAAACGTGGGGATAAGTACTCATACCTCATAAAATCAGTTGTTTCGTGAAAAAATTCAAAAAAAAAAAAATATTCTTACATGTAAATTTGTATACTCCCCCGTTACAAAATGACCGGGAAAAGGTGTGTGAGAATGTGTTTTGAGAAATAAATTTTTCATTATCTAATTTTATATATAGTTATACAAATATTCTTTTATCTGTTACAATGCACAAATTAAAATACTAACATACTTCATAGTTATTTGTAAAAATAGAAAATAAAAACAGGATCTAGTTTTTAAACCAGGGATGTCATTTTATCTCTTCTTCAGTTTTCAAAAAATAATGTAAAAAAAAGATGTAGAAATTTAAATGTAAGAATGTTGAGATGTTTAGAAATATTGTTTTTTTTAGGGATGTAGAAATATGGTTTTAAGTGATTTTTTTTTTTTACATATTCCGAGTTCTATAAAGAATTTTCATGTGGAAATATTGTTTATTTCCCCCATTTATTTATGAAATTTGTGGGATTTCTGCAGTTTGAAGTCATTAATGGAATCGGGGCCAGGATCATCGGTGGAGCAAGCAGCAGTAGCTACTACTTCATGGATAGCCAATTTGGCCACAGGGGACTCCACAAGAAGCAGAAGCCAACCATTTTCAGCTTCCAACTCTGCATTTTTTGTGGCTGTCACTTTCATTATTTCCTATTTAGTCTCATAGACTTTGTGCTGTGTGTCCCTTTCACAATGACATCTTCCTCCTTTAAGAGACACACAATGCAACTCAAGTAGGATCAACAACATCGATTAATTGGTGTAAAAATACCATCATGATTGTTGAAATCTATGTAAATTACTACAAGCATTTTAGGAATCATTTTGTTGGCAGTTTTTTTTATGCCTTTGTTTTTTGTCATTTTTTTAAAAATTTATTTTGTGGTTTGTGTTGGTCATTTTATAATCATGAGAAGTGTGGGGTGAGGGAATGAAGGTTATTCCACACATGTAAAGAACAAACTGATTCTAGTGGGTGTTGAGGCCCTACCATTCTGCTGACTCAGCCGTACTAACGAATTACCAGAAAGACAACAACCCCATAATGTAAACACACGCAAAAAAAAAAAAAAAAGGCTGGCAAAGAATATCAAGAGAAGAACTGAAAGGCCATTTTGAAAATCAAAAGGCAAAGGCCCCACATAACAAATGGAAAATACCTGTTTTATCTTTTTTTTTTTGGTAAAGACATGCTTTAATCTCTAGTTTTCTTTTCTTTCACTTTGAGAGAGAGAAAACATTACAATATTAAAAAAAATATTATGTTTTCTAATTGTAACTTTTTATTTAGATATGAATATAAGGATAAAGTAAGGAGAAGGAATTTTTTTATTTATAATAATCTTATTTGATTTAAACGAAATTGTTTTTCATATAAGATACATGTAATATATATATATATATCCTAAATTGGAATGAACAACAAGAAATTGAATAAATTTTTAATAGAAAATAAAAATACAAAACATACATGTTTTCAATTTTTTTAATTTCTATATTTAAAATTAAAGTGAATGAAACTCTAAACATACTAAGGGTGTATTTGAAAGAGCATATTTACTATTTATTAATTTAGACTTATGACTTGTATAATGTTGTGTTTGGTATTGTAGATTTTAGAAGGAAAGATTGAGAGAAATGAAAAGAAGACAAAAATATTATCTTTGTTTAGAGGCAGGAAAAGGGATGAAAAATATGGGTGGATCCATCCTGACTAAAATCTGTTCTGATATGGATGAAGAGAATGAAATATTTTTCAAGTAGAAAGAAAAAATTTCCACAAAATGACATCTTTAATTCACTCATTCATCAAGCTTTCATATTTTGAAAATATTGAAATATTTTATAATTTTGATTTGTTCTCAAATTTATTAATCTATTAAAATAATAGAATTTACTAGTCATGTTGCCTACAAGCTTTCATTTAGTTAAAAAAAACAATTTTATTTGAGAATGAAGTCTCAAATTTAATAAATAGTGATAGGTAGCAATAAAAATAATAAGTAGAAAATTTTTTCAGTTTATTTTTTTTATATTTTCTATATTATAAGAGAAAAACATAAATATATATCATTTCCTATATAAAATCTTCAAAATATATTTTTTACCCAAAGATTAATTGTCACACCTTATTCCTTAGTCAAGGGTGTTTATATCATTTTACATAGTTGTTTATTCTTTTTCACTTTCTACACAACTAAATAAGAAAAGACCAAAAGTTTTAACTTTTTTTCCTTTCATTTTCTCTCTTTCTAAACAACTTAAAAAATCTTTTTACTTTATATTAATTTTTCTTTCCTTTCACTTTTCTCCCCAAAGCAAACAAATTACTACATAAGATTTTGAAAGAGCTTGTGAAAATAACTTATGATAATAAGTTGTTTTCAGCTTATTTATCAATACGTTATATTTATATTAGTTTATGAAAATAGTTTTACCCTGTATTTCTTTTCTCAATTATATACTCAATGCAATTTATCCTTCTTTTTTTTCAATTAAATGGTTATGAAGAAGTTTATTCAAACAAAACATAAGTTGGGTTTAGTCTATAGAATAAAGATATATTGATTTTTTTTTGGCTTTTCTATATATGTTTATAGAAAATTTACCCAACGTTAACGTACTCTTTTGTATAAAAAAATGGTTATAATTTGTGAATACTTATTCTGAGTGAAGCATGTTAAAGCACTCAATAATTGATCAATAGAAAATGGTGACTAGCCCTATCTAAAATTTAAAAATTAATTGCGAGTCCCAATGGTTAAACCGATATTTGTAGATATTTGCCAGAAATCTAATTTGGCTAGAATCGGGCTTTTAATCTTTGAGTTGGATGATGGGTTGATTAATCCATCGTCAGGAAAAAGCTAACACGGTGTAACACGCTGGAAGGATATGATAATTACAGACAAATTGCTAGAATAATATGTTTTCAAACCCTTTTGTGAAATGTCATAACGAAGGAAACCAACCTACATTCTTTTCAGTGCTAGCAAAAAGATATGTACGTAGGTGACGAAAAAGGAAAAGGTAAGAAATATTTGAGGTGAAAGCTTAAAGTGACAATTTGAGGGGAGCTACTATTACATTTTATGAATATTATATGTTCGGCGGTGCATGGGTAAATATCTAATAATTATCGGTCTCATCACTCATGATAATTTTTTATTTTATTAAAAATACGATTAATTATTAGTAAATAAATAATTGACAACTTATAAGTTTAAAACGAATAAAGTATAAAGTAAAAAAAAAGATGTATTTGTCGTTCATTTAAAGTAAAATAAAATTATGAAATATATATTTTTAAAATTCATTATAATATACACCTATTTTTTCACATTATATATTTATTCACTTCAAAACTATAATATTTAAATTCCGTTCGTAAATATTTATAATTCTCAGATTTAAGCTTAAAGTTATAAAGAACTAAGAACTGCGCCACAATGACATCATGAGTTATTTATACTGTATCGTGATCGAATTACACTTTGTTGCTGCTAATGCTATCATAGCACCAAAATCATAGTAGAAAAAAACGTAGTTAAAGAATAAAGATCAACGATAAATCAAATCAGTAGGTAAGGACTGACATATATGGTAAGCATATTCTTTCATATCCTTGTGAGTTAAATAAATTATTGGAAAATATTCA
This sequence comes from Glycine soja, assembly GCF_004193775.1. Taxonomy (NCBI): domain Eukaryota; kingdom Viridiplantae; phylum Streptophyta; class Magnoliopsida; order Fabales; family Fabaceae; genus Glycine; species Glycine soja. Next base: position 27,838,898 of record NC_041017.1, on the reverse strand, counting down.
AGTCTCACATCGGTTGCCTCAATTCTTGGAGTGCAGCTTATCTGTTGGACAACTTCACTTAATACCAATTGGTTTTAAGATGAAATATAACATGGTATCAGAGCAGGCTCTGATCTGGGACCTCATCCTCGCTTCCGCTGTGACAAACACCCACCATTTGTTGTTCACGCACCAAGCCCAATCAGTGCTGGACGTGAAGGGGGTGTATTGGGAAATACCCAAGTCTCACATCGACTGTTTCAATCCTTGGAGTGCAGCTTATATATCTGTTAGACAACTTCACTTAATATCAATTGGTTTTAAGATGAAATCTAACATAAATAATTTATTATATGGTATCTAAAAAATAATAATTTATTATGTTCTCAACACATTATGTTACAAAATAAACTCACAAATTTTTTTCTCTCACTTTGAGATGTTAGGTTTTTCTCTCACTTTGAGAGTATAGGGTTTCTTGTGATTTATGTTTTCTTGTGATACAATGACTTTTGGGTGGTGTTTGTCCTGAGGTTTAAGGAGTGAGGGGTTTGTGAGTTGGTTGCTAGCTATGGAAAATTTATTCGTAGAGGAGGAGGAGGGTTGTTTGGTTTTCTGTGTTGAAGATAAGAGTGGGGAGAAGTCAAACCCAAGTCTATGCTTTGTTGGGTGATTTCTAACGAATAAACAGATCAAGGTGCAGTTTATGAAGGAGGGAATGACGATGGTTTGGCAGCCAAGGAAAGGGGTTAGCATCAAGGAAGTGAAATCTGGACTATTTCTATTCCATTTTTTCCATAAAATTGATTTTAACAACATTCTGGAGGGAAGGCCATGGTTCTTTGATAACCATACGCTTATTTTGGGAAGGATTAAGGTGAGGGAGACTTCAAGAGAAGTCCCTTTGTTCCATGTGCCATTTTGGGTGTAGGTTCATAGCTTGCCCATGGGCTTTATGATAGAAGAAGTTGGAAGGAATCTTGGCAAACAAGTAGGATATTTCTTGGAGTAAGACTTGAAGAATAGTACAACCTTTTGGAAGAACTATATGTGTATTAGGGTTCTTGTTGATGTTAGGAAAACACTACTGAAGGAGAAGATGATTAAGTGAGGGAGGGGGGCATGGTGGATTATCCAATTAAAATATGAAAAGTTGGGTCAATTATGTTATCTATGTGGTCATCTTGGGTAGGTAGAAAGATTTTGTGAAAAGCGGTTCTCAATGAAGGAGGACAATGGAGTTCATGAGTGAGGGCTTAAGCTTCGTGTTGAAATAAGGAAAGAGGGCAATGTTGGTTGTAAATGGTGGCTAAGGAAGGATGGGCCTTTGGAGGTAGGTAGTGGATTTGGTGGGGTGGGAAAATTTGAGAGAGGGTGGAACAAATCCCTAGAAATCAGGGAAGGACATCTCAATGACATATGTCAAAGATAATGTAAATATTGAAGCCGAATAAAATGCCTTTATTGATTTACCCATTAATTCAAAATCAAAATCAAAAGTGCCAGCTAAATAACCAGTATCTTCGATTGGGAGTAAGAAAAGTGAGGAGAAGGATAGCGAGGAAACAAATGAGTCAACTCCAGGCGAGAAGAAAAGAAGGCAGGAAAGAAAGAACCAAAGAACATGGAATGTGACATTACAATGGTGAAGGGCAAGGGAAGTATGGAGGCTAGTAATCAAGACAGGAGGGAGAATATTCATTTTTTAATACGCGACTGTCGCAACCAGGCCTACTAGAAGATATGAGTATTCTGAGTTGGAATTGTCACAGGTTAGGTCATCGGAGAGCAATTCTAGCCTTAAAGGACCTGGTACGGGTGCACAAACTGATTATTCTCTTTTTGTGTGAAACATGGTATGATGTAAGAAAGGCCAATGAAGTTTGTAGCATGATAGGCTATGATGGTGGTTTTGTTGTAAAGAATGAGGGAAGATGTGGTGGGATTGCCTTTTTTGGGAGAGAATTGTTTGATTGCTAGGTTTTGTTCTATACCACAAACTTTATTAACATGGTTGTTACTAAGGAGGGGGAGGATAGTTGGAGGCTAACAAGGTACTATGGTTTTCCGAAGAGGACCATAAGAAAGAAGGCCCGGTCGATGATTCGTAGTTTGGTGGATGACACATCTATGCCATAGTGTATTATCAGGGATTTCAATGATATCACGAGTATTAAGGATAAATGTAAGGGAGCAGTTTATCCTAGTTGGCTTATTCGGGGTTTTAGGGAAACTATTCTGGAGTGTGAGTTGGAGAATTTTCCTATTTATGGCTATCCTTTCACTTGGGTGAGGGGTGATAAGGGAGATGGGTATGTGGAAAAGCACCTTGATAGGGTGTTAGTTTCCCATTATTAGAGGGCGATATTCCCTTTGTGTTCTTAAACAAATCTTATCGTAGCTACATTGAACCATTCACCTATTTTTTTGAAGTTCCCGGAGAATGATAGATGGAGGGGACATACGAACTTTAAATTTGAAAATGCATGATTTAGCAAACCGGGGCTAAACAAGGTGGCAAGAGAAAGTTAGTAGAGAAGGAGTAGCATGAACCTATCAAATAGAATAAGGTTGTGTATTAGGGGCTGGAGGGTTGGAATTGACAAAAGACGATAAGATTTAAGGACGATATATAGGCTTGTATAAGGGATATGGAGCTTAGTCGTGGCTAACAAAATCTTAATGCTTGGCATAGATATGTTGAAAGCCATAAGAAGATGGAAGCTCTCTTGATCTAGGAGGATTGCTACTGGCTGCAACGTGTAAAAACCCACTGGTATCGTGAACGTGATAAGAACTCGCATTATTTTCATGTAGTTGCTCCCTAGAGGAGGAAGGAGGAATAAGGTTGGTTGCTTAATAGATGACGAGGGGTAAGAGATTAAGGATCAAAATGGGTTGTGTGGAATGGAAAAGCAATATTTTGAAAAGCTTTTCCAAGAGAAAGATGTGACAATTGAACTTGTAATGGATAATATAAGTCATCATATCACTTATAAGGATCATATTGGATTATTAGCTCCTTTCAAGCTGGAGGAGTTCAAGTTTGCAATGTTTCAAATGCATTCAGATAAATCCCCAAGTCCAAACAGACTAAACTCAGGGTTTTATAAGAGATATTGGGATGTTTGTGATACAGGTATATTTGAAGAGTGTAAGTGGATGGAGAAGGAGTGATTCCTCACGATGTTAATGATGCAAATATTGTGCTTATTCCGAAGTGTGACAAACCTACCACGATGATGGACTTAAGACCCATATCACTGTGTAATGTGGCCTTTGTGGAAGAGCAGGCAATCCTAGATAATCTATTGGTAGCTCAAGAAAATTTTCACTATTTGCAGTGTAAGACAAAAGGGAAGGTGGGTGAAACAACAGTGAAGATTGATTTTAGTAAGGTGTGCAATAGGGTTAGTTGTAAATCCATTTGCATTGTCTTGTTGACGTTGGGTTTCTTAGAAAGATGGGTAGATTGGATCGTTATGTGCTTGAATTACGTGGATTACTTTGTGTTGATGAATAATGAAAGAGTTAGACCTATTACTTTTGTGTGTGGGCTACGTCAGGGGGACCCACTGTCCCCTATCTGTTTGTCTTATGTATGGAGGGATTGAAAACCCTTATACAAAGGCGAAACACAGTGGAAGTGTCCATGGAATTAGGCTATGTAAGAATGCACTAAGCGTAAGTCATTTTCTATTTGCAAATGATTGTTATATTTTATTTCGGGCTACGAAGAAGAAGGGGAATGAAGTTTTCCAGATTCTGGAGACATATGGGGATGCTTCGAGGCAACTTACAAATTACTAGAAATTTGATATCTTATTTAGTAGGAACATGCCAGATATTGTTTGTCATGTTTTATTAGAGGTGTTGGGAGTTCGTTAGGGTTTTGGGACAGGTAAGTATCTTGGGTTGCCTTCTCTTATAGGGAGCAATAAAAAGGTGGTGCTCGCTTATGTGAAGGACAAAGTCTAGAGGAAGATCAACAAGCGGATAAGGAAGTTTTTATCAAAGGCAAGGAAGAAGGTGATAATTAAGGCAATGCTTCAGGCTATACCTATGTATTGCATGGGAGCTTTGTTGTTGCCTTCTACTTTGATTGATGAACTTCAACGCATATTAAATGCTTTTTGGTGGGGGGACGAGGAATAAATCAGGGAAAGAGATAAGGTGGTTAAGTTGGAGTAAGTTAATGATGAAGGATGAGGGGCTATGAGCTTAGGGTTAAGGATCTTATTAACGTGGGGGGGGGGGGGAGGGAAGGGATGGAATATAAATCAGTTGGTGTCTTTCTTCCCCAGGAAGAGGTTTAGGCTATGTTTAGGGTCCCTCTAGTGGCCCTTAACAGGAAGATCATCATGTTAGGAGGTGGAGTGAGGATGGTCGGTAATTTTTCCGGAGTGCATACCATGGGGCTAGAGGTTTGATGGACATTAGTAGCTTGAAGGAGGAGGGAGATTGGAAGTTAATTTGGAACCTTAAACTACCCCTAAAGATTAAGCACTTCCTTTGGAGGATAAATAGAGATGTCTTGCCCACTAGATTGAAATTGCAGCAAAAAAGGTATTTTGTGTCCTTGCATATGCCAATAGTGTGAAGGAGGCCTGGAAAGCAACTCTCATGTTCTGATGGACTGTGTGAGAGCTAAGCAAGGCTGGGTTTTGGTGGGACTTCATTTGTGGGTTTATCAAATAGTTAGTTGTGTGGAAGGTATGAAGGAGTTCATGTTTCAGATGTTACCTTCAAGTGATCGGAGAAGAAGTTAAAGGGTTGCATGATTTTATGGAGCCTTTGGAGAAAGAGAGAGAAATGAGTTAATTTGATAGTCTACTAGAGTAGAAGGAGCTCACATTCTATTTAGAGCTCGTGACTGCTTATCTCAATGGAGGTTAGCTCAGGAGCTGGATGCTTATGTAAGGGACCAACATCTTACTTCTCACAGAGTGACATGCTAGGAGAAGCCAAGACGTGGATTTGTGAAGTGCAATGTGTGAATGTATGAATACATGATTTTGATGATGCCAAAGAATAATCAAACAAGGTTGCGTTTAAGATTACTTCAACAAACATTCAAAGGTTAAGCATTGCTTCAAGATTAATTCAAGATCAAGCTTTGCCTCAAAACAAAGTATTTCCAAGATATCCAAGGTTATGGTAATCGATTACCTAGCAGTGTAATCAATTACCAGAAGACAATTTTGAAAAAACAGCTTTTAGAAGGGTTTTGAAATTTGAATTTAAAAGTTGTAATCGATTATCATTGATGTGTAATCGATTACCAGCAACGAAACTCTTGAAATTCAATTTGAAAAGTTATGACCCTTCAAAACATAACTGTGTAATTGATTACCAGAAACCTGTAATTGATTACCAGTGAAGAATTTCAGAAAAAGTTTTTTGAAAAGACACATCTCTTCAAACCATTTTGAAAAGGCATGAAGGGCCTATATATATGTGTGTCTGACTTCAAAAAGCAAGAGAGAGATATTCTAAGAAAACTTCATTGCCAAATGCTCTATCAACAACTCTTGGGCAAACACTTGTAAATCTATTGAGAGTTCATCCAAGGATTTCAAATTGTATTATCATCTCTAAAAGAGAGAAATTCCTCTAGAAACTTCAAGTTGTATCATCCACTCTAAAGGAGAGAAATCTTTCTCTTCATCTCAAAAAGTCAGTTGTGATCAAGAGACTGGTTGTCTCTTGAATTGTGAGTTTCCTGAACACAAGGAAAAAGGATTCCTCGGGTGTTCAGAAGTTGTAAAAAGGATTTTTACAAAGTTATTGAAAATCTCAAGTGGGTTACTTGAGGACTGGACGTAGGCACGAGAAGTGGCCGAACCAGTATAAATCGAGTTTGTATTTCTCTCTTCTCTTATCTCATTTATTTTATTGCAATCAATTTTATCTTGCGCATTTAAAAGAATATTGTTAAATTGATTGTTTCGTCTTCTTCTTCTTCTTCTTCTTCTTCTTCTTCTGCATTCTAAGTCTATCCTTTAAAAAGGGAGTTAAAGTTTGTTAGTGGAGAAATTTTGAAACTTAATTCACTCCCCTCTTAAGTTATTGAGGCCACTTGTTCAACACAATGTGGATGTGACATTCTTTGAAGGAAAGAGGAGTGTGGGGATTAGTATCTATAACCAATATGAGAATGGTGCTTTTGTTAAAGCAAAGTCAGCTACTTAGAAATTTTATCCCTCGATTAAGGAGGGAGAACCTTTCGCTTTACTCACTGCCCTACAACAAATGCAGTATCTGGGGTAAGAGAAGATGATGTTTGAGGCCGATAATAAAGGGGTCACAGATTGGTTCTATGGGAGGAGGATAGGCTCACTACTAAAAAAAAGGGTTTCTACGATGGTCGAAAACAACATACAATGACGGTAACCGTCGTTGAAGTTAACGTTATTGAAAGTTAACACCGTCTTAGAAAAACTCAACCTTCTAAGATGGTGCTTACGTAAGCACCGTCGTTGAAAGCTTGCTTTCTAAGAAAATGCTTACGTCAACACCGTCTTAGAATGTAATTTCATTTTACCTCTCCATCTCTCATCAATGTCATTACACTCGAGCTAATTATATTTAAATAACTAACTATTAATCCAACACTAATGCAATAAAATAATGAAGGACTAACAATTAAAGAGACGACTATATATATATATATATATAGCAGTTGTATATTTGTTGGTGATAGTGGAAAAAATTGTTTGTAGAACAATAAAAGTATTAAAATTACAATGCATTCAAATGGACAATGACAAGTGACAAGTGTAGAAATATAAGTCCAACCTCAATAACTGTTTGGAGCTTTATTCAGTAGATAATTATTAAATAATACACATGCTGAACACATTCATTACCTTTGAATTTTTTTTCAAAAAAGATAAAGCACAATGCCATATTACCATGTCTTCTATACTCAACCCATAAAAGGTGTCCCTACCATAAGATAGTCAAAGAAGTTGGCTTTCAAGGGAACAGGAATAACAACAATGTGGAATACTAGCTAGTAGTTATATATTTCCACAGTCCATTGAAATGAAGTGTCTATCTAATATACATATTGTGCACATGCAATATTTGCTATTGTTGTAATCATACAAAAACATTTACAAAAATTGTACCAATACAAGATAACCATGATATTCATAGACTAGAAAAATGAATACACAATGTTATTAACAAGGAATAAACAGTTTATCTTACAATTTCACTCTTGGTCATAACATAAGGAACTACAATGAAGTAGGGGAAACAATGACAAACTTCAAATGGTTGAAGGTAAGAACATCCTGTACAAGATGGCAATCACAAAACATGAATAAACCAACACGAAGAGCGAAACAAATAGAATGGGGAGCAGAAAGGAATGCTATTGGTTCTCCTTAACAATTTTTGAGTTTTCAAGTATGAACTTTCTTTCCTTGTACTTCTGGGATGCTTCATAAGCTCTTTCATACTTCCAACCCAACACTTCATGGCAATTGCCACAATAAACATCAACAACAGTGTGGAGGCCAATCAAGAGATGCGTATCTTCTTTTGGCCCCGTGACAATATTGATTACATGGGAAAACAGAAAGGGTCGGTCGTTTCTTCCCTAGTTATAAAATTTATGACAATAATATAAGAAAATGATGTGGGAAAGCTTTTGTAGGGGTTAAAATCATAATACCAAAGTATCTTAGATTATCTCTCAGAATTTGTTTTAATATTTCTTTATTTTCTTTTAATTTCTTTTCTTGTTTAATAAGGACTATACTTTAGTATTAATATAAATGAGGGCAAGTGCTTTATGTTTTGTATCTCATTTAACATCATATCTTACTATTAGCACCCACTAGGTTTGGCTTAGTGGTGGGGAGTTTATTTAGTAGCTGCATGAGGTCGTAGGTTCAATCCTCATTGTTGCTATTGTAGAGTAAAAAAAATTCTTAATATTAGTGTACCTATTCTCTCATATATCATGTACCTATTCTGCTTAAACAACTCATGCACACGTACTACTTAACCAAAAACTCAGACTTAGTTCCTTGAAGAAATAAATGGTATTGACGTTATTCCATGTGTCTAAGAAGCCTACTCTAGTGTGTATTGTGTATGATCCCTTGTGGTAAATACTCATGAATCACATGAATGAATGACTGTTGTTAAACTACATTGAGGAAGCATGTATTGAAATTAAAAATATGTGGCCTTCATTTTCCTTTTCAGGTAGCCGTTTAGAAGTTATAGTTTAACATACACTATACAATTATCACAACAGAAAAACATTTCGTTTACCAAAAACCAGGGCTATTTATGTTAAAAAGCGTATTAAGGTTCCACACAAAAGATAATCAACTTCTACTTACTAGATATGACAAACAGGTAGTAGTTCACTTTCAATCTACAGTCGGAGGCAGAAGACACAGTCGGCTACACACACCATAATTCCTCCTTTTGTACACAATACTCCAAGACCATGAAAAACATTGAATTAGTGAGAAAGAAGATATATCAAAGATAATACAAGGAATTAGCATCAACATTATTGTCATTAATCAATAATGTATAAAATATAAAACCATCGTGAACATGCTTACATAGAAAACATAAACAAATAACTTCTCTTTACCAATCTACCCAGGTAATTATCTCTTCTGCATGTCCTTGTCCAAAATTGATTAAGGCAGTCGTTAGCACACCAATAGTAAGAAGTGCACCTGAAATTAACACACCATACTTAATCAAACTCAAGTAAACAACATAAGTTGAATGACAAGGACAACACAATCACAAAGAACAACCAGGTCCAATCCAACTACAAAAAAAAAAAAAAACAAAAACATTAAGATTAGCCATCTCCAATTACCACACAATGTAAACTTCATGCATCCCTCAATGCCAATTCATATTCCATCGCACATTACAATTTAAATTTCAAACTATGAAATTCCTTATTTCTTCCTTTGCAAATCCAAATAGAGCCAATTTTATCTGCATATTCGTGTGCAGGGACAAAGGGCGTTCATTACACTTACACCCTATGTCCTTCACATTTCACCAACTTGGAAAGAAAATAAAATAAAAAATAGACTCCTTTTTCACACACTAGAAGTGAAAACTCTAATGCCTAAGGTACCAGCTGATTCATTTCCTAAATCCATTAGCATTCAGAGATCAGCAATAACAAGTTAATAACTTCATTGATGACACTCAAACTTAGTAGATTCAACAATTAGAATAAAATTCAGCAACCCAAGTAAATTTGTTGCACTCACATACCATCCGTCATAAAGCAAGGTCACAGATTTGGTGTATTTTTGGTGTTCTATCATTTTATATGAGTGAAGTATAAGTTCTGGATACTCATGAGTTGATCACCTTCATTCCTATATTGTTTTTCTGCATACTCATGAGTTGTGGATACTCATAAAGTACAAGGTGATCACCTTCATTCCTATATTGTTTATATAAAAATATGGTAAAACCATTACATGCTCTGGGTACCTTAGAAACATCCACAAAAGAACAGCAAAGAAGATCTGTATTATATCTTGAATTTTGGATAAAGATGTAGCAACATCTGCTCCTGATAAAATAAAAAAATTCTTGTCAATACCAAAAGCTGCACCTTGCTCAACAAGCATAAACACCAAATCAAAACATAAATGATAGAAATTGAGCATAAGATAAATTTAATATAAAAAAAACATGGCATCATTATACCAATTAATACTCTAAGGCAAGTATAACATTTGAGTAAATGAGCAATAGTTACTGAAACAAGCATTTATGACACAAAGCACTTAGTATGTGTGTCCTGGCTCTAAACTACAAAATGCTGAGGAATGAAGATACTATCAACACAATACAAATATAGTTGACTACATCAACAACAGCAAAAAAAAAAGAAGATATATATAGTTGACAAAATGTAAAGTTGCTTTGATTAGAGGGTCTTGAAAAACTACATTATCTTACATAATTCAATACTACACTAGACAACAGATCATTTCAAACAATTTTTTGCATCATAGAGTGACTTCACCTTACCTGGTTTAGTTCTGTTTTTTTGCTGCAACAGAGGTATAAAAGGCCCAAAACTATAGATAGATAGTACGGGATGTAGGAACCTCCATTACATCTTTAACCTACTTTAGTTTCTTGCATTTAAATATTTAGATGGGTAACTATGCAACATTAAACTTTGAAATATTGTCTGGAATGAAGTTGACTATCCCTTTATGGGCCATTTATTCACAAAAAGAACAGACATTAATGTTATGTTAAAGGAACAATGGAAGAATTAATTAGAATTGATGATAACAAGATAATACATCAATAACACAATCATAAAGACAAAATTTGATCATCAAAGATCAAGCACAGTAGTTGTAGCATCGTGACAAAAACAACGTGATTACAACCTATTATTTTCAAGCCTATAGAGCTTAAGCTTGACTCAATTACAAAAACCCAGTCTAACTTCAAGTTTGAGCTTGTTTATTCAACTAGAAAGAGTTCGATTGATCAATTAATTATAACATTCCAAGGGTAATTGTTTTTTTATAGGGTATCTTATTCCAAAAGGGTATCTTCAAGACCAAATAAGCAAAGAAAAAGAGAAGCTTACCTTCGTGAACACTTGCAGGGCGCGACAACTAAAGGGTACGAGGCCAAGGCACGGTGGTGCGAAAGTCAGAAAAACACGTGACGCAGAGATCAGGGTGGTGCGACAAGCTCGGGTTCCTTTGCGGAGGTCACGGTGGTGTGAGAGTCGCGACTCCAGCTGAATGACGAATTTTGAGAGAGAGGGATTTCGATGTTCACTAGGCGCGCGACAGGAAAATGATGTCCTGCAATTATTATATCATGCAAAGTTAACGACGGTGTAAACGTAAACCTGTCTCTGTATCTCACGATTTCTACGACAGTGTTTACAGATACACTGTCTTAAATAAGTTCCAGTTAATTGCAAAAATGTCCCTACCTAACCTACTAAGACGGTGTTAGAAGTAAACGTCGTTGTAGAAGTACCATATTTACATAAATGCTACCGTGTAGCCTAATACGACAGTTTTGTTGCAACTGAGGTCGAAGGTGCATTGTAAAAATGACTTTTTTTTTTTAGTAGTGGCTACTTAAAGTTTAGTCATATTATGGAGAAATGTAGGAAAATTATAAGTTTATGCTTAGAATTTTCAGTTTGCTTTATTATGAGACAAGCAAATCTAGTAGCCCACAATATTACTAGGGCATCTAGAGATTATGCTAGTTTTCATATTTCCAATAATCCACCTACTTGTATTGTTGACCAATTGACTTTGGATATAATATGATTATATTTCTCTAAGGAAAAAAACGTTATGTTACTTTCATTCAACAGAGAAAGTGATGAGGGTTATTGCATATACCAATCCCGTCCCATTGTTACATATATTTTTCTAAGACGTGAATTTGTGAAGTGCAATGTTGATGCGGCATTCTTTGAAGGCAAGAGGAGTATGAGGATTAGTATCTGTAATCGATATGAGAATGGTGCTTTTGTTAATGCAAAGTCAGCTACTTAGAATTTTTATCCCGCAGTTAAGGAGGGAGAACCTTTCACCTTTCTCACTGCACTACAATGGATGCAGGATCTGGGGTAGGAGAAGGTGATGTTTGAGGTCGATAATAAAGGGGTCGCGGATTGGTTCTACGGGAGGAGGATGGACTACTTGAAGTTTAGTTCTGTTATGGAGAAATGTAGGAAAATGATTAGTTTATGCTCAGACTTTTCACTCTGCTTTATTATGAGACAAGCAAATCTAGTAGCCCATAATATTACTAGGGCATCTAGAGATTATTCTAGTTTTCATATTTTCAATAATCCACCTATTTGTATTGTTGATCAATTGACTTTGGATATAATGAGTATATTTCTCTAAGAAAAAAAAAACATTGTTACTTTCATCCAATAGAGCAAGTTATGAGGGCTATTACATATACCAATCCTGTCCCATTATTATCCCCATCAAGAGAACAATTGTGTGAAAAAGAATACGGGAGAAACAATTTTATTAAATAATTGAGTGGATAATTAAGTGATTCATTCTTTTAATCTTGTTACAAATAAATGTTTACTAGATTCGACCATAAAATATGAAAAAGAAGGTAAATCTTATTTTCAGATGTATGAGGTAGATAGAGATAGAAAGAAAGAAATATATAAAAATGACATAATAAATGATGTAATAATAAAGTTAAAGTTAAAAAATAGAATAGAAAGTGATTGTATATTTAGAGTTAAATAAGTTTTTGGTTCCCTACCCATTTCAATTTTTTATTTTTATTTTAAAAAAATGTCTATTTTTAGTCTGTTAAATTTAAAATAACTAATTTTAATTCTTTTTAAAAAAATATTTTTAGTTTCTTATTTATTTTTTATTGTCAAAAAATAGTTTAAGAGAGGGTCTAAAAATAGACAAAAAATTAATTTTACAGAAATTAATTTTGAAAAATAAAAGTAAATGAGGGATTAAAAATGAACAATTTTTTTTAAGGTACTAAAACTAGTCATATAAAATTCGATAGGAAATAAAAGTGGGTAAATTTTAACAAAGACTAAAAATAAAATATGAAATAGAGAAGAAATTGTTTAACCTGTATATTTAGCATTACTCTGTAAAATATATCTTTCCTTATTCAATAAACAAGGGCCAATAACTTCCAAAAAATAATTCTATAATTGAATCTGGCCAAACTTTAATTTGATGTCATCAAGTTTGGTAGCGAGTATAATTGACAAACTGAATCCCACCCAAAAAAGACATGAAACAGAATTGACAAATTGAATATCATGGTGACAAAGAAAAGCTCCTGTTCGATCGTTTCGTACTTCTTTAATTGTAAGCTACTTTGAAATGTCAGTAATGTCAATAATTTTCCCTTGCTTTCGTCATTAATGATGGTCTGATCAAAATAAGCTTAGCAAAAGTTTCACATACTTTATTTTCTCTTTTTTTATATGTGAATGCAACACAAATAAAGGGACACATTTTGGTAATCTAAGCATATTATGCATCTTATTGTGAGATAGAGTGATCATAATGGGTAAAGTCAATTATACGTCAGATAAATATAAAATTCATTGATCCCACATGTAAACATTCTTCTACTTTTTTGTTGTGGTACAATAAATATGTTCAAATGAAAGATAATAGAAAAATGCTTTAATTTGGTGGGGGTTTTTTTTATATGTACTACGTAGAAACATTTCAGACGTGAAATTTAGTTATCTTAAAAGAAATAAAGATGCATTCAACTTGGAGGAAAACTGATTCTTTCATCAACTTGGGGTTTGTGTGAAAGAAGATGAACAATACAGTACAAAGGAAAGAAATCAACTCACTTTTAGGCCAAGATAAGATGACAATTAAAGTCCACTCCTCACTGTGGTTTACTTTCCAATTTCAACTTTTCCTTAATATTTATACACACGAAAGATAATGTGAACAAATATCATGAGTTTAGTTTTCATGTCAATGTAAAGTGTAAATAATTGTATATTATCAATCAATTAAAAATTATTTTAGATATAATTTCTAAAATAATTATTATAAAAATTAATAATATTTATTTCTCATCTATTTTCACTCATTCTTTCTATTTTGATTCACCCCTCCCAAACAGGGCATAAGTGTTAATGGAGGCTTGTGAACCGTTTTTTTTTTCAGGCAAGACTTGTGTAACTTTAAGAGTGAGATGTGAGAACCTAAGAAAATATGAGGTAGGCAATGCATTGTATATCTAATCTGCCCAAATACCTCCATCTCAATACTCTATTCTAACACCGAAGTTCAATTTGCAACAAAAAATTGTCTACTTTCGGCGGTCATTTTTCTGAATGTATACTTTATACCCCATTTTATACTAGCCATGAAGACATTAAAAACAATCCTAAAGTTCAAAACTGAAAGGTCGTTAGTAGTTTACAGTTCCTTGATGTGAAACTAAATCATTTTCGTTTTATATGTGAGAATTAATATTTCAGTGCTTGACATGTTTATCAGATAAGTTAATTCTACCATAAATAATTATGAAATCGTTAAAATTTAAGGTCATAGTTTTTTGTATCCACAAAAATTTGAATCCAAAATTTTGTCTAAAATAAAAATAATTTAGCATTAATTACAATATCCCAGAAGGAAGGCTGGGTAGGAAAGTCTTTTTTTTTTTTTCTAAACCACATGTATCCACAGTTGAAGTCAATCCTATTTGATTTGGATAATATTATTATAAATAACAAAATTTTTCTTTCAATAAAACTGAAATAATCTCATGTCAGTTGATTTACATATTTGGTAGTAGGATAGGGAAGCCTTTGATTAAATAATTTGGAAACCTTGTTTTTACATTGATTAAAATAGCACCTGGTATAAACTATTATAACCGACTCAGAACTGTATGAGGCTTGTCTCTGGCTCCCACTCTTTTATCTACAAGATCATCCTTTTTTAGAAAGCAGTATGAAAATTTGACAAGGGTCCAAGGAGACATTCAGTCAAGTCCAATTGACAAAGCAACAAATGGAAATTAATACTAATAGTTGCTTCCGTAATAGCTAAGAATCCCGTGTCATGTACATACATAATCTCACTACAAAAGCACATCCCATTACTGTTACAACCAAGAGAAAAAGCGAGAGCATGAATCCACTTGGATTAAATTCTAGTTTAATCGAACCAATTGCTAGCTTTTCACACAGTGCAGCTTCATTCCACTGGTGGAGTTGCTTTGTTTTCCCAATGGACTGCTCATCTAAAAGCTTTACACTTATAAGTATGATGCTTCAACGAAGATAAGGAAGCTTTTTTTTTTTTTTGTCAAAAGTTGAAGTGCAAAAACCAATAGCAAATCCTAGATACCATTACAGATAATAAAACCTCAACAAACCCACACATGATTCATCTAACCTGCCATTTTTAATCATATATGGGGCACAGTAAAGCAAACATTTTGATCACTACTAACACATACTATTATCAGACGCAGAACTTTTAATTACTTTTTTTCCTTCTTTTAGCTGCTATGATCAAGTGGATTAGCCAAAAAAAGAAAAGGTTTTTCTTATCTGGGGTGCTTTTAGTATTAATCTTCACTTTAGTGGTGAATCACTGCATACATATTCGTTTGAGCCTTCGTGGCTGAGAAGAGTGCTGTCTACTGAATATGTGACCCCAACAAAATAATATATGACGCAACGAAAGCATGCAATTGGTAAGTGTCTGTATTAGGACAATTCCTGTCCCGGAATAGGTTTGAACTTTGTCTAGCAAGGGTCAACCAACAATAGAAAGAGGCCACGGGAGAATGTCTGAAAGAAATTTCAAAGGGTAATTCTGATTAAGAGAGGATAGTGGTGGCCTTTGTCATAACTGAGCCAAGAGTCCCTATCTTCATTCAAGAATCCCTCGTGACGTTTCCAAACTTCTTTGTCATAGTTCTCCATTACGCTGAAATGCAAGCCATTTTCCTTGGCCACCTCCAAGAACAGGTCCAATGAGTAGCCTCTTTTGGGACTTAAAAATATAGCCTCAGAAGATCCTGCTTTTGATAATAAATGTTTGACAATACGAGCAAGGTCTCTGTGGAAATCCTTAAAGAAAGTGCTGTCAAAATGACACAATCAGTGTCGTAATATAAAGATAAGACAAGCATAAAGACCAAAACAAAAAGCAAGTCAAGCTGCATGCATGTGAATCTGCTGATGCATCTCGTACAAGATATAACTTCCTTTTGCCAACTTGAAGAATAAATATAAATATCTGAACATATACCCAACTTGAAAATTGAAGCTGATAAAAAGTTAACTAAAGAAAACAAAGAAAATTAACAGCATTTGCCAACTGACGTACATGAATGCAGAAGTTTGTTTATTATATGTGTGTGTGTGTAAAAGCTCCAACCAGATAAATGAGAGATTGTATCTCATGACTACTACCTCAAGCTGAATCCTTTCTCTGAACTGATCTTTATCCAAATTATAAAGGGATAGAAAAATGCTATTGGCAGGAAATGATATTTTCCAATAAGCAGTTTCAGGCTTACAGCTATATCACAAGAACTGCAAATAGTATTTTTCATCTAAGGATGGAAAAATGCATTCAAACCAGGTATGAAATAGTCCAAATATCAAACATCTTACCAATCAATTGCAATGTTGATATCAAATGTGTCTGCAACATTAGAATTATCTTCCTGATTCCAGTGAAGAGTCATAGACTTTACAACTGTATCTTCAAATGCTCCAGAGTTAGCTTCAATGTTACGCTGAGTATCTGATGGTCATGGAAGAGCAATCCCAATCAACTAGAAAATATTTAATAACAGTATATTCTCAAAAGGGATATTGTTGCAAGCAATTTTATTTTGAAAGGAAGAGCCTTAGTTATTGTGCTGATTACAATGAGAAAGAAAAAAGGAAAAAGCAAACTTCACATTAAGTGCAAAGTGAGAAACGTTAAACAAGTAGTGTTCAATCCAAAAACAGAGTAAATGATGCTGAAACACACAAGCAGGGAGTAATACCAACAGACTACTATGGTTCTTTGAAAAAAGTAATATCTATAAGTTGATAGTTGTTGATACTTAAATATGTACTTCCAATAGTGTTGTTTGAATAAACTTCTCAACAAATACTAAATAAATACTTATAGAAAAAGAAAATAAGAAAGGAGAATGAATTAAGTTTTCTCCTCTAAATTAAAATTAACTTATGCATAAGTTAAAATCAACTTTTGGAAAAATTAAATGAGAACTTTTATAAAAGTTGAAGGACATAAGTGGATTTTAACTTATTTCAGAAACTTAACTTCTATAAATGTTTTTACTGTTGCACCTATATAGTGATATTTAGATGCAATGTGCCAAAATAACATATATCCCAAAAGCTTCTTCCTGCATGCCTCTTTTAATAGAACAAGATATTGAAAAATTCTTAAATGAAACAATACTATCTGCATAGTAGTTTTCAAATTTATCTTGATGCATGATAAAGCAATATAACACTGCAACAAATACTACCATGAACCAATCTAGCAAACATCCAATTTGAAGTCACTGAAAATGGAAATAAGTTTCATAAGATATATTTTGTGGTAATTTTCCTGCATTATTTAAATTTTCTAAATGCATTATATAAAAACCAGACTTATATGTAAGATAATGCATCCGGTCTGAATTTAATAAATACCACAACTAAACCACAAGATTACGCATCAGTTCTGGATTTAAGGTTTTTATCAGTGTTACATGGTTCGTGGTATGGTTAGGTATGTGGCAAGGAACTTTTCCTGGTGCACAGTACAAGATGATATGATTATTCAGCTCGTTATTTTAGATTGAAATTTGTTTAGGGTTTGATCACTATGCATAAACTTCAAATTATATTATTAAGTAATAAAAATATTATGATGCATGAGTCAGAAAATAACATAAGTAATTGAACAGGCACAAAACTAGCCACTGTTCATTGCTCTTTTTTTTTATCATTGCTACTGTTCATTGGCACAAAACTAGCTACTGTTCATTGGCACAAAACTAGCCACTGTTCATTGCAAACATCCAATTTGAAGTCACTGAAAATGTTATGCATTTTGCACTTTCCATCCCTAATGGTCTATTGTGTTCCTAGCCCTTCTCTCCCTCCAGCAGCCTTCATCTATCTACAGCTGCTGCCGTGGGAAAGTTCCCTGACTTCCTTGGCACATCCTTGTTCCTCTACCTTTCCTTCCACTTCCGTTCTTCTATCCCTTGGAATGCATCTCTGAACATTTTGGGCGTAAACAACCATTGGTCACCATAGATTCAAATGAACCATTTAATAATGGTTATTATACTAGCAAGTTATTGCCATTACTGAAAATTCAGAATGTTGTTTATTACATAGCAAAGCAAAACATCTGTTTGTGCCCCCTCCTAGAAAAAGTTCATCTTCCCTAATCAAAAGACAAAGAAAAGCCAGTCACTACTCTTAGTAATAACAGAAATTTTTTCCTTCTTAAAAAACTAAGCTAGCAATTAACTGCACAGGAATAAGAAAACCCACACCAAGTTTTCTATCACTTTCCAACCTGTTTGTCAAGGTTGTGACATACTAGCTTTGCTTTTGCAATATCTAATTTAAGTGATATTTTTTCCTTTACATAAAGAAAGCAAAAAAACTGACAATTGAGATTCATAATAACTGTGCATACTCTTGGACAATTACTTCCATTTCAAGAGTAGGATATATACATCTATAGAGGAGCACAACAAAATATCACAAAATTGCTACCTAAGTCATCTGATTTGTCAACTTCCACTCTTTGGTACAACATTCAAAACCTCTTACCAAGTTCATTTCTCACTAACCATTCTATCTGCCATGTTAACAGGAAGTATCACACTCGAGTGAATAAACACTTTTCCAAAATGAGTTTAAACAATGTTTAGGGAAGAAACATATCCACTAAGAGGAGTGCTAGGAACACACTCCTTCAAATATGATCTGAGACCCACCAAATTTTGTCATTTTCAATAAATTTCAGCCATTAAAGGAGAGTGTGTTCCTAGCATTTCTCTTCAACTAATGATCGCATCACAGGCATTATCAAATTAACATTAGATTTTACATATAACAACTGACCTTTAAATCGTGAAGAAAGTTTAAAAGGAAAAATAAATTTGTTTAAATTTATACCCAGAAGGCACTATGGTACCTTCACATTCATTTTTGGCAAAGATATTGAACTCTTTAGAATACAATTAAATTCATAAGTTCAAAACTATTATCATACATATAACTATACCAAAAGGATACAATCTACTACTTGTGAATTTCCATCTGAGATTACAACCTCCGTTGCCTCCTTAGCAGCTGCAATAACAAATCCAGCCAAGCCGTAGCCAGAACCAAGCTCAATAACTTTTTTAGACCTAAAAGAATTTACATGCACACCAATGATAAAAAAATATATATAAAAAGTTATACCAACAAAAGGTAACAGAAAAATAACAGTGAAAAGATGCTAGCTATACTCAGAGTAAAATCTTCAAGAAAGAACAAAATACAGTTTTCAAACCTGAATATATCTGCATGTGACAAGCAATAGAGAGCAAGAACATCTTCTGATGGACAATTACCTGCAGAAGACATAATGGATTTATAAGCATTACACTGTGAAAAGGAAATGCCCAGAATTAATATTTAGAAATAATGAAAATCCTAAGTCTTTGAAACGATCAACTATAGCGTTTCAACCAAAATCTAGGAGCAGATAACATCATCATTTTCTTTTAAATAAAAAGGGTGACCCAGTGCACAAGGCTGCCGCCTAGTGAGGTTTAGGGAGGGTATGTTGATATATAGCAATTTTCTATATCTACTGCAAATAACCTAAAGATTACTACTAAAGCTATATAAAAGACTAAAGAGAATAAGATAAAACTTCAGATATTTCATTCATTGATTATAATAGGTAAAGATGAGTATATTTATACAGTCTTAAATGATATCAATGGATAATAATTATCCAAATGCCAAATTCATATTATTCTAAAACAAGTAAAATAAAAACTACAATTATAAAATATAATTTTAACTCTATCCTATATAGTCCTTGGACCATTTTATTTTGGGCCAAGAGCCCCTCCTATCATATGTGTATGCAGTCTAACATCTGCCAATAGAGAGGCAGTATGTAGGATTTGAACTTGTGACACTGCAAGGTCACAAGGATTTGAATTTATGTAGAATTTTTGGTGGAAGTGTTTGTAGCATTATTGTTATCATTGTTGTTATTTCTATGATTTCTCCAACTATTATTTGTTATTCTACCACTTCTTAACAATATGCAATTTTCATTATGACTTGTTCTTAAGATCGAAATTTTGGCAAACTAGTCCCACCGGGTGTGTCAATTTGTTAATCATGTAAATTGTATTTATTCCTCGAAAGGAAAATATTTTCAAGATAGTAAAGGAATTTTCACTGAATGGTTTTATTAACAAATAAGTGTTTAAAAGTGACATAGAATCTATTTTTGATTATGAATTCTTTTTGGTCAAATAAGCAAGTTCATCATTTTTAACTTAATAGATAATTGTTTAATATTTAATGCAAATTACGATAATAATTTTGATAAATATATTCATTTTAGTTATAATTAGGTTGTAATTCATAAGATAATAGAATAACTTTTGATAAAAGTATTTTCGATTCAATAATTAGTTTTTAAGTAATTTTGATAATAATAAAAAAAATAGGGATTAGAAAAGTAAGATTTTGAAAAGAAATGGAGATTGGAAAAAGTAAAAGATTTATAAATGTATAATAAAATAAACAAATATGAATTCATAAAAATGATAGAATACATATACAATGACCTGCTGAACCTTAGTCAATTTCAATGTAGGTATGTTGGTATTTTGAGGAATTAAATGATTGTGTATTAACCTCCTGAAATTAGCAATTAGTAGTTTTATTTATAGATTTACAATAATAATAGTCAAATTACATGATTTCAACACGTGTATTACAATATTTCTAAATACATTGATCTAATATTAGTGATTGTCTTTATATAACTTCTCCGCAACCGATGGTACTTTGATTTGTCGAAAATACTTTACTTTCCAGCACTTTCCAATCCCACGTGTTAATAAAGTTATCGAAAACAACATTCTTAAATAAAATAAGTTCTTTCAATTGCATAATCAAGTTTCTCAAATTTTTTTACATATCCTACTTGTTTTCGAAGCGTTTCCTTCATTCGTCTTTAAGCAATTACATCGGAATTTGATTTCCGTAACTTAATTAAATTTTACAATACAAAGATAACATTATCATACTATCCCAAGGACATTATGTTGAGAAATTTTTTAAGAGGTTAGGTTTGGTTACTATGACCTTAATCTAGTGAGTACTCCTTATGCTAACTCACAATTGAAAAAAAAAAAACAGAGGAGACTATGTTGACCAAACTCAGTATGCCCAAATTATTGGGAGTCTACTGCATCTAATGAACTTTTTAAGACCAGAAATTGCATATGTAATAGGCAGATTGAGTAAATATACTTATAATTCTGATGAAGACTATGGTATTGAGTATAGTAGATTTCCTGTTGTACTAGAAGGTTATAGTGATGTTAATTGGATCTCCAATTTAGATGAGACAAAATCCACTAGTAGTTATGTGCTCACACTTGGTGGTGGTGCGATTGCATGAAGATCAACAAAATAGTCCATAATTGCAAGATAAACTATGGAATCAAAGTTTGTAGCTCTAGAGTTGGCTGATAGTAAGGCTAAGTGGTTGAAAAAATTATTAGCCTATGTTCCTTTGGGAATGAAACCAACCCTGTCAGTGTCAATGTACTGTGATAACCAATTAGTGATGACCATCGCGAAAAACAAAACCTTTAATGGAAAAAGAATAGACATATAAAATTGAGACATAACGTGGTAAAACAATTCCTAAAGGATGGAACAATTACCATTGACTATGTGAAGTTAGAAGGAAATTAGACAGATCCTCTAACGAAACCCTTAGGAAAGAAACTAATATACGAAACATTGAGGGAAATGAGACTTAAGTCACTTGAAACAAACAACCTTTGTAATTGGAGATCCCATGAAGAAGGTTCATATGGGTAAGAACAAGTCACTTGTTAGTTCTGCTAGCACTAAAATTAAATAATTTTAGTCCATTCCTATGGTGTAAGAAAGTGTTAGATACATTGCATTAATGAGAGGTTAAACTTTATGTGATTGAGAGAAAGCTTGACAACATATAAAGTTTTTAATGATTTTTATATCCCTTATGGGTGGTGTATGATTTGCAATATACACGATATGAAATCACCTATATAAGTGTCAAGTGAGACTGCTTGTATGAGATTATGGCAAAATCTTTAGAGCATTCATGAGTACCAAACGCGCGCATGACCTATTAGCGCAAAATAACGATAAGAATTGTGGGGGTGTAATGTGATTAGTAAACCACTAACATATATAAAGCGTTTTTGATTTATATAGCTTGCTACACCCACTTATGCTATGCATTACATTCCATCAATTTAGGATTGGTTCATATAACTTGCTACACCAAGCCGAAACATTATATCCTAACCAAAAACTTTGTTTTTTCTCTTTTTATCCTTTTAAAATATTTTTTTTAAAAAAAATTTCCCTTTTAAAACCTTTTGAAATATGTGGGGGATTGTTGTGTCTTGTGAAGTATTTCAAAAGTTCCAAATCTCACATTGAGTAGTTTAGCCTTTCTCAAAAAGTTTATATATCTACAAGAGATAAGATGGGTTAAACTAGCTAGCAAGAGACAAAGATCTCGCATGAAATCAGACCAACTGGGCATTATATATAAATTCTTAAGAAAAATGTGTCTAACACACATCTTGAGTCTAACTCTTGCCTCATCATTCTGCATCACTCAGGTGCCATCACCAACAACTATTAAATTTTAGCTTGATTGGTTTGATAAGTGTCAACAAATATTTATTTTAATTGGTTTGAAAGCTAAAGCAAAAGAGATAAACTCATGTGTTCTGTTTTTTATTCATAAATTTTAGGGGTCAATAGCATTGAAGCAACACGGATATAGTTTTTTGTATGCTGCAATATCTCAGCTTTTTACATCAGCAACATTTTACTTCTTTTGTTTCAATACTCCATAAATGTGGTTAAGGATGGGGAATTCAGTTTCGGAGAGTGCGATACATGTAGCGCAGGGAATTTACTCTTTACCTTTCATCTGATGACAACAACCACAATTTATTGACCCTCCAAGTTTAAAATCTTACCATACACTGTACCAAGGCTCCTCAGCCATGTTTATCCTTGAATCCATTTAACAGATTATAACACGTGATAAAATAAAAAGTGAATAGAACACATTGAAACTATGCTCCGTCGCCAATTAAGTTATCCTATACCACAGTCCTATACTCCTATTTTACCTCTCCTTATATATAAAATTCTGTTTGTTAGAAGACGTGCAAATGAGGTGCATCATTCTCTAGCTAGGACATTTGTTAATAATCCTAGCCCTCATGTTTTCTCGTGTATGCCACACTATATTTCCAATTACGTTGCAATGGAATTGAATAAAGGTTGCTACTATAAATTTTTTTAAAAAAATCTTATTTCAAAAATTGAATTTTTATTTAAAGTCACACTTTGAAATCACGATTTACTCATTTCTGCGTTTTTTAAAAAATTTATCAAAGGAATTTTAAAAAAAAAGAAAAAAATGACTAAAGGATATATCTCAGTTGAATGAGTGCAAGTTATTCTAAGTATATTCAATTCATACAAATAAAAAAAAGGAAAAAATAACCTTTATATATATATATATATATATATATATATATATATGATCAAATTTTGAGTTTAGTCTCCATAAAAAAATTGTTGTTGGTCTCTAATAAAGTAAAAGTTTTGTTTTTCTTCCCACTTTTATATATTTTGGTACCTAAATTTATTTTTTTTATTTTGTACTCGACAAATTTTTATTGGATTAATTAACTTTTTAGTCCCTAATTTTATATGGATTTCACTTTTAGTCTCTCAAAAATATTTCATCCAACCTTATTTTTCATAAATTTGTTGTTTTATTTTTAATCATTGTCATTAAACAATGAGGTGACATTCATGTAAACATGTGAGGTGACATGTTACATAGACAATTGTTATGAACCTTGCCATAAAAAAAGATTTTTTTTTTTAAATCATCATTTTTTTTCCAATTTCTGTTTTTAATACCTAAAAAAAGTCTTTCAAAAAGTTTTATGAGTTTGGTCAAACTTTTTTTAGGGTCCAAACTCAAAATTTGAATTTTTTTTAAAAGGTACATGCCTTGAAAATTATTTGTTTGTTAAGTCAACAATTTTTAAATGATTTGAACTTAATAATGTAACATTCCATTAGGTATTTAAAAAAAATTGTCAGTACCAAAATTAAAATTTCCGTGTTTTATATGTACCAAAAAGTAACTAACCCAAATTTTAAATTAATTATAATCTCCAATTAACGATTTGTAAGTGTACTTTATCTTTTAAAATGTATTTTTCCTCACTTTGAGCCAAATCAATTTGAAAGGCTATTATTAGTTTTGTACTCATCTAATCAAATTTAACAAAATATTATCTAATCAATTTTAAATTAATCAATTATAATTAAATATTATCTAATAAATTTTAAATTTATCTAACGAAATAATATGATCTAATTATATCTAATAAATTGATCTCCAAATTATTTTTTATCCCACATTAAAATATGTATATCTTTTATCAAGATTAGAACATGTGTATCTAACAAAATTTACAAATATTTATTTGTTTTATCTTTATCTTAGATTTTCTTTATAGTAAACAACAAGTCAGAAAGAAAATATTATGCATTTGATGGAAATAATTGTAAATATTTCTTTTCCATTTTTTAATTCATAAAAATAATTTTAATATAATTAAGGTAATTAGAAAAAATATACCTTCATATTTGAAATTTGAATAAATTAATTATTATTATCACATATGTTTTAATCAAGATAATTATAAATAATTAATTTTTTTATTATAATAAAAGGAAACAAGTATGAGAAACAAATCTTATGTAATTTATTCACATGTAAAAAATTTCAACACTATAAAATTAATTTAATATATGATATTATTTTGTATAAAAATTTATGATATTAATTTAATTTAAAATCCTATAAAATCATTTTTACTTTAAAATCGTATAAAATAATTTTATGATTGAATACTATTTTTAATAATATTTATATTATATAATTGAAATTTTTATGCTAAAAATTAATTAAATTTTAAATTTTAATATATTTATTATACAATAATATTTTATCTCTATGCTTAGTAACTTTATATATGAAACTTTTGTTAATTACTATTTATAAAATAAGGTTAAATAACATAATTATATAATAAAAAATTTAATATTAATTGATTAAATATACTTTTATTACAAAAATATTGCATATGAAATAATATTATAAATTAAATTAATTGTTATTGTATTGAATTTTTTTTACTTAAATACATTTGAATAAATTGCATAAGATTTATTTCTCTTCCTTTTATTATAATAAAAAATTTAAATATTTGTAATAATGTTGATTAAAACATATACATGTGTGATGATAATTATTTTTTTATTTAAATTTCAAATATGAAGATATACTTGTTCTAATGTTAGATTAAAAATAATTAAGAGAATTCATTAGATATAATTAGATTATATTATTTTATTAGATAATATTTTATTAAATAAGGATAAAATTAATTAGATAATATTTTATTAAATTTGATGAAATGAATTGTTTATGATGATATAAGTTATTTGACATTATATTATTAAATAATACATAAATCAAAATATTTTCAAGTCACATCAATCCATTTGAAATACACACAAATGACAAAAAATTACTTTAACTAATAAACCGTTTGAAACAATTTATTTGAAAGAGATTGGGAAGATTGCTAAAATGGAATCCGACACACACCCCGCAGCTAATATCGCTATCTTTTTCTTTAGATGATGGCTTTCATTTTAAAAAGCAATCAAGCAAAGGTCCACTCAAACTATTCACACAAAATGTTGGAAGCTTTACATTCGCAAACACAACACGTTGCACCATAAAACCATTACTGGTCCAGGTACATACATAAGCAGCACCAAAGACATTTCTCGTCATGGGTTCTATTGGAATTGAGAGGTTTGTGGGATTACTTCTCTCTTAAACATTCTTATTTGCGGCTTAATTATTATTTTTCTTATATATAGTTTCGAGTCATACCCTTTACATGTTTTTTTGTTGAATATACCCTTTACATGTAGCATAACTGATAGTCATATTATTCATACAATAAATTTGTACAATATTATTTCTTCTTTTTATCTCCCTCCATTGTATAATTACTTATCTCATTCTTTCTATCTCTCAACGACCATGTATATGTAAATTCTTATGTTTAAATCTTTTGTTCAATTGAAGCATTTTTCATCATGGATGGTGTTTGTGCGGCTGTCTTTATTTCCATGAGGATTAGATGACTATTTCTTTTTGTTTTCTTCTTCTGTAGCTCGGGACCCGAGGTTGTCACAGTTGATGTACATGCAACCAAGGATCTGATCCAGACCAGTCATGTTTATCTGGATGTCAGGTAGCAAATTAATGTTTTGCTTTTTCTTTAGTTGGATGAGAATTAATAAGGAAAATTAATTTATTGGTTGAACTTCTGGGTCTATGTTTAATTACATTTACTTAATTATTTTTTCAAAAAGCTTAAATCTTTTGGTAATTTATAATAGGACGGTGGAAGAGTTCCAGAAAGGACATGTGGATGCAGAGAAGATCATTAACATTCCGTACATGTTTAATACACCGGAAGGTAAGGAATTTGCAAATTGTAGTGATGCTTCTGGCAATTGCAAATTGTAGTGATGCTTCTGGCAATTGCAAATTAAAATCTAGTGTTAGAATGTCAAATCTTGTGTTTTGGAGAACAGGCAGAGTGAAGAATCCAGAATTTCTTAAGGAGGTTTCATCTGCTTGTAAGAAAGAAGATCACATCATCGTGGTAACTTAAAAATTTTCATTTTGTGACACAAAACAATGCCTTCTACCTGTTCTTGGATGCTGGTTATTAAGGCTAAAGTTTCTTTCTTTCTTTTGTATGAAACAAATCTGTATTGTTATAGGGTTGTCAAAGTGGAGTGAGATCTCTATATGCAACTGCGGATCTTCTGACCGAAGTAAGTATTAATTCTAGTCAACTAGAAAAATGTTAAAAGAACACATCTTTTGACTGGACTATGTTAAAATTTATTAAAAATGATAAAATTTTGTGGATTACTCGTTATATTTAATGATTTTTTTTTCTTGATTTTATAATTTTTAATAAATTTTAAATAACTAGAAGTAGTGTGTTTACAGGAATATGTCAGATGCTGTTCCTAAATCCTAACATTTCTCAACTTGAGAAATATATTTCAAATTCTAGAAATACGTGCTATTTTTTTCTTCCCTTCTTCCTTTAGTTTGCTTTTGTGTTTGTGAAAATAATTTGATCCGAAGACCAACTATTGTATAAATTTAATATTAATCAACAGGGATTTAAGGATGTGAGCAACATGGGAGGAGGATATATGGACTGGGTTAAAAAAGAATTTCCAGTGAAAGCACCTTTGGAGTTGGTTAAAAACGAAGTGCCAGTGAAAACACCTTTGGAGTTGGTTAAAAATGAATTTCCAGTGAACCCACCTATAGTTGGTTAAAAAAGAATTGCCAAATTGAAAAAATTAAGGAGCTCTGATATGATCATTGCTCTTTGTATTATAGTTTCCATGGATGTTATTACGTTATCTTTCGTATTTACTACTTTCAGCTTGTTAATTAAGAAGACTATTAAGAAAACAATGTAATTGTATCTACTTAAGTGAAATAATGCACAAGGGTTACCTGCGTAAAGCCATTCAGAGTCTTTTGTTAATAGTCTGATGTGCATGCAAGATATGTGATGTTATGAATCAAACTCATGTATCATTCAAATAATTTTACTTTAATTTTAACGCATTAATTATTATTTTGTGTGCTGCTTGTATGATATTTTTTTTCATATAGATAAAATAAACAAACATTTAAAGGAAAAGAAAGCAATGATCAGATTAATAACAACGAGTTTGTTAAGTTTTCCCGTGTGGCAACCATAATTTTTTTTCTTACCGGTGTGAATAAAAATTAATCTCACCCGTAATATTTAATTTGTGATTGATCTAAGAAAATTTAGTAAAAAAATTAAAATTAAATAAATTATTTTTTCACATGTGAACGCTGTATATTACTAAATTATTACTTTAATTACGAGTCTTGACAATGGTAATTTGTGACACTATTACATTATCAAAATTTAGACAGTTATTATAATTATTATTTTTTGTTATGTCTCATTGTTTCGGTTTTTTTTTATAATTATCATTGTTACGTACAATATATTATTAAATTTTTAAAAATTTTACTATTATTTTGTTATAAAAAATTTAAATTATCAGATTGGTCAATTGATTAATTTTATTATTTTATAATTAAAATTTATACTTATATAATTTATTAATTTAAGTTAATACAATATATATCAATTTTATACATAATATAATACTGATCTTTCCAGTTTTCTTTTATCCCTTGTTTTAGAGGGGGGAAATTTCTTCTATTAATCTTTCATTTTAAAAGTTTTCCAAAAGAAAAAAGAAAAAAAATGAAGTTTTTAATGTTTTACACAAAAGGATTATTGAACAATTTTTAAATTGTTCAGTGCAAATTCAGAGCATATTTATTACCCATTGTCATATACATGGAAAAGCCCAAACTCAACTTCGCAAGAAAATTCCACATTTTTTTGCCTTCACTAGAATTCTTAGTGAATTCTTATGCGGTTTTTTCTTCGCTTTTCTCCCATCCCAATTATAAGTGGCGTACTAAGGACCCAAAGTGACTGGGGATAAAATATACAAATTGAAATTAAAATTAGGTGGTTTAAATCTATACTTTAACAACCGAGGATGACTAGCCAAGCTTATTTTAGTGTTCAAATAATAGAGTATTTCCAACAATCACGAGCTATTGAACTATATCACTAAAATTATGATTTCGGACTCGTTAGTTATTGAATTATCATGAAAATGAGATATGTGATTCCAGATTATTTTCCTCACATCTTCACCGTTGGGATTTGTAAAATTATATCTATGAAGAGAAAAATGTTCATCACACTAGACAGTAGAATGGAGGCTTCAATTCATTCTCCTCTTTCTAACGATTGGAAACCCTATCAAAACAATTAGAGGAAAAGCTTGAGGAATCTCATGAAGCAATTAGAGATTCTGCTATCGCTGTCAGAATACACACGTGAGCCCGCTTAGAGATAAGGAATGAGTTTATTGCAATTGGGGTTAAAATGAACATGTATAGGGGTTCTTAAATGATCAAATTGTGATTTATTTTTGGATGTTTATTGTATTGAAATTCTTCTTGTATGATTATGTGAAATTGTTTAAGGAGTTTTACTCCCCGTGGATTGAAAAATATTTTTGTATAATTTGTTTGTGTTTTCAATAAGTTTAATGTAATAAATAATTATATTGGGATTATGAAATTGTGATTGAAATTATATATAAATGATAAATTAAATATATGATGAATTGTAGAATAATATATTACTTTGAGATTATAATATTGTTATGGAGATTGAATATAAGTGCAAAGTTGAATGTGTTAAATTGCGAGATACACATAAACATGAGATGATTGATTATAACATAATGAGATGTGAAGTTGTGAACATGAGTTTTAGTTGTGAATAAGTGATTTAAATATATGATGAATTGTAGAATAATATATTACTTTGAGATTATAATATTGTTGTGGAGATTGAGTATAAGTGCAAAGTTGAATGTGTTAAATTGTGAGATACACATAAACATGATATGGTTGATTGTGACATAATGAGATGTGAAGTTGTGAACATGAGTTTTAGTTGTGAATAAGTGTGTGGTTAACACTTGATGTGAGATTACTTGTGTTGTGAGCTGTGAATTATACAATAACCCGACCAGTATTTATCTTGGGAAAAATGTTGATGCGCAGTGTTAAAGGAAAAATGTAGGTTTCCTAGTTAGGAATCAGTGTTAAATTGTAGCTCAATGTGTTAAACATGTTTGAATCATGAGTGTGAGGTCATGGGTATTGTATAATTTATGAGTAGTGTCTGCTTATAATATTATTGTTGAAATCGAGTATAAGTACAAAGTTAAACATGTGTTAATTTGTGAGATGCATGTAAACCTGTGATGGTGAATTGTGATATTATGAGATGTTAAATTGTGGGCATGACATTTGGTTATGAATAAGTGTGTGTGTGTGTGTGTGTGTGTGTGTGTGTGTTTAACTCTTGATGTGACAATAATTGTGTTGTGAGCTGTGAATTATACAATAACCCGACCAGTGTTTATATTGAGAAAAATGTTTATGTGCAGTGTTAAAGAGAAAGTGTAAGTTCCTATTTAGGAACTAGTGTTAAATTCTAGCGCAATGTATTAAACATGTTTGAAATATGAGTGTGAGGTCATGAGTAGTGTCTGCTTGCAAAAAAAATAAAATATTTTAGGGGTTGGACCTGAATCAGGAAGGTCAGGCCCTAATGGCTTTTTTGGAGACTAAGCCTTGGGGTAAAGACACTCGGTTTGAGTGCTCCTTTAAGCCTGACTGGTCACCATATGATTTTACTTAGTGAGAGTGACCTGACATATCCATTGTGTGGTGTGTCTTGTTATGTACTCTTAAGTGCCCCAGGGTAGTTTTTCACTAACATGGTACCACATTGCATGTAGGCTTGAGTCTTAGTATAATTGTTGCATAACGCTTGCTAATAGTTTATTATGAAATTGATTAGTGTTATTGTGTTTTGACTCGAGTGTGTGTTCATGTGTAATGTGATTAGTGATTGAAAAACAAATTTTAAAGATAAAGTGTTGAAGTGACATGGGTTGTATTAAGTTGAGTTATGTTATAAATATTTCCATAATTTATTTTGATTATGTCTTGTTTATTTGTTTTGTTGTTTATTTTTTATGATAACTCATTCCTTGTGTGCTATTTGTGTTTGGATTCTGTGATGATCTTGAACCTTGTGTTTGTGGGAGCAGATAACTAGGTGGATGACTTTATAAGAATCTCGTGTCAGAAGACATTGGGACACAATGCTCTGATAAGATGTGACATTGAGGATGAGTTCTATTTTAATTGCATGATGTTATTTTATTTTATTTTATCTCACTGATTTAACAAAACATTTTTTGTAAACTTTGATGGTCTTGTTTTGAGTCGAATATGTTTTTAATAAGTCTCATTTGGTAAATAGTGAAATGAATGTGAATCTTTTACCCACGTGAATTTTTTTATCAATATTTTTACATGTTTTATTTATTTATATGTATGTCGGGGTAGAGGGTGTCACACTCCAACCAACCCACCAAAACCTCTCGATTTTCCAACTCTAATCATAGCCTTTTGTGCACATCGAGGTGTAATGGTTAATCGTCCTCCCCTCCCGAACCTCAGGGGGCCAATCAACTTGCGCTACATTGATTGACATTGTCGCAATCTAGCTTGCACAATTTGATGAAGAGCATCCTCCCATCCTTCCCTCTATTAAGCCTCTCAACCATGCTAAAATGGTTGTTGCCTTGGTATTTTTCTTCTAGTAGAATGTCGCCATCAACTGGTCAATGCAAAGCCTTACTGCTTCAATTTATCATTTCCTCAACCTTGTAACCCTAAAAGCAACCCCTGGTCCTTTCATGTGGCCCACTCCTACAAAATTTGAAGCTCTAACTGCTTAGCCTAGGGACTAGCCCACTTTCATGGGGGGTGTTGGTGGCTCAAGTGTTGCTACAAGTGTTGAAAGAGAAGATTCGGTGATTGGAGAAGGACAACAAGTATAAGAAAAATGACTCAATGAGAAGAAGATGGAGGAAGAGGAAGATGATGAAGGACGAGGCTCGAGTGATGACGAAGAGGAAGAAGGAGGTGAAGAAGAAGAAAGTGATAATAGCTCTGGTAGTTCTGGGAGTGAGTTTGATAATGCTTAGGGGATTGCCCGTTTTATCCCATTGATAAAAGGATACCATTTTTAAACTCCTGTAACTTTAATTTCCTGCAATTTTAATTTTTTTCCTTTTTATTTCTACACTTTTAAATTTAGTTTGGTTCCCATGACAATGGTTTCTTTTGAAGCAAGTTTGGTTTGTTGTGTGATATTGGCTACATGACTCAATCTTAGGTTTTAACCTAGTATTGTTTTTAGTTTTTAAATACACGTTTATTGGTTGCATGACCATAGAAAAATGTCATCCTAACGTGATATTAGCATGCTTTTTAGGGTTTTGAAAAATTGCATTTGTGAAACCGTGGTTTGAATGCTTATTTTTGTGGTTGCTTATTTCATTAGCTTAGCTTGGATGCGTTTGTGTTTTGAGAAAAATTAAAGTATTGCATGACTTTGATGACAATTTGAGAAGGCTTGAAAAAAAGTTTATGAGTTGTGTGTTGTCAATGTGAATGATGAGTGACACCCTTTGGGGCACAAGTGGCTTTGAATAGTTCTCTTGTTGATTGATGATTGTGAAACTTAGAGCTAAAAAACTAACCCATGAAGTGTATTCCTTGTACACACCCCTTTGAGCCTTTAATTGATCATGAATTTATTTTTTCTTGATAACCCAATGAGCTTAAAAGAAGAACAATTTACTTTCATTACCATAGGATAGGAGAGCGATTATGTGTTGGGTTGAAAGTAAGTTTGGGGGAGTGCTTGTGAGGATCAATTTGGGTATAATTATATGTCACTTTCATATAAATTTAATTGAAGTCACTGTTGTAATTGTTAAATTTAATTGAGTTTTGTTGAGCTAAGTTGAAATTGTAAGATTTCAAATTTTTGCCAAAACCTATCTCAGTAAAATCGTAATTCTAGATTTGTTAACCGTTGGATCATCTTCAATTTTTTTCTGGAGGTTCATAAGACAAATATCCACAGTTTGACCGTTGGGATTTGCAAAATATGAATTTTTTTCCGAAGAAGAAAATTTGAGTTGTGGATCAGCTCGCTCAGGCGAGTGTGGCTCGCCTGGGCGAGTGTTGCAGGCTTCAAATTACGATTCAGCAGCATAAAACAGTCCTTTCTCCTCCTTCCCTTCCCCTAAACCCTCCCCAACACTCCCAAACTTCTCCTCCACCACCCACAACCACCGGGGGCCGCCGTGAGCTGTCGTTGCTCGTCATTGAACCCCCACACTGATAGGAACACCTTAATCGGAGCGGAATCCTCAAAATTCTCCTCAAGGATTCGATGGAGAAAATCCCCCAATCCTCCATTTCATAGCTTCTCCGAGATAATATTGATTTCTAAACCATTCTCCTAGTTAGTTTGAGTCCCTCTTAGTGTCTCTTGTGTGTTGGGTACTGTAATAGGGTATTTTACACTTCCTTTGAAAAACCCTAGGGAATGAGACATTGTAAAAGTTATCTTTTTACAACATTGATGTTATTTTTGTGACTTTCACTAAACCCAGATCACATTGGCGTGATCGGAATTTCAAAATGATATATCCTTTTTGTAGAATCTGAAACACCCCTCAGCCTTTTTATGTTTTGGTAGGGGTATTTGACCCCGAATGTTGTCATTACCTTGTTTCTAAAATCTATATTAAATTTGCTTCAGTTTGGTATATAGAAACTTGCATTTGGACTTACAAGCGTGAACAAGAGAGACCTCTGAGTGACGCAAAGAGGAACTGACGAAGAGCTCACAATAAGTGAGGGGAGTTTGTTATAAATTTACCATTTTTGATACCATAGTTAGGGTCAGGGAACCTAACTATGAGAATATATATGTCTGTCCCTGTTGCTTGCTGATTTTTTTTAGAAAACAATATTTTTGACGAATGAGATGCGATATATCTATTATTAATGAATAACATTATTGTCTTGATTATACTTGTGTTGTTTGAAGACCTGGGGAGTGTGAATCTCAGGCATAAAAGATATATGTATATGTGAAATGTGACTTACTGTTGATGTTGCTATTGATGAATTTAATTGATATATGGTGATGTTGATATTTATGATGATATTGATTTGAGATGGTGTTGTTAATGATGATCATGTCAACATGAATTGATGTTATTATTGATGATTATGTTAATATGAAAGGATGTGGTTGTTGTTGATAATGTCATTGAGATGAGAAGATGTTGATGTTGAGAGTGATATTGAAATGAAATGTTGATGATGTTGGAAACGCATTAAGATTATGCATGTTGTGTATGTTCGTAGGGGGTGCATTGACCTTGTCGGATGTCCCTGGTGGGGGGAAATAAAATGGTTAAAGAGTTTAAGCATCTCTGAGGGGATGACTTAGGATCTTTAATTCATCCATGGTTAGTGTACTTGATGGTGCCCATGTTCATACGTTATATATGTGTATGTACATGGGGGATGCAGTGACCTTGTTGGATATCCCTGGTGGGGGACATATAGTGGTTAAAGAGTTTTAAGCATCTCTGGAGGGGGATGGCTTAGAATCTTTAATTATCCACGGTTAGTGCATTGATGGTGTTCATGTTTCATACTTCATATTTCATGAAAATAGTACAAACTTTGTCAGTAAGTACTCGTAGTTTTGCATGAGAAAAAATACTTGTACTTAAGGGCATGTCACTTAGTTTGGAACTCCCTTGAGACTCAGGCTGATCACCATGGGGGGGGGGAGTTACTTGTGCACGACAGGGTGACCTCGACACTTACTGCCTAGTTTTCCTAAGTAAGAGTGTCGTGTAGACACGCTTAGGCTATTTCCTTGGGGATGGTACCACATTGCATCTGAGAGTTGAGATCAAGTGCATGCATCATACTGAACATGATTAATTGGAACTATGTACGGATGATGATTATTTGTTGAGTGTGTGTTGATTAATGAATGTTGTGTAAGCTCATGAGTCTAAGTTAATAGTTTGCTACATTACTTATATTACACGAGTCTTTTGGAAAATGATATCAAGACTTATCCATTGTATTACTTGTTCGATTGGTGCACTATGGGTTTCATGCTAGTATAACTAAAAATTTAACCAGCTTATTTATATTTGATGACTTTTATGGTGGACCATATACACCATTATTAGAAACCCTTAAATTAATCTAAGATACGCATTGTTATTATGCATCTTCCACTCCAAATCTTTACCCTCTTTCTCTCTTAACCATTTCTAGTAGGCTTTTCATTGCCTTCGGTGACCCCATCACTGCCATCATTCTCCTTCTATCACCACTCACATGTCACCTCCCACCACCTCTACTGCCTCTTTTCTCATTATTGTGAATTTTGAAATGCTCCCCTTCTAGATGTGAATTTCAAAATGTTCATTTTTTTCCATTTTATTCAGTGACAATTTCAAACCTCAAGTCGAAGATATGCGGAAGATCTTGGGGGTGGAAGCGACAATGAGTAAGGAACATGACGAAGCCATCTTCATCTTCAAGATCATCCTTGTCACCATCGTCAACGTCAAGATGTCTCTAGCACAAATGACGTTCTTGTACATGATGAAGAGGAGGTTGTCACTTGAGATCTATATTCCAAGATCTTTTTCCCTCTCCTTGGAATAGATTAGCTATGGAGATCTTGACACTTGGCATGGTTCATGGTAAGGATGTAGATAGGCTTTAGAACAAACTTGCAAAGTCAGAGACACAAAAGATTAAAGCTATGACAATGGGAAAGGGGAAGGTATATGGTGTGGAGGGTGTACCATAGTGATCTAAGGGTGAGATTAATCTAAGAGCTAAAAATTGTGATCCACTATAAACCACATGAAGTGGTACCTCACCATAGAAGTCATCTATTAATATAATGTAAGTTTAACTTTGAGTCGATTCGTTAAGTTAATTAAACAAAGTTTTATGAAATATATAATGAATCAAGTACATATAGCTTAACTTATTTGATTAAAAAAAACACACAAATATGATAAAAAGAAAACTTTTCATTTAAGAAAAATAACATTTTCTGTAATATTATTATTATTATTATTAATGTTGGAGAACTATCTTTGCTTGGATAAAAGAAAGGTTGGATCTTACATATTTACTTGCAATGAAACCAGTTTCAAGGTAATTAGCATTATTCATATGTAGTAATGTCTATATACTTGTACCTCAACCTCATCATATACAATTCAATCTGTATATTGCGTTATTTGATAATATTGTGCACTTCATTTGCTAAATCTATAGATTAATAAGCCTTTTGCAATCAAAAATAGAAGACAATAATCAACATAGAAACATCAAACATGTTTATCTGACAATATAACAACAACAATCTTAGATGGAGTCGATTACACTGTTACCTGATGTCGTTAGATTTGGTTAAGAACCAAAGTCTTAAATATATTATTTCTAGTCATTGGATAGGATCTTTACTCATTTCTTTTCATGTTTTCCTTCAAAATCGTTCTTGGTCTCCCTCTACCAATTTTTACAAGGGTAAAAGTCATGTGATCAAACATGTTTATTCCTTCAAATAAAATCATCAATGATTATTTGAGCTATTTTAAAATTTCAAAAGGAAAGTTCGTATTTCCATGGGGCCAAGCTCAACAACCAAATTGTGATAGCTGACAGGGCCACCCCTAACTGCCTGAGGTTCTTGTCCTTTGTCCCCTTCAACCTTCCATGTCATCCTCTTCATTTCTGATTTCTCTTGGTTTGATGACAAACTTACCTCCTTCAACTCCCTTATCTACATAATAAAACATCAAATCACCCATTACAGACCAAGCAAACAATGTTTTATGGACAAATTATCTGAGAAAGTATATATGTGTATCACAAAGACAGGCCAAAATGGGTAAACCCTTTTTCTTAAAGGGTGAGAAGAAGCTCTACATACCGTTTTCATGGCAAACAACTTCTTTAGTTCAACTTTCGTTAGAGTCGAATACTCAGCATCTTCACTTCGCTAATCAAGTTGAAAACATGATAGAAATATATGAGATTAGAACTGATATTGCAAGAAAAAAGATTATTACAATATTACTTAATGCAACTGAATTACGCTAAACATGTATTTATGCAAGAGTTGGTACATGATCTTATTGAATTTTATTAAATCACTTTGGCTCGATTCTTTTGAAGTTAAATACGAATAGGATTATAAATATTTTTATAGGCTTACTTCATATAGATGTGCCAAACGGAGAAGCACAATTCCACCATCCAACTCCTGCAAAACATTTTAGTTAGAGACAAGGACAGTCTCTGAGTTCTATAGAATATAGATATCCTTGCAAAAGTTATTCTACCTCAAGAGTTATCAAAGCAATATTGGGAGGCAAGCTGTAATTTGGATCCATGATAGTTCCTTTCGTCAAATGAGAGGACTTCCAATTTTCCGAGATCTGATCAATAAAAATCTCATGAGTATACTATGGTGATGATTATTAATCCATAAGTACATGCAGCTGATGAGTCATACCTCATGTGTAAAAGCCACTAAGAATGGAGAATAAATTTCCTGACCAGTTGTACGACGCCAGCGTGAACCAACTCCAAGCTTGTGGATGCTGATATAATAATTTCCTCTGACCTAATATTACATAGAAGGAAAAAAAAATAGAGATGGATATTCAATATATAGATAGAAGAAAAGAAAACACAATTATTTGCTACTTTCTAGTTTTTCTACCAAGCTAGTAAAATGGAATTGTTTCAATCCACATCTTTCATAGAAACAAACTAAATGTGTCACTCAGTCAATAGTAAAGAGGATACAAAGAAGTATAATTTAATTGATGACATTGTCATACTGTTAGTCCTTCGCAAGTATTATTATTGTTCACGCAAACTTGTTCATCAAGTGGTTCCCCAACTCCTCGACTATCATCATGGAGAATACGCCTTGAGTAGTAAACATTGTGTTAATACTTTGTTTGCAATAAAATAATATTGAATTAGCATTAATAAAAGAAAGCTTGAATACCTGTGAAGCATCAATTCCACCTCACCATCTTTGATGCTGGCTCCACCAGTGGCACGATCAACTAACACTGAGAACTCAGATTTTTCATCCTTAGTATAAATTCCAAGATTAAGCTGGACAAACAAAAAAAAAATAGCATAATTTTATATAAATTTAATCAATTTTATAGAAGTTTGTTAACTATAAAGAAACAATACTAATAAACTACTCCCCCGCCCCCTCTCTCAAGTTCTTTTAATTGATTTTCTTGTGGTTGATGCCATGATATAATTTTGCTTCTTTTATTTCCATACCCCTGACACATTATCTACAATTAAAACCCGAAATTTGATGACCCTAAGAGAGTATAAAAAATTTACTGGGTAATAGTTTCCTGCTACTGGTTGAGTTACTTGCAGAGGCCAATCTTCCCTATGATCTCGAACCTGCATTGACATTTTTAAGGGTCATAAAACCCAATGTTGCAATATTTTCTCCCCAGAGAATTTCATAATAAATCAGAAAAAAAATTGTATTAGATTACTCGTTTTAGAAAATCTCTTCCATTGGAATCCGCATAAAACTCCTTGTTTGTGGCCATATTTGCTGTCATTCGTGTGATCACCTCTTTTCCAACTCCATCATCAGTAGGAATTGGACCAATCTTCAAAAATAAACTTCAGTTAGAATCATATATGTTATTTTTAGAACTCCATATTAAAGAATCCATATTGGGCCAATCAACAGTCATAATATTCTATTTTGCTGCTATAACAAAACATAATACGAACTTTCACGAGACAAGATAGTGCAACTTACAGTGAATTCGATTTCAGCATGTTCTTTGTCTTTGTAAAGCCTAGTAACCTAAAAAATAAATAAATAGTAAGAAAAAAAATTCATGGCAGAGAAAATGCATTTAAATAATCAATCAAACTATCATTTACAATTAGTTGGATAACTATTATAATCTATAACTTAAAATGAACTTAAATTGAAGAAATGAGTTGCAACATTTTCCAATACAATGATTCTTTGTTTTTCAGCAATGTGCAGATTTTCAATATTAAATCACTCAATTATAGTCTAAACATTAGTGATAAATTCCATCATATAAGATCCAAGATAATGTGATATCACTTCCTGCTTTCTAGTCTTGTATACATTCAATCCATTTCAGCACTAGGTTTTGATAAATTCCATCATTTAAGATCCAAGATAACGTCACTTACTTTACTTCAAGAAAACGATGCTGAGGTATGTCCTCTAAACACCAATACTCAGCATTCATTATTGTGTTTTGAAATCCTTACATTTATAACAACATAGAATATATGGACTTGCCAATATAAGTGATAATTACCTTAAAATCTTTACAATTCTATGAATGCAAAATACTTTTTGTATCCTAGACTTAAATTTACTAAGTTACTGACCTGGTAAATCCAAGAGCTAAATTTCTGATGAACTTCATCAACTAGTGGTCCACGAATTACCTTTGTAGGCACCTGCATGGAAATTAAATCAAAACGCACCTATAAAAATAACAAATGTAGTACAAGAAATATGAAAAGCTTAAAAGGAAATGGAAAGAAATATAGTAAGAGAGCAAGAAGAATGGCAAATCAAAGACATGAATGATTTTTTATGAGTGTATTATTGTTTATTTAGACTTTTAGAGGTTAAATTCACACTTATATTTTCTTATAAAAAAATGTCACGTTAACAAATTCAAAGATGAAACTTACTGATCTTGAAACGATATTTGGGGGGGATCCGTTTGGCCGAAATATATATGCACCAGAAGCCTATAGCAGAAATCACATCACACCATTGAAGCATACATTGTAATTGTACTAATTTAATGTTATTGGAATTAGTTGTATGTGCAAAGAAATTACACACCTGAGGATCACTATCGCCCTCACTAGATCCATACCAAAGGTAGCTTTGCTGAATAGGTATATCAACCTGGGAAAATTTAAAAATCATGGAATACTCTCCATCACACCCTTAGAAATATGTCTTGATATGAAATCAATAAGCTAAACCTAAGTGACAAAATATGCCTTAGGCATACTTGCTATGCCTTGGAATCTATTACCTTTATGCATATATATGAATTCGACAGAACATATACTCAACAAACACAAAATAAAGCTCAAGAATAAATGGTATACGATAATTTGAAGTTCGATGATTGTGGGAACTATGTAAACTGGAAATCTCAATCGCTACTTTTACTTTCTGGTCTATGTCAAATAGAAATTTAACTTATTCTTTCTATATATTGAAGGGCACATATAGTCCACTATAGTGTAGTCCTTACTTCGGTAATTTATCAAGAATGATAACCCAGTTAACACAAATTAAGAACAT
The DNA here is from genome assembly GCF_004193775.1 of Glycine soja. Taxonomy (NCBI): domain Eukaryota; kingdom Viridiplantae; phylum Streptophyta; class Magnoliopsida; order Fabales; family Fabaceae; genus Glycine; species Glycine soja. The sequence goes on along the minus strand of NC_041017.1, from coordinate 27,798,905 downwards.
TATTTTGTGTTGTATGAACTTTGTAAAATACTTACTCCAGTTCTGGAATTATACATCCTTTTGAGTTGTCCAGATGTTGAGGAAAAGGACATCTTTAAATTTCCCGACCCAATGTTTATGGTGTCACCTTTCTGACTGTTGGTGTGAGATAAATCTTTTCTCCTAGTCCCTATCAAGTTGAAACAACAACAAAGTATATTTAATACTGATAATTAATAAATTTAATTAAAATGCACCGACAATGTAAATATTTTTTATTCTAACATTCAATAACTAATCTCATATAAAATAAGTTTATAATTTTTTACGAAAATTATCTTAAAAATCAAATCAGAAATAATTTTTTATTGATTGATAGTTTAAAATACTTTAGACTACCAGTGCATCATAATTAAACTCAAAAAAGAGTGTTGCATGGAACTTGTGATGCACATTTTCAAATGGATCATGGATAGACACAGTCTTCTCAACAAAGCCTCGTATTGGAGAGACCAATCACTGTGTGTGCTTGTTTCCAATAAAAATTGAGCCTAAGGAACATTTGGTCCAACACAAAAAATAAAAACAAAATCTTTTTCATGGTTTCTCTCTCCTAACACATGCAATGACTTTCCAAAGGGTAGCCTAACACTGCTTATGTCTACCCAAAATGCATTTAAAGAGATCATCAGGGCCAAATGGCGTTAAAGGGTGATCCAATGTACAACATTCCCACTTCGTGGGATCTGGAGAGAGGGTAAATATGCATCACCTTACATGGAGGTCACAAGGTACCTTTACCAATGAGCCATGACTCAGAATGGAAAATGGTGTTGTCCAAAATGACAAAAAAAATACTGAAGTTAGAAAAGGAGGGAATGGAACTATACCTTTTCTAGTTGCTTTAGAAATGAAGTATGTACTCCATCCAAGTGGAGGTACTGAAACCTGAAACAAAAGCCAGTACTTTGGGGATTGTTTTGGTGACACCCCCACGTAGGCCTTCACATAGAATTTTCTTAAATTTGTCGTAACATCATCCACATCCACATATTGTACTTCTAGTTTATTGCCCGATGAATCTTTGACAACAAGATTAGCATCATTAACCTAATGCAAATTGTCACCTTTAGTGCGATGTTGGAATTGACTTGTTTTATGATGCTGCAAGTAAATGATATGTACTCACCGGTATTTTGACAATGTCAGTACGATTCCACCCAAGTGGGTTATACACCACTACTACCTGGAAATAATTATTATCAACGTATGAAAGATAAAATTTAGCTACAATTTCTTCTGAAAAATTAGGAAAATATTACCAAACTCTTAGCCTCTGGAATGTTGTCTTCTGCCGGAGGGCAGTAACTAATATTTAACAATTGACACTGCCAAAATCCAACAATAATGAAAAAAAAAACGAAAAAAAAAGTATTAATGACAGACAAATCAAAATGACAAAATTTAAAAATAAATTTGTCATCTATGACATTTAACCATCCTGTAATTTCAAATCAACAGACTTAATAATCAACTTATGAATTGAGTAAACTAATTTAATGATAATGAAAATATTTGATGTAATTCTATATATATTATTATTCTAGAATAGAATTTTATTTCTTTTAAAAATAAAAAAAATATATTAATCAAGAATATGAGACTAACTATATAATCTACAAGAAACAAATGATGGTAAACAAGTCTTACGGATATATTTGTAGCTAAAAGCATAGAACAATGACAAAACTAGCTTCAACATTTTTTGGCAAGACACTAGACAAGACTAATAAGTACTTAACAAAAATGGAGAAATAGTATTTTCTCTTTCGTTTGAAACTTTACCTGGGCAAATGCCGATGCAGGTGTTGAACACTTATCACCTGATTGTTTTCTAGTAAGACAAGCCAAAGAAGAACTAACAACCGCTTCAGCCTATAAGAAATCATAGTTTTTAGAAAATTGACCAGATAAACAAATGTCAACACACGAAATATATTTTCAAATTTTAAATTTGGAAAGTTCTTATTTGGGACCTCATAGGCTCCAATAGCCAATCTTTTGGCATAGTCATTGGTTGTATGCTGCTTGGCAGTGCCACTGACAGCATCATGATGTTGTGCAATTCCTAGAGCATCTCCAAGGTCATAAGTATTGTATTTAGTTGATTGCTTTCCAACCAAGAATTCAAGTTGACGTGCTGCCTACATTAAAATGTTAACAATGTCCCATATTTAATTAGAATACTTGGAAGCAAGCAAGAAAAGTCCATCCAATTTTACTTTGTTTAGGGCATCGATATTTTACCAAATAGTATCCACTTAGCATCCTAACATATCGTTTTAAGGCTGGGCGACTAGTGAAATAGCCCGTCCAATAAGCATTTGGACTATCAGCATACCTATAAGAAATAATCCGGAGTATGCATAAGTGGTTAAGATTATAAGCTTCCTTGTGAACAAAATTATAACATATCCTTACGGGAAGTAATCATCTGTTTTCAGTGGCCAAAGTTGATTAGCAGCATTTTTGGCATTGGTGTAAATAGATGGAGTGGAATACAAAGCATTTACTCTTCCATCCTGAAGAATAAAAGCAGAGAAACATGTATTTTTTGAACTCAGCATGATGCAACTTATTAACATAAGTTGCTGGGTTATATATGCATTATAATCCCTTACCTTATTAACATAGTGAATTAACTTATCCATTTGCTTGAACCAAGACTCTGCATATTGGTACTGGAAATCATCACCCATTGTCCACATTATATGATTTGTCCTCGTCACGTTTGCCTATATTAAGCACAACTAAATTAAATTTGCACATTCTTGTTTATTTAAGTGAGAATGAAAGGTAATTGGTACAAGAAATGAGATACTCTCAGTTTAAATTCCACAAGTCATATTTCAAATTTGTGACAACCAATTTCCCGCTATACATAGAATAAATATGTAGGATATATTTAACATAGACACAATTTAATATAATCTATCAGTCCACACAAGAAGGTTCATTTCTGTCGGTATGATGATACACTAATTAGTCATTGGATATACTAAGAAAATGGCCACTCTATAGAAAAATTGTGGAATAGAATGGACTTACTTGGGTAGTAGCAGCATCAATAAATTCTTTGACACGTTGTTTAACATTGTAATCGAAAATAAGAGGATCATCCTGCATATATAATTGGAGATGTGCAATAAGCCATATGCATAACAAAATATGCAAAATAACATCAGCATTTTGGTTGTTGAATGTTAGAACCTGTACGGGACCAACATCAACATCAGGATTATTGACTTCAAAGTTGAAACCATTTGGAGCACTATAATGAACAGGGAAAGTATTGGCAAAAATCTGCAATTTCAAAGTTGAAACCATTAGTAATTTTAGTCAAAGGAAGGAATGAGTCATAATAATGGTACATAAGTTGCAAGCCAAACCTGAGCTGAAGAACCGAATGTTTTGGAGCCACGCCAAACAACTTCAAGAGACTTATCAGCTTTGCGCTTAGCTCTGTCTTGATAATCAATCCTTGCGAAATGTATAGAATCAAAACCAAGCTGCAATGGCAAATAGAAAGAGATTATTCTATTTTTTAATTTCCTAACAATCCCAATTATTCAATTAATTTGGAAGTCAAACGTTTGGATACAGAATTTTAATAAGGAAAATAATTTATCAAAGAATTTGATTGAAATTTTTTGTGAAAAATTTAAAATTTTGAAATTTTAAAACAGAATTTTAAACAACTAAAAAGCTAAAATTTCAATTTTCTTCTAAAAAGAAAGAAATTGAAATTTTTTTCTTACAGTCTTCTTCAACAAACACACTGTCTAAGCTCGTGAAACATCGATCTAGTATGAACGTAGAGAAACACATATAACTAGTACATCAATCATATTTTCTCTTTTTTTCATTCATTATTTTTCACCCTCATAGTTTTAATTTTTTTTATCCAAATACAAAATTTTGAAAATAAAAGAATTTCAATTAAAGTATTTGAAATTCTTAAAATTTCGTCCATCCAAACACACTCTAGATAAAAACTAAAGGCTTCCATTTGTTAACGTGAATAACAAATAATTTTAGCTTCAACTTTTTAAATGTTCTCTCAAAAAACTTTTCTATAAACTGATATAATCCAATTTTAACTTATTAAAAAAAAGTTAATTCATTTTGCTTTCTTATAAATTAGAATACATATTTCTTTTTCTTTTATCAGATATACATTTCACACAATACTCTAAACATTAATAAAATATTTTTTATTTGTCTATTTTTTAAATATATTTCCTTTAATTTGTCTCTAGAAGAAATTAGTTAAAATAATTTTATATCATAATTTAAATTAAAATTCATCAAGGTTTTTATGTTTTCATATTGATGAATTTAATCCTCAAACTTTTAAAAAATATACAGATTCATTTTTTCCAAACTTAAAAAAAAAACATAATGAATTCTAAAAAAAAAATAGTCAAAATCCACATACTTTTACAGTTTAAGGACCAAATTCATAATATAAAGGTATAGAGACTTCGATCACGTTGAACAAAAAAATATAAATATTAAAAATGCATTCTTTTCTTAGATTTATAACTATAAATTTAAACTACAATTTACATATTAAAATATATTTTTTATAATATAGTTAATTATATAAAATAAATATTTATAATTTATAATCTATAAATTAAAAAAAATTAAAAAAAATTATCAAATGTTTTTAATTTCAAAATTATAAATTCATCAAATAATATTATTAAAATTTCATGATAAAATCAAAAGATAAAAATAAAAATAATTAATATCTATTTAATTCTCTAAAGTAATTAATAAATTAGAATTTTATAAATGACAATTATCATGAAATAACTATTAGTGAAAAAATTCTAAAATGTGTCATGCCGTAGGATTTATTTTCCTTTTCTTTTTTCTCACCAAAGGCTTTATTTTCTAAACAAAATCATTTCAAATATCAACAAATGTACTAGACTACTTGATCATCCATTATGTTAGCACGTCCATATCACACATGTATCATATCATTATATCATTATTTAGATGTCACATTAAATTTTTTTCTGTTAAGAAATTGATGGCGGGCTAAAAGTAAACCAAAATTGCTAAAATTTAAAACGTGAGAGATCAAATAAGTAATAAAAAAATTATGAACCAAATGCATAATCATAAAACTACAACATGACAAAAAGTGAATTTAAGAAAAAGAAAAAATCAAATTAGGCCATACGTAATGGGCTTACTTACCTCAGCTCCCAGCAGGTAAGCCTGCACAGCAGAGTGACCAAATGGATCAATCTGCCATCCAACAGTAGGAGTCTTGTTAAACTGGTCCTTGATAAAGCGATGGCCCAAAGTGGTTTGATCAATCATGTCTATGTAGTGTGTCGCAGCTTCATCGTGCATACACCAACCACCATTTCTACGGACAAAAAGCACATTAAAGTTACATGTGCAACACTGCAATATAAGATTCTGAAATCTCTATCTCTTACACATCAAAACACAATAATACACTAGCTGGACCCCAACAAAATGTAGCTCACTAAATGCAATACAATACGTACATGAATTCTAGCTGCCCCGCATCCACAAGCTTTCTCACTTGTTCTTGTGTTTCTGGACTTTGTTCTACCCACCATCGATGGAAAAATGCCTAACATTTATTTAACAAATTAAATGAAACCCACAAAATTTAATAAATCTGCTGATTGAAGTAAATGTACCAAAAACATCAACAAGGGTGTCATATATGAATTATGAATTGTGATTTTAACATCATTGGAACATAGTTAATTGCTAGATTTCCATTGAGTTTACCATTTCGGCAAACACAAACTTTCTATTTGGGTCTTTCTGAAGAGATACAACCACCGAGTCCAACACATTCTCAACACATGCCCCCTACGAAACATTCAAGCAGAGAACAAAAAAGAAAGTTAAACTTAGAAACTATGAAGTATGAAGCCTTAACAAGTGAACAATTATGTGTTACTAACACAGATGAATGTAAAAGCGCAGAGGAATCTTGTGATTCTAACCTGGATACTATTGTTTGACCCAACATAGTACTGATCAATGGTTTTCAGCCAACCAACATCGTCATGGGAGTGTGGAACCAAGTGAACATTCAATTTTCCTGGCACAATACTGGCCCCAGTATTATACTTCATGTATTTAGCACTAACTATAAGTTTGCCATAGAAACATAGCAACAATAAAGCACAGAGAGACTCTGCAGCTAAGTTTCCCATTTCCAACACCCAAACTGTGCTGGGTCTGTGAAGATTATACCATTCAACTAATATTATAGAAAAGGTATATAACAAAAGCTTAGAACAAGACCAAACATATAAAATAAAAAGTGGACATTGATTGGTCCATGCCTAAGAGTGCCGGCCTAGGAAATTGTGATTAACACGAGGTGCACACCACTGGAATAAGGGTAATTTAATTACTTTATATCACTTATCTAACAAACGTATTTGAATTTTGACAACCTTTTATGAATGTTATTTAGCTTTTTTAAATTGTGTAACTCTAAACTTTGTCACGGGCATGGAATTGGTTCTCGCACTCCTTATCCAAATAAGTTTCCGTCCTCAAATTTTGGGCGTTTCCTCCGCGATTGCAGACATTTTTCCCAGATATTCTTCCATTATTTTATTTTTTTAGACCAGGGATTCAATTCAAAGGTAATTCCACATATGAAAACCATAGAACTAATCCTCAGAAAAATAGAATATCAGTTGAGGTTTTATTTTGAAAAGGAGAATCAGTTAAGGTAACTCCTCTTCAAAATAAAAAATAAAATAAGAAAAGGTAACTCCTCTTACGACACATATTACTCTATGCACAATAGTACATAATCAGATTTTACAAAAGTAACATTCTTTCATTATTCTTATTAACGCATTTGATCACAACTGGAATTTACATTAAAAACAAAAAACAAAAAACAAAATCGATTGTACATTTCCACACAAGGATTTTTTTTTTTTTTTCCTTGAGACATTACCGCACAAGGACATTTAATGTAAAAAAATAAAACTAGAATTAACATCTGATCAGTATATGTGACCAGGGATTTATTTAAACATGTAGTCAACTGTTCGGTCAAGTCTGTCTATAAAAAAATGTGTTGAGAAAGAATTCATTCTCCTTTCAAAAGAGATTTCTCTCAGGATGGAAAAAGAAAAAATTGAAATTCTCATGTTAAAAATTCACCATTATTTTGTAAAAAAATCTACAATTTATAATAAAAAAATGTGAAATTATTGAATGAATCAGATCATTAAACTTATTTCTAATGTATGTTTTACTATTATTTCAGCGAAAATGAGGAATCGGATCACACTAAATCGATTGAGTCGCCCTTATACTTTTTTCAGTTTACACGCACATCTTATTCAGCAGTCTAGCTAATCGGATTATAGAACCTTACACCTCTACATTGTTGGTATTCGCACACAACGCCCATGCCTATTGTTGAACAAAAAATAAAATACAATATCCGTGCCTATAGGAAACTCAAGCGAACCAACTTCACACAAGAATTACAGCTAACGGAAAAATTGTAATCTAATCGATTTAAGCTATTATTTAATCTCTTATTAAAATCAGGGCAAAAATAATGTATAAACGGGAATCTATCTGAGAATATTAATCCCTTGCCTGGCAGTCACGTCACTTACTATAAAATTCACTTTCACTTATCGTGCTTGTTTAGATGGATGGGTTACGTTTTGCACTTGAAAATGGCCACGTATCAGCGTTAAGCATATACTTTAAAACAAACTAGAAATTAATACAAGAATTAAAAAAAAAAAGGGAAAGGATTCATATTAATTTTGTAATGAGATTAATGAACATTTTAAGGATGGAGTATTCTTAACCATAAAACCATGTACTCCCTTGATGAACATTGACAATAGGCTTTTGATATTATCCGTAATTAATCAGCAGGGGAACTCAACAACTGGAACACATGTGAAATAACTCCCCGTGTAAAACCACTTTCCAACATGCTATCAATGTGCCTACCAAAGGAATACAAATAGAACAGCCAAGAAATTACGAGATTATTTTTTCTCCTCTTCATTTGGTGGCTTGTCTTCATTCTTCTGCTGAGGCTGATTGACAGCACAATCAAAAAAACAGTTAATAGTGCAGGAATATACCAAAGTAGAAGGTGTTTGAATTTTAAGATGCTGGTCATGTGAAGTACTGAGCATAAAAAATTATGTGATCCTATATCACTTGGTATAAAAAATCCTATTGGCCATTTAGAAAGAAGATTAAATTTAAACATGCACATATGAATTTTCCATTTAGTGGAAACAAATATTGATTAGTTTGATAATGACCAAATTTTCCCATTGAGCATGCATAGATTTTCCCACAGAACAAGGGAGAATATTGAGGATTATGCTGTCGCCACCATATATAAAGTTCCACTTACAGCTATGGCCTTCAAAGATCATTAAATAGGTAGACAATATAAGAAAGCAATATTAGCATACTAAGACGCTGCAAAATCCAACTATTAATAAAGAAAACAAATCAAAAGAGGGGAGAGATGAAAAGGAGTTCAAGGCTAATCTAGGTGAAGCTAAATTTAAATATGCCCCCTGTGAAATATTCTAAGAGATTCTTTTCAAACTCAATGATTATTTTCCATAAAAGAAAACCTACCTCAGACTGATTTTGCAAGGAAGCCAGCAAATCTTTGACAGATGGATCATTTGGGTCAACCCCAGGAAGCTGCAGAAGCAACGAATATTATTCAGTGCAGAACATATTGTCAATCATTCTATCAATACATTTAAAGAACACGGAACATTTACTGGATTTATAGACATACCGATGCAAGGATAGAAGATACAAAGGACTGATCTGCCAACAGCTTACTCACGTCAGACTGGCTTGCCGAGTCCTTTGAGCTGTCTTCTACAGACAATTGGAGAGCTTCAAGCAAGAAAAGACAAGATTTAGTGAAAATCCGGACAACGACTAAAGCTTTCCCTTAAATTCTATAAGATGCCAATTGACTTCATAACCAGAACAACTTGTCATAAAAGAAAATATAATTATGCACGATTAAACAAAGCCAAAACATTGATACCTCAAACAAGAGAAAAGAAAAGATCAAACCCTCAAGCAAGGGGAGTTAGCTTGATAAATATAACTTATCCATACAAACTCTATGTAAATATATAAAATAAAATCCATACCAAAAAAATCTCTATGCAAAGAAAATATTCGTCCAATATCATAAATAGTTAAATGCCCACCCTCTAATAGAATGGACTAAGAAAACTATCTATCCCTCTTTACTAAACCAAAGTTGAAAGAATTTTTCTCAATTCCAGAACCAGATCAATCATCAACCAACATAAATGAGAAAGCATCCACACATGTTCAAATACAGAATGATTAAGCATAAAAACTCACCTAGAGCCAACTCAGGATCTTCAGCAGCTGCTTCAGACATATCTGTATCTCTCATGTCGTGGTTAATTGTGGGATCATCCATAGACATTGCAAGGGCCTGCTGTAGAAGAGCATTCTCGTTGACCTGTTTTTGTTTGAAAATCAGTTCACACAGATCAAATACTATTGCATGATACTGATTTATGGGAAGAATGAAATTAAAACAAGAGAACTTATCCAAAATCAAACCAATCAAAAGCAATTTATTTTGGGGTGAGGTGCACGTTGAGTTGAAGTAAGAAAAGCAACATGTTGCTAGAAACAAGTTACATAAACTGTCAGTTCCTGTGTACTCAACATTTAGAATGTAATGATAAAATCCATCAGCAAGTGATTTTATCTGCATTAGTTTAAAATACCGGAAAGGAGATAGTGCTTGGCAAGCATAAGTTGCCAGTGAGCCAGGGGAAAATTCCAAGGTTACTTTTTGGATGTAACAACTCTGGTGTAACCATCATAGTTATCAGAATCTTATAATTCATGATTTGAATCTTACGATTCAATACAATTTTAGCTACCTACCGATTCGTATAATAAGATGAATCTTAAATGATTTTGTATCTTACAATACATGAATGAATCAGTAAAATTTTGTATCATTCACACATTCAATGATTCGTTAAAAATTAAAAAGTCATGTGAGCTTAAATTGTTAAATGGAAGGAATTGAAGGAACACTTAATGAACTTATCCTATTTGATTATTCCACTGCTTTAATTGTCACTCATTCGTTCAATGCATGTTTTCTATTTACCTATTTAACAGATTCATTTTCATTCTTCTAAAATAATGGCTTCACAAACTCAGATACAACTAATAGTTTTGTTTTATAAGACTTTTGCTTAAGTTGTTTATCTATTTCCAATTTAAATTATCCATATTGAACATTATATATCATCTATATGATATATTTGAAGTAATTATTCTTCATTGGCTCTATATCTTTCAATTCGATACAAATTATTCAAAAATTAGCTCCATGATTCACAATTTGAATCCCAATTTGATAACCTTGGTAACCATAACTAGCTCATCATAATCAGTGCATGAATCATGATAGTTGGGTGAATGTAGGAATGTGAATCAATCACATGACACACACATGGTAAGATAGTAATGATGGTAAAAGTGCTCATTATTGTGCTACATCGTAAGATGCCAAAACATGATACTAAAATGGTAACCTGAGTAATATGGAGTAGATGTTCTCTGATATTAAATCACTTGAGTGATAATGTAGGTCCCAGCAACAGTCATAATGAAGTTGCTAGCACTGATTTAGTTTGGACAAATAGCATATTGGAAAAGGACAAATGACAGCAAAGGTGTGCTTTAGACTCTCAGAAAGCAACAAGATCCCCAGACTCCATAAATTAATTAAGTTTCACTTACACCACTTAACATAAAAGAAGATGGTCTCTTAAGAAAATTAAAGTTACTGTAGCTCTAATATCAACCTTTGAAAGATTCAAACCATGTACATGCTGGTAAGTAAAAATAAAATACTGTACAAAATAATTATAGCAAATACTCCTACAAACTACTTATATGAATTTAGATAATTGTCTTGTAATCCAAATAAGCATACGACAGAACAGGCAACAGACATGGCTAAAATAACCAGTTACACCAACCGTCAAATCAGTTCTTTTAGTCTCAGCTTCAGAAGCTGCTGCACTAACACCCTCAGTCATTGTTGTATCCTGTGGGCTAGCTTGCTGCTCACCATCTTTCTCCTGTTTAGCAGCATCCTCTGCTGCCTTTTTGGCAGCTGCTTCCTGTCTGGCTCTCTCTTCTTCCATTGAAACTCTTAGAGCAAGAGCCAGTTCAGGGTCCAAGTTTGGATCAACACCAAACTCAAATCCAGATACACTGCCTGCAGCAAAACCACTTCCACCTTCCCCGTCACCAGTAAAAATAGGAGTACTGCCACAAGAGTCCAAGGTTCAAAGAATTTAAAAGAAAATGCATAAGAGTCCAAAGTTCAAACTCTCCTATCAGAGTTAGAAGAAAAATGGGTAGAATTGAGTAGAAGCAGTAGGGAAACTTAAAAAAAATAACTTCTCTATTACACAACTGGGAATTCATTTCAAATGGGAAAATGCTGAGTAGTAAGTACAAAGGAAGATAAAGAAATAAAACCACTAACCTTATTAGTACATCAGAAAGGGCGTTTGGACCAGATGGAACATGAACAATGTGGCTGGTATCATTATTGTTAACAGCTGAAAGGAGTGCCTCCAACTTCTCTGTCTTACCCTCATCTTCTTCACCAAAATTGACAACGTCAAGTGCTACACTATTCTTTTTCAATTTCCTCCCAATCATCTCCAACATTTTCTTCTCATGATTAACAGGACTAAAAGGAATTAAACAGATAATTAGATGGAATATAGTCACAACAGACAAAACAATATCAAATAACACAGAAGAAACAGTTATTCACACCCTCCAGCAAAGACAATAATCCTTTGCTGCTGCTTCTTGTTCTGCCGATGCTTAAGAGCCAATTGCGCAACCTGAATGCCAGCAGCTAGGTTCATCTCACCACCTATTTCTAGTCCTAACATAGAAAACAAAAAACAGGAAAACAAATCAACACTTACAAGAATAGAAGAATCCAACCATAACTAACATGTCAGAATAACAATGCACTGCCAACTTCTTGTATTTCTAGTTCAACATTTACAGAAATAAGTCTCATTAAACTTCAGTTGCAAGAATAAGCACCACTATGACACAGAAATTACACAAAGCATCCTACAGCAACATGTCAAATTCAATTGGCACTTGTTCCAAACATTCAAGAAGCAAAAACTGACCATGCATGCAAGCTAAGATCTTGCCCAAATCACTGGTAGGGGTCACCAAAACACGAACGCCCTTCCCCGCCATCGTGAGAACTCCCACCGTATTTTCTGGATTAGACTAAATCATCAAAAGAAAAAAAAATCAGCACAAATTGAACCCAACCGCAATTTCCTAAACCTCCAATTAAATAAATTCAAACCCTTGTCTGAAACACAACAATATTCGTTAAATTTAACTTTTCTACTCAAAGTGGCAATCACAGATAAGGGAGTGTTAAGAATCGATAGAATAGGATTTCACTTCACACCTGGGTTTTAGCACCGCAAATGAGATTGACGGCGTCTGCTTGGGCTTGAAATCGAGAAGGAGAGTAATCCCCGTTACGCATCCATTCCGAATTGTCTATACAGATCATAGTCGCCTATTATACACACACACACACACACACACACAAAAAAAAAAAAAAAAAAAAAAGCAATTAGTGATAAACGAGTGATCAAATGAACAAACCCTAATTGATTGGATTAAAGGGATTGTAGTGGCATGGCTGAAATTAAGACGAAGGAGAAAAGGGATTTACCTCGAGCACCATTGTTGGAGATTCAGAAGCGAAAGATTGAATGCGAACAGAGAGAGAGAGAGCAATGTAATCGTAAAGAGAGAGAAGGGAACTCGGGTTTACTTGCTAGAAGGGTTGTTCTTTGGGACCGTAACAACGTAGTCCTCAATTATTTCCAAACAAAATTCGATTGCCATGTAACGGGGAAAAAGTGAAAGCGAGAACGTGATATACTACGCTAGCTCAACTCAACTCAAGCTTCTATTTGTTTTTTTTTTTTTCAAACATGTTTTTTCATACTGTAAAAATATCTCTTTTTCATATTACTATCTAAATTATTATTTTTTTCTTTTCATATAATATTTTTATTTTTGTTTTTAATGTTTGTTACTAATCTGATTCTGATACGTGATAATATGACAAATTTTTCATGTCATGATTTTTTTAAAATTATTTGAACATGCCTTTAGAGTCAGCTTAGCCAATTATAACAACACAAAATAAACTCTAAAATTCTTAGTCCCCATCAACCATCATCTTCTTTCCCAATCTTGTGCTTCAACCTATACACCATAGTCACCAAACACAACAGCTTCCACCATCTCCTTTAACCTTCATCGCTTTGCCATCTCTCTCCCAACTGCCACACCTTCCACGCCATCTCCCAACACAACAGCCGTAAACAGAGTTGGCTGGCATGCTTAGCTAGGGTGGGCTAAACACAATTGTTTTCCCTGCTTACGGCTGGGCCGACAGGCTGGCCAGCCATATCTTAAAAAATTAATTTGTATTAAAATTGCTAGATTACATTTAAATCAATTTTCAAAACATAAATTTTAAAAGAAAAGAAAATTGAATACATATTTTATCAAGTAGCCGCATATCTTGACAAGTAAAGTAGATCATAAGAAGCAAAATCTAAAAGAGAATGAGAAGTGACTGTACGAATATAATAAAAATATTGAATGATATATTAACCTAATAACAATAAGGTATAATTTCAATCTTGACATTAATATTAACTCAAAGAGTAGAAAAGGAAAATTCATGTTATATCAACATTAATATAGTTTCTGTACAATGACTTGAATATAGTATACTTGTGCTAATGCAAGATTGTTGTACAAAAGCAATGTGCTTTATGACTTGAATACAATATTAGATGAGTAAAAACTTATATACGACTATCTAGATGTAATAAACAATTAAGATCTTCACGTTTGTAAATTAAATGACTACATTGTTTAAAGAAAAAAAGTAAGTAAACATTGTTTATCTAAAAATCTATTGCAAAACAACATATATATATTTGACAAATTATTTTAGATATTTTGTCATAGAAATTAGAACAAAATTAGTTTGCTAATTTTAAATTGTCAACTCATTTAACAACTAAGATCTTTACGTTTGTAAATTGAATGACTACATTGTTCATAGAAAAAAAAGTAAGTAAACATCCTTTATTTACAAATCTATTGCAAAACAATAAAAAGTGACAAATTATTTTAGTTATTTTGCCATAGAAATTAGAACAAAATTAGTTTGCTAATTTTAAATTGTCAACTCATTTAACAAGTAATTATAGTAGCGATAGAGATAAGGAGTATAATATGTACATATATCTATCTATTTTTAAAAGAAAAAATAGAGGTGGGTGTGTCGGCCAACCTGCATGTGACACACTAGGTTGGTGGGTTAGGTATGACGAGTCAAAATGGACTAGTGGACTGAAATCTCCATCCTTCCTCACCAAATTTGGGGGGCTGACAATCAGTCCGCCCATCATTGTCATCCTGATAAAAAACCACTACCTCACTCTTAACCACCTCCATCCATACGCAAAATCCTACACACAACCTTCTATTTGTCACCATCAACATCGCGTGCAAAACCCATGACCTATTGTGGTGCTGCGTATGCTGTTGATGCTGTGAAGATATTCTTATTATGTCGAGGATGACATTGTTGATGTTGCAAACATCGACAACGTTGTTGTCTTTGCAGACAACTCTAAGGATGTAAGCGAATTAAAAGATATTAGGGTTACAAATTTTTTAAATTAAAAGAAAATAATGACATGGAAAAGGCAAAGGACAACAACTTTGTCAACCCAAGATGGCATGGCATGGATGACATAACACTCTGTCAGTCATGCTATCACTTAATAGATAGACACTAACGATCAGTATGAAAAACAAAGATAACAATATTATAGGTACCAAAAGCAAAAAAAAAGAAGCAATTTAGGTAGTAATATGAAAAAGAAGTATTTTACAAAGATGAAAAATATATTTAAGTCTTTTTTTCAACCACCTTTGACTCCTCGATGGGACCGTAGGCATCTCACAAGCTTTCAGTCCTTTGGATAGCTCTGGGCTAATTATTGGTTTAGGACTTAAAGCTCTTTGTCCCTTCCCAAATCAAACTCAGGTTCTCTTCACAAACTTAGTGTGTGTTGTCAATTGAGATACACCCATGGATCAATTTGTTTTTTTAGGCTTGAATATGTTTTTATACCTATAATATATCATTTTTAAGTTTACTACCTTTTTTTTGTTACTATCTAGCATTCCCAAAATTTTGCTTTCGATACCTATTGTTATTATTGATGTGTTAAGTGATAAGCTGACAAAATAACAAAATATCACATCATCGGTTAAGTAAAGTGATGATATGATAAGTTAATAGAATGTCATATCATCATTTAAAAGACTTATACTAAACGTAATTATCAAAAAGTAAAATTTTAAAAATGTCAGATAATAAAATAAAATTAGGTAGCAAACTGGAAAAAAATGAGTATATTATAACTATGAAAAATATATTTAAGTGTTTTTTTTAATCAGATCTTGATTATAAATCATTTTTTAAATAAAAACAATGTATAAAGTTAATTTTTTGAAAAAAAAAATCAGATTTTGATTATAAATCATTTTTAAATAATAACAACCTATAAAGTTAACAATTCAATTTATGTTTATAATTTTGATGAATATGCTTCTGCTAATAATTATAAAGGTAAATTTATCTTATTTTCATTTTATTTTTGAATTTTGCTAAGAAAATAATTAAAATGTTTTTAATTGATATATTAGTTTGTTTATTCGGATGAGTCCTTGTCCCATTCCATCAACTTACTAATCTAGATTTTGGTATCATGTCATATTCACTAATAACTTTGCAAGAGTGAATAAATATATTCTACAAAGAAAATTTTAATGACACATTTTTTAAAACATTCTTTTACACGCCTTTACTTATAAATATAAGAAAATTTTATTATTCTGACACTACCAATAAATCTAAAATAATATAAAACCTTAAGAAAAGTTAATGCGACAATTAAACACACATAAATTGTGGTTGTTTCTCATTTATCGTTTTTAATCATTCTTAATTTATATGTCAACGATTACCAAAAATGTGTTTGATTGATTATGCTATGGTACTCTAGGTTATTTTTTGGTTTAATTTCATCCTCTTATAATTAAAAGCTTTAATTCCCTGCGATGTGGAGTCAAACTTTGTTGGTCACTTTTCCGGCTTTATGGACAAACGTCTTCATGGAGATCTCTTGTTATCTGAGGGCTAATTGAATAGTTGTATTTGGATGAAACTTTTGCTTACACTTTGGACTTGAGCAATAATCCTCGGGTGCTGCTAGGTGCACCCAGTAGTATTGCTGGTGCACCAAGTAATTTCCCATTTTTTTAATTTTATCCATCACTTTTATGTAAAAGTTTTTTTTTTAATATTTGTGACGAATTAATTTAAAATTAATGATCTAAGAAAGACTCGAACCGGTGACTTTCAGATTATTAATACAACATTCTAACCAACTGAGTTAATGAGTCAATTACGTTATAAAATAAATAATGTTGTTATACATAACATTAAAATTTATAATGTATATTTAATACGCATGTAAATTTAAATAAATTTTGTGATAATTAATTTTGATATAAATCATACGAATTATTTAATCTGTATATTTTTTAAAAAATTAAAAATATTTATTTAATATATATTAAATTTTGTAATGTTAAAATAAATTAATGACACATCAATAATATATATTAAATTTTGCATAAGACTTTATGGAAGAATCTCTTCTATAAAAAAAATTATTACTAAAAAATTTCTTCCGTAAGAGTTTACGGAATAACCTCTTCCGTAAAAATCTTACAGAAGAGATTATTCCATAAAAAAAACTCTTATGAAAGAACTTCTTCCGTAAAAGTAAAGGGCAAAATTGGAAAAATGAGAAATTGCTTGGTGCACCAGCAATATTGCTTGTGCACCTAGCAACACCCATAATCCTTTAGGTGAGTTTCTAGTAACAGTCCTAACATGTCATTAATGCCCAATAGTATTGGGAGGGTATTCCCATTCTACCATTTTCTATACCGAAATTATTAAAAGATTTAATTAGTTCATGCATTTTTTTAAACAATTTAATTAGATTTCTCTACTTTTTCAATTATAAGTATAAATTTAGTGATTTTCTAATGTGCGACGGATCTATGTGTTTAAGCTTGTTTTTTTTTAAAATATTTTTATTTAATAAAATAAATAATTTTTAACTTTTATTGTGCATATGTTTGAATTGATTTTGTTTTAATTTTTTTCTATTTTTTAATAAGTAAATTTTATTATTTTCTTTATTTTTGTCTAAATAATTATTTTTGAAAGTTACTTTTTTAAATACTTGCATGTTTTGGTAATAATTTGGAATATCTTTTGAAGAACTAAAGTTAGCACATAAATCAAATATTTACATATTATAAATATATATATATATATATATATATATATATATATATATATATATATATATATAAATTATTAGATTTACAAGTTTGGGATTGTGTGTAATAATTTTAAAATATTCTGTAAAAATATGAATATAATATTTTTTGGAAATGATTACAAAACTTAATGAAATAATAGAAAGGATGTTGAATATTGTGTTAAGGAAAACTTAAAGCTTTTTTGAAAATGATTTTCCAAATAGGTTTTTTAAGTTTTTATTTTATTTTTTAAAAATAAAATAAAGATAATAACTATTTTTAGTTGCTATTACGTTAAATCAATTATTTCAAAAATCTAAAGTTAATAGAATATTAACATTTCTTGAAAGAAATGACTAAAATGAGACATTTTTATCAAAGTAAAACTTTTAAAACTAAATGTATCAAAATGAAATGAATAAAAAGTGACATTAAGTCTAACTTTTATTTATAAAAAAGGATAAATATCGATTTCGGTCCTGAAAGTAAGCGTCAAATGGTGACAAATTGTTCCTTGATGAAAAATTCAAATTTTGTACTCAAATGTGCAAAAAGTACAAAAGATTGGTTTTGTCGTTAAATTGATGTGACCAATTTGTCATTAAATTATAGTATTTGAGGTTTACAAATTACAAAATTCATTTTAAAGAGAAAAGCTAAAACCATAAAATAGATATATGAAGTAGAAAAAATCAAATAAATCATGTTTGCAGAGAGTTCTAATTTAATACAAATGAAAATCTTGGGCATGACTTGAGATAGCATAACGAAAGGGTTAAAAAATGAATGTTGGTTTGCATGAGGGATGGGTTGTTGAAATGTTTGTTGGTTTGCGTGAGGGAAGGGTTAGAAAATGAATGTAGGAAGGACTTGACCACTATCGCACAAACATGGAGTGTCCTTTCTTACTCCAACATCACCCCTACTTCTCACACCTCTGATATGAATATGGACAGGGCGAGGTTGGTGTACGACCTGGTTATGAAGATGGACATGGACGTGGGCTCCATCATCTCTACACAAATTTCTCAGATGGCCCAGTCCAACTCCTCTAGGTTGGGCTTCCCTGCTCTTATCACTGCCCTATGCATCGCCAGAGGAGTTGTCTCAGACTCACTCACCTTCGAGTCCCTCAGCCCGGCCATTAGCTTGGCCTATATCAGAAAGAATTGTTGGAACCCAAATGATCCCACTATCACATTTCCTGGGTCCCGCAAGGCCAGGGCTAGGGCTCCTTCAAACGCTTCAGCTTCAGTTCCCGCTCCCACACCAGCACCATTCCTTCTGACACCAGCATCGACTCCATCTCTAGTTGGTCCTTCTATGTAGAGCACTGATGCCATAGTGCGGATGTTGCAGAGCCTTCACCAAGGCCTTTGCCTAGTGATGCAGAGCATTCATAACTTAGCTTAGCAGCGGCCGATTATTAGCATGGAGGACTTCATGGTGCAGGTGACTTGGCCCGGTGTCCAGCCTTTCTTTTCGGGGGGAGGTGAGGCTCCTGTGGCCCAAGAGCCACAGATTTAGGTCCCTAAAGGTGCTGAAGACACCCTGGCCGACGCAATTGCGAATGATGCCACAAAGGATAATCTAGAGGCTGGGGAGGCAGAGAAGACCCCTGTAGACACACCTATGTAGGTCACTAAGGAGGAGGACGCAATAGAGGCAGGCATCGATGAGGATTATGTGGTGGATGTCACTACGATGCAGGCGACTTGGGATCCATGACCCACTTCAGCTCAGGATGACCCAACTGCACCTCAGGACGAGCCCGCTCCAACTCAGGAAGACTAATAACAGGACCCCATTTAATTATGCTGCTTTATGGACAATTTTTAGTTTAGCTTTTATTTATTTACTTATTAATTTTACTGCTTTTGAATAGTTTACTGGTTTTGAAGTCTAAACAATGGTTTTACGATGCACTTTTTGGTTTTATTTAGCAGTTTGTTTATTTTGATATTGGTTTGAACTGAATTGATTGCATGATTTGAGTGACTTGCAATGCTAGATCATATACCTCGAATAAGTCTGTTGTATGTAGAAGAGAAATAACATGAAAATTAGAGGCGTGAGTGAAAATGTTAGCTTGTATGACAAATAAATAGTGAATGTAACCAGCTTGTATGAGTTGTGTGAATCTTAAACTGTGAGAGAACGACTAGCATCAAGTATCAATTTTTGTATGAATCTTTGAATACTGAATGAATGCATGATTTGGAAATGATGAAGGCCATGATTGAATTGATTTAGCCACTTAGCCAAACAGCCTCACCATGTTCATGAATGATTAAACACTTGCACCCTTTTTGAGCTTGAATATGAATGAATGAGTCTTTGAACCTTGAACCTAAATGTAATTGCGATCTCTGCTTACCCTACCTTAGGTTATAGGAGAGCATTGTACGGTTTAAGACAAATTTGTCCCAAATTTGGGGGAGTGTGTTTGGGTGATTTTTGTTGCAGGAATGAAAGTAATAGCCACACAGAGAGCCAAAGTAATAACTATTAGCAATAATTATAAACTGCTAAAATAGAATAAAATAAAAAAGAGAGAGAATATAAAAAATAAGTGAAGCTCGGTGTGCTGTTAATTATGTTGTAACTTCATTGTGCTTGTGGCATGACAATAGAAGCTGGGAGGTTAAAGAAAAAAAATGATCTATGGATGAATGCTCTCCTAGAACCTAAGTTTTGCATCCTAGAAAAACCATGAATTGTTTGTAGCCCAGCCTCATTACAAGCCAAAGAAAGTCCTTCAGATTCATTTTGTGTGTTCATGATTGTATGGAATGAGATGAATTGCAAAAGTTGGGAATTGTGTTGGTTGTCTATTTGAAGAATTACCATAAACACAAGTGCATACGAGAGAAACAGTGGTCATGACGATTAAGCTTGATTGACCTTCCTTGATATTTGTCATGCTTGCTAGCTTATTTCATTTTTGCTGCTTAATGCACTTGCTCATATCTTTGAAAATGTTGCACTTCACTTTGAAAGGTTATTGATTGTTGCATGCTTAGTCATCTCTGTTTGTGTGGTTCATACATTTGAAACAAACATAATTTTGGTTAACCACTATTGATTCCTTTCACTTAAGGACAAGTAAACTATTATTTTGTTTGCTTGAGGATAAACAAAACTGTAAATTTGGGGGAGTTTGTTAATTGATATTCATGAGTTCTTAGTGCATTGAAAATTTGTAAGAAAATAGCAATGTACCTCCAATTTATGATTCTTTTTGTGGAAATTGAAAATTTTTCATTCTTGTGTGAATTTATAGAGTAGAAACTCTATTTTTGTGATCTAATGTTGAATTCCACTCAGTTTGTAGGCTAAAGAAGAGAAGGTGTAAAAAGCTGCTTATGAACTCGCTTAGCGAGGCAGATTGGCTAAGTGAGCCTCATTCGCTTAGCAAGGCAGCCAGCTCGCTTAGCGGATGCAAAACCCTAGAAGAGGATAAGTCAGAAATCAGCATGCTTAGCGCGTAGACAACCCGCCCAGCAAAGACGTTGTCTCTTCTCGCGCTCAGCGTGCCCAAACTCGCTTAGTGGATTTCCACTTACTCTCGCTCAGCGAGACATGCTTGCTGAGCGAGACATGCTTGCTGAGCGAGCCTTCGTGTGCTGAGAAGTCCAAGAGCCTTTAAAACACTAAGTTGGTGGGAAACCAAAGGTTACCAAGTCTAGCCAGCCATTTTGCTACGTGAAAACAGAGAGAAGAAGGCAGAGAGGCTTCACCCTTTTCCATTTTCTTTCACAAAAAATATTCCTTTTCTTGTTTGTATGAAGCTTTTCTTGTAATGGAAGGCTAGAACTTCTTGTTGGGGAGTAGTCTACTGAAAACTCTTGATGTAAACTTCTAACTATCTATTTAATGTTATTTTCTGGTGTTCTTTGCTTCTATCTGCATTTATTTTACATGGTTGTGGCTTGATCACCCATTTGTATGTTTAGTTAGGCTTTTTAGTGTTGGAAAATGCTTTAAAACCTTAGAACTTTGTTAGTGCTTAGCTCTACTGAGTTTTAAAAGATTGGCTAAGATTTTGTTAAAACATAAGCACTTAGACAATGAAGGAAAGCTGGAGTTGCTGCACATGATGTCCAACGTTATGTCAAAGAATAAGATCGGGCTGCACAATGCACAAGGCAAGATGAAATGTCAAATGAAGAATTGAAGCTGCAGGATTCACGATGTCGGATACAATGTTCAGGACATCCTGCCTGAAAATACTGGAATTGCTAAAAGCATTGAAGCTGCAGGATCCACGATGTCGGATACAATGTCCAGGACATCCTGCCCGAAAATACTGGAGTTACTAAAAGCATTGAAGCTGCAGGATCCACGATGTCGGATACGATGTCCAGGACATCTGGCCCGAAAATACTGGACACATAAATCTGTTATATCTTTAACAGATTATTGTGCAGTTAGCAAGAGATTAGACGATCTATCTTTAGGAACGAATTAAAAGATAATTAAAGTTCGAATTTCAAAGTAGAAGAGTTCGTTCAGGGATTAAAGATTAAAGATAAAAACTAAAAGATCAAACTGTATCTTTTAGATCTTTAAGCGCAGATTTTCAGGAAGAATGATAGATCTCATCCAGCACAAGATGTTGCAGCCCAGAAACGCACACTGCTATATAAACATGAAGGCTGCACGAGTTTTCTACCAAGTCCGGGATTGAAGAGTTATTTTGTGAGTTTTGGGACTTGAGTGTTTTGTGAGCCACCTTGATGGTACCCTAACATCAAGTGTTGGACCTGAGTGTGTAGAGTTGATCTCTAGTGTGTAGAGTTGATCTCTAGTGTGTAGAGTTGATCTCTAGTGTGTAGAGTTGATCTCTTTTGTTCAGAGAGTAATCTCTGGTGTGTATTCGATTTAATTGTAAACACGGGAGTGTGATTGAGAGGGAGTGAGCGGGGTTTCTCATATCTAAGAGTGGCTCTTAGGTAGAGGTCGCACGGGTAGTGGTTAGGTGAGAAGGTTGTAAACAGTGGCTGTTAGATCTTCGAACTAACACTATTTTAGTGGATTTCCTCCCTGGCTTGGTAGCCCCCAGATGTAGGTGAGGTTGCACCGAACTGGGTTAACAATTCTCTTGTGTTATTTACTTGCTTAATCTGTTCATACAGTCAAATATAATCTCCACGTTCTGAAGCGTGATGTCGTGACATCTGGTACGACATCTGTCCCCAGTATCAGAATTTCAAACTTGATAAAGCAAGCTAGAGGCCTGTATATCTAGGAATAGAATGCAATAATCTAGTATGTTTTGCACTGTATGCTTATTGTAACTCTTTTAGAACGAGTTTGTTGAGGAATCAAGAACAAAAGCTAAGAGAGTTAGACTCATTCTTATGAGGAATCATGGTCTGAGTATTTACTCAGTGCAAGAGTGCTAGAATAACGTTAAATAGAGAAAAAACTTTTATACGGCAAGAGAAAGTTCAGTAGAAAACTCCCCGACGCTTTTATCTTGATATTTATCGCATCTTTACAGCTTTGAGTTTATTTTGCCATTGTCTAAGTGGTTTAACACATTGCAGAAAACTTATCCATCATTGAATCTTTATTTTATTTCCAAGTTAAAAAGTGTTTACATATTGAATATACATAACCTAGGTGAAACAAATTCCCCGTGGATACGATACTCGATCTTACCGTTTTATATACTACTTGTGCACATCGATACACTTGCCGATAGGCTTCAACAAGTTTTTGGCGTCGTTGCCGGGGAATTTCTTTCCACTTAGATTGTATAAGTCAGTTTGGAAACATTTATTCTTTATTCTTTGATTTTTCTTGTGAATATTTTCAATTCAAATTTTATCTCTTGACTTGGTTAAGTGCTGCTCTGTTTAGCTTGCTTCTTGTATGCGAGGAAAAACTCCAGCAAGGGATTTAGCTCCATTAGATTTGGAGATTTAAGCTACGTGCATGAGAAACAATGCAAAAAAGAGGAGGAAAGTGACACAAGACAGGACAGCGAATCCAAGTGGTGAGAGAACACTTTCATCTGAATCTTCATCATCATTTCCAGCAAATTTGAGAAAGTCCAAAGTTGGTGCATCCGAAGCTCACATCATGGCAGACGATCAACCACAAAGGGTAACTCTTGAGGATTATTCTAGCTCCACCGTGCCGAATGTCCAAGCCACTAACATTTCATATCCACACTCCTTGATTCAGTAGAAAATTCTCCGACGCTTTTATCTTGATATTTATCACATCTTTACAGCTTTGAGTTTATTTTTCCATTGTCTAAGTGGTTTAACACATTGCATATAACTTATCTATCATTGAATCTTTATTTTATTTCCATGTTAAAAAGTGTTTACATACTGAATATACATAATCTAGGTGAAACAAATTCTTTATAGATACGATACTCGATCTTACTGTTTTATATACTACTTGTGCACATCGGTACACTTGTCGATAGGCTTCAACAATGACAAAAGTAAAACAAAAAATTAATTAAGGACTGGAAAGTAGAATTTAAAATTTTTTGGGATTAAAATAGAAGAACAAAGTTTTTATAGAGACTAAATTGAAAGCTAAAATCTAATGAGACTAAAAATCAAATTTCACAATTTTTTAAGGAATAAAAATGACAAAAAAATATTGTGCCATGTGACGTGACACAATTACAAGGTTGACACTCAACACCTTAACTCCATGTGGCACCACATGACACTTTCATGTGATGATATGTGACACAACATGAGGTTATCACATGACACTTTCATAATCTAACTTTGGAAACAAGTTTTTGAAAAAAGTATTTTTTTTCAAGAAAATAATAATAAAAACACAAAATAATGTGCAAAAATAAATAAAGGGACATACAAAAAGAGGGAGATGATATTTTCACTTCAAAATGGTATTTACACCTCCCATGTGCTTTAAAATTTATTTTTCTGAAAATATCCTTTTGACACAATCATGATTTTGTTGATAAAGTACACAATAAAATTATATTTTCATTGTGTAATGGGGTGCAAAATAAAATACACAACGAAAATGTGATCCTATTGTTTATTTTGTTAACCTTGATTTTGTTGTTCATTTTTTTGTTAAATTTCATGAAAAAAATTATAACTAACTATAGATATAAGTTACCTTTTTAATAGTAATATAATTATTTGTGATATAAATAACCTTTTACATTTAAATTTGAATTATTGACAACAGAAAATACTATTTTCAGTCGTACTTAAATTAATTATAATACAAATTACTATCATAATTAATTCGATTGCCTTATGAACAATAACTTCTATCTAATGGTTAATTGTGAAAATTGGAATATATTTTTCATAACAAAATAAGTAATTTTTACTAAATGATTCTACTAACAAATAAATGTTTGAAGATGAGACATGAAATTCATTTTGGATTGTAAGTTCTTTTTAATCAAACAAACAAGTTTATAGTTTTCAATTTATCAGGAAATTGTTTAATACTTAATGCATATAATAATAGTGATTTCAATAAAGATACCCATTTTTAATTATAGTAATATTGTATAATGATCTATAAGACAATTTAAAGGTTATTTTTATAATTATTTTGATAGTGATTTTATAAGTAATTAGACGTAGAGATTGGAAAAGAATAGGTTTCCAGGAGAAATGGATATAAAAAAAGTAAAGGATTTAGAAAGATATTGTAACGTAAAAAAACATGAATTCATAAAAGATGAGAATGAATACATGTACGATGACCTTCTGAACAGTAGCCAATTTTGATGTGAAGCGTTGTCGATGTTTGAGTAGTTAAGCGATATGATTTACTCCGCCGAAAATTGGCCGTGAGAGAGGTCTTAGTTATAAACTTCTAATAGTAACAGTCGAATTCTATGATTTTGGCATGTGTACAATAATATTCCTAAATA
The DNA here is from genome assembly GCF_004193775.1 of Glycine soja. Lineage (NCBI taxonomy): Eukaryota > Viridiplantae > Streptophyta > Magnoliopsida > Fabales > Fabaceae > Glycine > Glycine soja. The sequence continues at coordinate 27,773,344 of NC_041017.1, read as the reverse complement.
CACAAATATAATATTATTTGATGTCTTTGTGTAACTTCTTTTATAACTGTTTCAACTTATGTTTCAAAATTTGGAATAACCTTTCTCCTGAGCGTCTTTAAGTTTCACGTGTGCTTTGATAAATTGTCGAAACATGGATCTTTATCGAAATGAATTTCTTTGATGGTGCATTCAACTTCTTGAATCTTGTTTCATATATTGATCACTTTTGAATGCACTTTTATGTTTCTCTTGAAACAAGTTCATAGAAATTATATACAAGTTTCATAACTTAGATAAATTTTACATAATAGAGGTAATACTAATTAAGTCAATTTTAATTAAAAAGATAATCTATATGATTATTGACTATTGTTAATAAATTGTATGTTGATTAATTTAACTTCAATTTACAAAAAGTTTTATATCATAATTAATTTAATTACTTTTATAAAGGTAACTTATATCTCTAAATAATTGGAAAGAAAATAAACGATGGAAACATGTTTTTGTTGTGTAAGAGGGGTATAAAAAAATTACACAATTAAAACATGATTTCATTGACAATATATACAACAAAATCCCGTTTCAGATATTTGTTTTGCACCCTTTACACCGCGGAAACATGATTCCATTGTGTATTTTTTGAATGGAATCGTGAGTATGTGAGAAAGACATTTTTGGAATAAAGAAAAAAAGCCACCAGCGTGGGTGGTGAAAATAGCAATTGTGGGTGAGAATAGCAGCTCTCCAAAAGGCCAGTCCAAGACGCTATTTTACTTGTTCCCTAAGCAGCTGCAAGTAAAGAACACACCAACACCAACACTAACCTTGTTTTCTTCGTCTTTACTCTTCTCTTCACAGAAGCGTAAAAACAAAAGGCTTGACTAGAGAAAGAGAGAGAGAGAGCTTCGAATCGAAACTCAGAAGTAGAAAGAAACACAAATCACAATCGCTATGGCTAGGTACGACCGAGCAATCACCGTGTTCTCCCCTGACGGCCATCTCTTCCAGGTCGAGTACGCCCTCGAAGCCGTCCGCAAGGGCAACGCCGCCGTCGGCGTCCGCGGCACCGACAATGTTGTCCTCGGCGTCGAGAAGAAATCCACCGCCAAACTCCAAGACTCCAGGTACTACTACTCTTTTCAATTCAATTCCCTCCGTTTCAGATCCCTTTCCCCTTCGATTACTAGGGATTAACCAAGAAAACTACGTGTTATAAGGAGAAGGCAAGGAGGGAGAGGTCAGGGGTTCGAATCCTCTGCTAACGAATACTAACAACTAACATTTGCAATCAAAGAAGAAAAATAACAAAAAACGACGTCGTTTCAAATCGAACCCTGATTTTGTGTCGTTTTCGCAGGTCGGTGAGGAAGATAGTGAATCTGGACGACCACATTGCGCTGGCCTGCGCGGGGCTGAAGGCCGACGCACGTGTGCTCATAAACAGGGCACGTGTGGAGTGCCAGAGTCACAGGCTCACCGTGGAGGATCCCGTCACGGTTGAGTACATAACGCGGTACATTGCGGGGCTCCAGCAGAAGTACACGCAGAGCGGCGGCGTGAGGCCCTTTGGGCTTTCGACTCTGATTGTCGGGTTTGATCCCTACACTCACTCGCCCTCCCTCTACCAGACGGATCCCTCTGGCACGTTCTCGGCGTGGAAGGCGAACGCCACCGGGAGGAACTCGAATTCGATTCGGGAGTTCCTGGAGAAGAACTATAAGGACACTTCTGGCCAGGAGACTGTCAAGTTGGCTATTCGCGCATTGCTTGAAGTGAGTTTCGTGTTGTTCTTGTTGCGTTTGTGAATGATTACCTGATTTTATTGTTTATCAAGTTTCTTTGTTGCAATCAAGGTTTTAAATTGTGGTCGTGGCTGTAGTAGTTTTGTGGCAATCCTTAATATATTAGAAAATTGCGAACAAATGTGGTGGCCACAATTGCAATCATAGAAACCCCCTAAAAATCTTGATGTTCTTGATGTTGTGGCTGCAATTGTGGCTGCGGATTGTTCTTTAGAACTCTTGGTTGCATCCTGTGCAGGGTTTTTTTTTTTCCTTGCTAAAGGACATTGGCACCCTCTTGTCTTGCTTTTGCATGTGTCTTTCTTTTAATGTTCTTAATGGCTTGGGAGGAATATTAAAGTAGCATTTGATAGGCGGACAAAATGGAAGGGAATGGTCTACCTTGATGTGTTCTCTCTTTGGTTCGATTTTTTTTAGTGGAACCAAAACATACCTGTCTTTTAACCTTTATGTTCATTTCTGTTCTATTTTTGAAATGCATCAAACATAGAACTAAATCTATTATATGCTATGTTCTGTCTTGTTCTAGCATGTCTACCAAAAGCTACCCAAGTGCATTGTGTTCTTTAAGTTCGCAAAGTTTATGAACTGGAGTTGATTGCAAATTAGTATGAACCTTTGGATAAATTACCTGCATATAAGATAGATACGCATATAATGTGCCTAAACCCATCTTTCAGCATATGACTCATTCATGCCTAAACTTTCAATTACATTTTATGATGATATTCCTAGCTTTCAACAAGTCTTTGTTCATTGAGGCATGTTTTTAAATTATCTCATACATTATTCTATACTTTATGCATATAAACATATCCTTCAACCTCAATTTTAACCGTTAAATTCATTTTAATCAATTAAATAGTTGTGTTGAATGTCATGATAACTTCTCAGATGTCTAATAGTTCCCATCTTTCAGTTGTTTTAGTATCAATATATAATATTGACTTTGAAGTCTTTGTGATCTTTTCTTGTATGTAGGAGTGTACCCTAAGCCAAAAGTGAGTATATGAAAAACAGGAAGACTATGTAAGATATTCATGTCATATTTGTGGTTCACTTGGCTGAAAATCTCTATATTTGTTAAATTTAATAGGAAAATAGATGTGAGTTAGGGCAGACTTGTGGAGGGGATGGGGTTTACTTAAGATGTACTTTTTCTTTTCTTTTTTGTAAATTTCTTTTGCATAGATGCCAGCTAATGTCATCTTTACAAATAACTAAATTATAAAGACAGTAATATGCTAGTATTAGATTATTTATGGATGATCTAGTATTGTCTGCAACTTCAAAAGTGGAGCTTATGTTGCTGTATTCCACTGGAATTCCTTTGAGCTTAATTTCCTCATTTTTGTTTGACAGAATTATAATTTAGGAATTTCTGGTAAAATAATTCTTGTTTGGGAACAATAAACCATACAAATGGTTAACAATGTTGTAGGATTGGTTAATGGATTTGCTTAAATGACTACTTACCTGGTTAATTGTTCTTAAATAGAAAAATATTTTTGCATGGAATTTTTGTGTTGTTATTATGCTTTTAGTCCTTTGTAACTTTTATGCCCCAGCCCAAGAACTCTTAACTGGTCTGTTTTGTTAGGTTTTGTTATACAATACTTGGGAAAGATCTGGGGGCAGTATTATCCCAATGAAGACTGACATTTGCAGTCCTGCATTCTGTTTTTTTTATTTGAAGAAAATATTTATTATTGAATCTTGAAGTACATGTACATCTGTACATGACTTGTTTGCTTGCCTTTAAAGCCTTTATGTACATGGTGTGTCTTTTACATCTTAAAAGTAAAAAATTTGGCTACATGATAAATCTGATGATTTTATATTGGCTTTGTAGAATACTACAATCAAACAGTGACATAGATAAAGTAGTTCTGCTTATTCCTGTTGCATAATTACAGTATTTCTGTTTGCTAATAGCTTGTTATGCGTCTCAACAGGAATATGTTTAATATACTTCACTTTTGACTTTTTAATTAGGTTGTTGAGAGTGGAGGGAAGAACATAGAAGTTGCTGTGATGACTAAGGAGCAGGGTCTGCGTCAACTGGAGGAAGCCGAAATTGATGCCATCGTTGCTGAGATCGAAGCGGAGAAGGCAGCTGCAGAGGCTGCTAAGAAAGCCCCTCCTAAGGAGACATAATTTTCTGTTTTGTGTTATGCGAGCATTGTTCTTGCTAGGTATTGGCTGTACTCACTGAAGCTAAAAATTGATGCCATTGTGTCTGAGATTGATGCAAAGAAAACGGCTGCTGAGGCTGCAAAGAATACCCTTTCTAAGGAGACATGATTTTATGTTACTTTTATTTAGCTCGTGAATTGTTCTTGCTAGATGTTGGCCTAACTTAAAATGACTGCTTTATTGTTTTTGGGTACTGCCATTAGTGTTGGTCATATTTAATTGCATGTCATTATTATTGAAGTTCAATTGAGTAGGGTGATACACAACATCTTCATAGACAGGAGCTGGTTCTTTATATTGTGGCCAATACGACTAATATATTTTCATAGTTTAGAAGAAATTTAAATGACGTGGAATGGAAATACTGGTGTTGTTATTAGGACTAATTATAAACTTGGTTAAGTAACTCGGTCATTAGTCAAATTAGTAAGATGCATGTTGGTTGAATAATGTAAATTGGTATATAATAACAAAAATCATAATACATCGTAAAATCATTTTTAAAAATTTCATAACGGGGTCACTGGTTCCATAACAATTTTTTATCCAACAATTAATTCTTATGGATTTATCACTGGTCAGTTTGAGCCCAACTTTGACAACGCTGCTCTTTACATAACAGAAAAAGGGCTGAATTTTTTCAGATTAATCCAGGTTCATTCAGCGGGTAGACTAGAAATCTGTAAGAACATGTGAAAGATTCCTGATGAGTTATGAGGCACATACAAATACTTAATAGTAAGAGAAAAAAAAGGCATAATAAATGTAACCAAAAAAAATTACAGAAAAAGGGTTGAAATTTTTCTGATTAATCCAGGTTCATTCATGAAAGATTCCTGATGAGTTGTGAGGCACATACAAATACTTAATAGTAAGAGAAAAATGCATAATAAATCTAACCAAAAAATCTGTAAAATTGGCCCATGCAGGTCTCAAACACTTTAACCAACTGAACTAATATGTCTATTATCATTTATTTTTAGTTGTAAACATATTTATAATATACTAGTTGTAAACATATTTATATTATGCTATCAGGATACCCGGCTACACATGTCACGTTAATTTTTATCTTGTTTCAAAATAATCTATTAGTTGTGTGTATACACACACAAATTTGTTGAGTACACATCCTTTGTTTTTTTAGTATGAATGCCTAAATAAGTTATAATTATAAATTATCTTAAAATATGTCGTTGTGTAGCATGTAAGAATGTTTGCAGGTCGGTTTGATTTAATTTTCATTTAAAATAAAATTTGAATCAAAACAAAATCAGTAGTTTACAGTTTAGATCGATTTAGTTTTTGCAGTTTTAATTAAAATATTATTTTTTTAAAAATTTATATATTTATTTTCATTTTTTAAATTAAATTACATTAAAAATTATTGATAACAATTTATGAAATTTATTAATATGTTAAACCTTCTAAATAAAAATCTGTCAAAATTTCATCTATTTTAAACCAAATAAATCTAAAAAAAGTCATCTGAAAAAAAAAGTGTCATACATTGTGTAAGTTCGATATACATAACACTACAAAACATTATGAAACTCAAGTACTATATTCATAAAACACATAAAACTAAAGTAATATAAGTGTTGCAGTTTGGTTCGATTTCAAAAACACAAATGACAAACCAAACCAAACCAAACCAACCGGTTTGAGAAAAAAAAAATCATTCAAACAAATAAGAAAAAATCAGTTTGGTTCAGTTTTTGATTTTTTTAGTTGTTTTCAATTTTTATTTTGGATCGATTTGAATTTAAACACTTAGTTTGCTAATACACTTAGCAAATGCTATTGGGGTTTGCTAAATTCCACACCCTTGTTTTATAGCATGAGTATGCTAGCAAATTATAATTAAAGGTTATCTTAAAACATATCACCGTGTAACTTGCTAATGTACTCATACTAAAAAAAATAAAGGTGTATAGATTAACAAATCTCCCATATATATATATATATATATATATATATATATATATATATATACACTTAATTAATTTGAAATGTTGCAATCTACCATATAAATTACTGAGGTATGCATTCATATGGATTATTTTTCTTTTCATGCATGTTTGAAATATATTTATTTATAAAATTAAATATTTTTTTTACAAACATAATTAACTAATTAAGTTGTATGAAATGATAGACGGAGTGGGAGTATTCAACCAGATAACAAACCCCTTGGACACAACATGACGTGTTTCATCACGTCATATGGCTTCATCACAAGCAAAATCGACTCATCCTTGTTCATAGTGTCAAGGTTTATTTATTGATACATTTTGATGATGTTAACAACAACAAGGTTACCTCATTGCTTCCTGGGTCAACAACTTAATACCAACAATACAACAACGTCAGGGTTGTCTCCCGTCATGAGAGCTTCTAAAGAGGTATTAGGGGACAAAACCATCACCCACACCACTGTCTTAACCTTGCCACCCTTTACACCTCATGATGACTACACAAGATATAAAAATCATTGGTGCACTCCAATATTTAAATCTTATAAGAATAAACATGTCCTTCTCCATTATCAAACTTTATCGGTTCATGCACAAACCAATCTCACGATGCGGATGACAGAAAGTGTTAAGGGTATCGAGGGAGGGGGGTACGTGCCTTAATTCGAGGTAAGGTGCCTCCTAAGAAAAAATGAACTGAGCTAAAGCTTTTGCATGGTTTTATTTATCTGCATGCGGTATATATATACTGCCACCTACATTCATTTTACACGCTTAACTAACAACTAACAAAATTAACAGCTTCTAACAACCCATAACAAAATTAACTAACTTTTTCGTAACTAACTACACGTGGGCCTCTTGCAGTGATTCTCCTTGGTCACCGTTAGGTAGTGTAGTCGCGTAGGTAGCTTGGCCTTGCAGTGATTCTCCTTGGTCTTCCTACGTGGGCCTCTTGCTGGTACATTCTGCTAACATCACCCCCATCCCCAAACACCACCTAGTCCTCAAGGTGGTATGCATCGCGGAGTTCCTGCAAGGGATCCCAGGTGGTGTCTTCAGGAGGTTGTCCTACCCATTGGGTAAGAATCAAACGGGTTGGTGGGGATGTGGATCCATCTAGCTTGGAGTCCAAGAAGGAAACTGGGCAAGGCACTAACATCTGATCAACAAGTTGCAAGGGTCAGTTGTCCAGGGAGGAGGGAGGTGGCTCGTGATGTGCGCGCAAGAGGGAGCAGTGAAATACAGGATGGATATGCGCGTGGTCTAGTAATTGGAGACGATAGGAAACTTGTCCTATGCATTCTGTGATCTGGAACGAGCCAAAAAATCTCTTGATAACTTGGGGTGGTTTAAGCCGGTGACAGAATGCTGTCGGAAGGGACAGAGTTTAACGTAGACCCACTGACCTACATTGAAGGTGACATCTTCACGCATGATGTCCACGTGTTTCTTCATGGTTACCTACGCCTTTCATGGAGTTGTTGGCGGGATGTGAACATCGAATCCACAACTTCGTTAGTGGTTGTTCCTGATAGATAGTGAGGTATCGCTGGCGGCGGCTTGCCGTAGATAATCTCGAATGGAGTGAAACCTGACCCCGAATGAAGAGATGTATTATATGACCATTCTGCTAGCGAGAGATAATGGAACCAATTCGTCGGTTGTAAGTGCACAAAAGAGCTCAAATATTGTTTCAATACACGATTCATAACTTCGGTTTGGCCATCGATTTGCGGATGATACACCGTGCTTATTCGCAAGCGAGTCCCACTGAGCCGAAAGAGTTCGCGCCAGAAAGAGCTCAGGAAAACAGGATCCCTATTCGAGACAATGCTCCGGGGATACCCATGATGCTTGCAAACCAGGTTCAGAAATGATGACACAACCTTGTAAGCGAAGTAACTAGAGGGAAGTGCATCGCAGTGAACTCCCTTTGAATACCTGTCGACGACAACAAGAATGGTTGTGAACCCGTGGGACTGCGAAAGGTGGGTGATGAAATCCATGGAGAGATCCTCCCATACCCCAATCAGAATCAGCAAAGGTTGCAGAAGACCTTCCAGACGACGAGTACTCATCTTGGTCTGCTGACAAACCTTGCACTCTCGAACGAAGCGCTTAACGTCCTATCGGAGGTTAGACCAGTAGAAATTGGATTGGAGTCTGTGGGTAGTGTTTGCGACGCCTAGATGACCCCCAAGCGACGTGGCATGGAACTTGAGCAAGAGGGTGAGAATATAAGGGTTAGTGTTGTCTAACCATATGTGCCCTTGGAACAGGAGTAACTCATTATGGATGCGATAGTCGGGATGGTTTGATGGGTTGGTGCGAACCTTAGATAGGAGAGCTTGAAATTCCGGGTTAGCATGCAACGTGCGTCGAAGATCATCAAGAAAATCGAATTGCGGCACCGAGAGAATGAGCAACTAGCCAGTTCCTCCTGGTGGTGTACGCGAGAGGGCGTCTGCCATGGCGTTGGAAGCGCCTGACTTATACTGGATGGTGTAGTCGAATCCTAGTAGCTTGGATAGGTAGTAGTGCTGCTTCGGCGTCTGAATTACCTACGACATCAGTTCATGGAGGCTTTTATGATCAATCAAAATGGTGAAGGAAAGCACTAGTAGATATTGACGCCATTTTAAGACTGCAGTAACTATGGCGTGGAGTTCTCGTACGTATATGGAGGCACAGAGTGAGAACCGTCCCCATGGCTGTGCCGGTAGTATCTATTTCAACTACGAACGATTCTGAGAAATTTGGTAGAGCTAAGACCGGAGCATTGGTCATCGCAATCTTGAGCTGATCGAAGACGATTTGAGAGGTCAAAGTCCACTCGAATGAGTCCTTGCACAGTAGTGAAGTGAGAGATGTTGTGATGGCCGTATAGTTCTTAATGAACTTGTGGTAGAAACTAGTGAGACCAAGAAAAGCTCGAAGTTCCTTGGCCAAGGTTGGAGGTGGCCACTGTACCATGGCGTAGACCTTGGAGGCCTCTGGTTCTACTCATTTTCCCGAAACAACATGCCCTAAGTACTCCAGTTGGGTTTGTGCAAAAAGGCAGTTGGCTCGCTTTAGATAGAATTGTCCCTGCAGCAATGTTTGAAACACAGTTTCCAGGTGTTGGATATGTGACGATAAGGAATCGCTATGCACCAGTATATCGTCAAAGAACACCGTAGCAAAACAGTGTAGGAACAAAGTAAAATGTTGTTCATGGCCTCAGGAACGGTAGATGGTGCATTGCATAAGCCGAATGGAATCACTCGGTATTCTTAGTGCCCTTGATGCGTGCGAAACATGGTTTTCTCAATGTCAGGTTCATGCATAACGATTAGATGGAAGCCCTGGCGTAAGTCTAGCTTCGAGAACCATGAGGCGTGCCCTAACTCATCAAGTAGCTTATCAATTGTCAGAATTAGGAAGCGATCGCGAACCGTTACCGAATTCAACGCATGATAATCAACACACATTCTCTAGGTTCCATCCTTCTTCTTCAATAAGAGGACTAGTGATGAGTATGGGCTTTTACTGGGTCGGATAAGGCTTGCGAAGATAAGCTCGGAGATTTGCTTTTCTATCTCGTTCTTCTGAAAGGGTGGATAGCGGTATGGCCGGACGTTCATCGAAGGGGTTGAGGGGAAGAGGGTTATATGGTGGGCTATGGCTCGCTGTGGTGGAAGGTGGGAAGATGTTTGGAAAAGTTGTTGGAATTGGCTGAGGAGTGCTTTGATGGCCGGAATCAGGTGAGGGAGATGATGTTGTGGGTCAGGTGGGGTCATGGGTATGAGGCTCAGGTGAAACAGGGTTGAGGTTGACCCAGTTTGTATGAAGCGGGTTCTGGCCCAATTGCAACATCTGCATGAAGTTATATGGCCCGACCCAAGTGGTTAAAATTCTTAATAAAGGAGGTGTAATCAGTGGTTATTGGCCTAAACTGCTTGAGCCTTTCAATGCCTAATAGGACATCCGCGCCACTAATCAGAAGTAGGTGGAAGGTGACCATAAAAGGGTGGCCTTGGAGGGTGAAAGGTGTATTTGGGAAAATTTGGTTACAGTCGAGCACTGAATCATTACCAACTAGCACGTGAAGAAGGGAAGTAGGTTGGGTGGGAAGGTGGAGGAACTGGGCGATTCGCGGTTGGAGGAAGTTATGGGTGTTGTCGCTATCAATGAGGATAGTGAGGCGTTCATGGCGGATAACACCGAAGAGGTGAAATGTCTATGGTGATGGAAGACCCAAAAGTGCATGGAGGCTAATCTGAGGAGGGTTGGAGTCTGCAAGTGATTATAGTTCTAGGGTGGTTTTCGGCACCAAGCTAGGGGAGAGTTCTGGGTTGGGATCAATTTGTTTTGGTGCTGGGGTATCTGCTATGAGCAACAATACATGACCTTTGCAACAATGAGTGAGGCTCCATTTTTCATCACAGTTGTAGCAAAGGCCCTTCTCACGCCGGAGGGCCATTTCATTTGGGGTTCTTTGGATGTATGAAGGCTTGGGTCTTGGGTGTGGGTGAGTGTGGTGGGTCGACGGTGAAGGTAGGTTAGTGGGCCGATGTGGCGAGGAACAATGGTTGCACAACTTGTCTTCTTGAAGCGTGGAATTTTTCAATCACAAGTATTTGGTAGTGATTGGAGAACAAAGTATGAGCTTGAAGTCTTACCTTCGACTCTTTAACAAAAAGATCTAAAATCACCACACTAGGTGATTATTCTAACCCCACCCACCTTGCACTATCCACGCTTAACACAAATAGAAATTCCTAAGCGGCTACTTCCATTCTTACTTCTCCAATTGGCGTCTACAATTTGTCTTGCATTCCTCGAAATGTATGCAACCTTGTTGTGTCATGAGTATAACGTGTCCACCACAATTCTCACACTATTAGAAAAATAGGACTTCCCTTCCTTTCCCTCCAAGCAAGGAATTATACTATTTCCACCACAACACAAACCCCAAGCAAATGTCCCATCGTATGTTTTATTAAGTCTTATGCAATCTATCCTTCTCTCAAGATTATGTAGGTTTATCATGATTCATATTCTCCAAGAAAAGGTCCTAAGGCTTATTCTAAGTCTAACTCTTGAGAAGGTACTCCAATGTGCAAAGGTATCTAAGGTTTACTAAGTCCAATGATTCATCAGGTTCACATTCTTGTTAAGTCTTTATTCATTGTCCATCACAATTAAGTAAAAGTAAATTTTCTTAACATAACACTAAAATTTTCTTAGCAAAAAAATTCATAAGGCTTATACAATAAGGGAATTCCAATTGAAAGTCATTCGAAAATCATGCATAACACATTTTGTATATTTTCATACTGGCGCTTAAGCAAGATTCAACCAATGCTTAAGCTTAATCCTTCTTAAGTCTGGCTTAACTTATGCTTGAGCTTACTCATGCATACACCTAGTTCAATCCACGCTTAAGCTTGATCACGCTTAAGCTTGGCTTTCCCCACACTTAAGCCTGGAAACCAGTAGTAGATAAAAAAAAAAGAAGTTTCAAGAATAAAAATTTGTGTGTGCTGTTACTTAAGCTAAGTGCCTTATATGTATGTGGCATTTCAATAGAAGCTGGGAATGAAAGAAAAGAGTTGATCTAAGGATGAATGCTCTCCTAAAACCTAAGCTTTTGCATCCTAGAAAAAACATGAATTATTTGTAGCCCAGCCTCATTACAAGCCAAGAAAGTCCTTCGGATTCAATTTGTGTGTTTGTGATTGTATGACATGAGATGAAATGCAAAAGTTGAGACTTGTGTTGGTTGTTGATTTGAAGAATTGCCTTAAACACTTGTGCTTATGAGAGAAATAGTGACCATGAGGATTTGGCTTGATGCACCTTCCTTGATACCTGCCTTGCTTGCTAGCTTATTTCATTTGTGTTACTTAATAATCATGTTCATATCTTGGAAATTCTGCATATCTTTATGAAGAGCTATTGGTTGAAACATTGCTTGCCACTTATGTCATGTGATTGAATGCTTTAGAACAAACACATCTTTTGATTAACCACTGTGAATTTTGTCACTTAAGGACAAATAAACTGTTATTTCTTTGCTTGAGGACAAGCAAAACTGTAAATTTGGGGGAGTTTGTTAGTTGCTATTTACGACTAACTTTTGTATTGAATAGTTTCATAAAATTAACATATTTCCTCCAATTTATGATTCTTTTTTTAGAAATTGTACAAATTTTCATGCTAGTTTGATTTTATACAGTAGATACTCCCAATTTTGTGAATTAATATTGAAATCACTTCAGTTTTAGGCTAAAAGAAGAAAAAGTTCAAGCAGCTGATGTCTCGTTAAACGAGTCTTATGCGCTTAGTGAGTGACATCTGCTAAGTGAGGTAAATTATAATCACCCACAACACACTTTCTATCCCTCCCATTCTCTCCATAGATGATATTTGCTTTGTCTTATACTAATAAATAAGCAAATTATAATCACCCCATTAACAAACTAATTTTTTTTACTAATCCATTAACAAACTCATTTGCAAGATTTCTTTGGCTAATTTATGCGATTATGATTTCTAACATTTTTGGGATACAGATACCAATTATATATGTAAGTTCTAGAAGATAGAAATTATATAATTCTATTACTATAATAAAGGTGTATTCTTTTTTAATTGAAAAATTATTTAGTTTATTAATTTTATTCATTCAAATTAATTTATTCAATATTATTTAATTTCAATCAACTACTTGCTAAAACTGATTATCCACCTTCAGAAGTCTAAAGGTTTACAAATTACAAAATGCATTTTAAAGAGAAAAGCTAAAACCATAAAATAGATATATAAAGTAGAAAATTAAAAATCAAATAAATTATGTTTGCAGAGAGTTCCAATTTAATACAAATGAAAATCCTCGGCACAACCTGAGATATTATAAAAGGGTTAGAAAATGAATGTTGGTTTGCGTGAGGGATGAGTTGTTGAAATGTGTGTTTGGTTGGATGTTGGTAAAATTGATTCTGAATGTAATTGATTTTTTAAAATTAATTTTGAAGTGATGCGATTTATATTTAGATATTTTATTACAAAACAAAGTTAGAAGTAAAATTCAGTACAAAATTTTGGATCTAATACATAATCTATTTAAAGTTATTTCAACCTAGAATCAATTATTAACTCAAAATTAATTTTCTGAATTTTTCTCTAACGTGAAACAAAATAAGTGAAAATGTATTCAAGATCAATTCTCCAATACTAAAACTAAATCAAACACACACGGTGTCTTGAAGCTCTTGGGATTGCATGAGACCCAAAAGGACCAACAACCAATCAAGGATAATTTATTTTTTCAAATTTACCATTTGCGGATAAAATTTAAATTAATATCCCAAAAAAAATAAATTGTAACAAATGTTGCAACTTTTGAATTAAAAGTTGTAAGATCTGTTACAGTTCTTTCTATCCTGAACTTCTAACAAATTTTACGACTTTCATTTTTTCATTTTTTTAATGTCAAAGTTGCAAGAGTTTTTTTTTCACACTCTAAAGTCGTAAAAGAAGTTTTTTTTTATTTATATTTTTTTATTGAAATTGTAAATTGTTTTACTATTTCAATTGCTTTGCATGCATTTTTTAAATCATAAATAATTCTTTACTTTAAATATTTAATGAATTAATGTATGGGTTCTTTTTTTAGTTTTATTTAATATTTTCTATATTTTTTATATGGTTTTACATAATTTTAAAAAAATATTTTGTATATTATTTATTTAATATATTTTCTATATTTTTTTACTGATGTTAATTAAGAATTATTATTTGTTTTATAAATTAAAAAATAATACAAAAGACTTAATTTTAAATAAAAAATAAAATCTACCATACATTTCTTTAAGAAAAATATGAATTTTTTTTGTTACTAATATTAAAAAATAAAATTAACCTATAATTTATCAAATAATATTAATAATTTATAATTTAAAAAATAAATATTAATCCTTAACATTAGTAAATAATATAAAAAATATTAAATATAGAAAATATATTAAATAAAATAATTAGATAAAAAATATCAAAAAATATTAAATAAAATTAAAAAAGAGAAAACATACATTAAATTATTGAATAATTAAAAAAAATTATTTATGATTAAAAAAATACATTATGTGCAAAAAAATTAAATTCGTAAAATAATTTACGACTTTAAAATCATATGAATTTTTTTTAAAGATTTTGAGTCGTATAAAATAAAATTATTACGACTTTAATGTCTTGTTTATAAAAATAAAAATTGATGTTGTAAAAAGAGTTTTGACTTCAATGTAAAAAAAATTCGTAACATATATAACAATTTTTAATTCAAAAATCGTAATAAATATTATGATTTATCCCTTCCTATATATTAATTTAAATTTTACTCATGATAAATTTAAACAAAATATGCCCAAATAGTCGTTTGACCGTCCCAAAAGACATCACGTGCATCACATTTCTTCATAGAACCAAACAAAGTCAACTGTAATGTGCTAGCTAAGAGAGACTCGCGGCCACGTGAAAAATAAAATAAAATGGAGGATTGAACGAGTAGTTGGAATTTAATGTACTAAGACAAGGTTATGTTGACTTGGAATAAGCTATACTCCAAATGAAAACTCAGTCTTCGTATAATCTTAGTTTTCGAGTAGAAAAATAAAATAAATCGTGTTTGCCGAAAATGTGTTCCACGTGAATTAGAATGGCGAGATGAGAGGATTGGAAAATAAATGTTCGTTTTTGAGTGATGGATGGGTTGTTGAAGTCTCCAAGCTGCAATGCTTAATTTTGCATATAGTGTTTTTAATTTGGCTATAAATATTAATGTTTGGTTCCTCAGTATTTCATGTATAAACAGTTTTGAGTAGAATATGGAATCATGGATGTGGTTGTTGAAGTCTCCAAGGCTTAATTTTAATGTGATAAGACCAGCAACCTAACACTAGCTTCATGCAACTTTTAATCTGCTTGCAACTTTTGGCGAACCAAAAGTGCATGTACTGAAGGGGTCTAACACAAGGATGGCAATATACTGGTAGTAACTAGGAACAAATAGGGTATCTTGCATTCTTCTTTTCATGCACAAATTTTATTCACAGTAAGTATAGCTGAACTAGGAGAATATAGCAGTAGCAGAAGGCATTGATGAAGATGAAATATGAAGTGGTCAAATTTTAGATTTCACAGATGTAAGCACATTAATGAAAAATAAACAGCATTACTAACATATTATACAATAAAATACAACAATATCATACCAAGTTTCCGGAGACAAGATTTTGCAGTTCATTACTTAAATACAAAACATTGTAAACTCCTATACTAAAGAAATATTTCGCACTTGTAGCAGCCAGCAATGCTTTCTTCTCTGATCAGAAGCGTGCGGCACATCTGCAACAATCATCATTTTTTTGTACAACAATTAATGTGGTGGATTACAAGATAAAAACAGAATTATATTTGTTTATATAAAATTGAAAATGGAAGTATACATGCAGGGACCATGGCCCCAAAGTTTTTCACAAAGTGTATTTAAAATACCATGTTAAAAGAACTACGGTCCCCTTAAAATTTATGGAAAAAAAATATATTGAAAAATAATACATGTCATGTTAGTTGAAACTTGGGGAGACAAAAAGAAAAAAAGAGAAGTGTAGATATAATAGGTAATATAATATGATAGTGTGATAGTAAAATGAGATAAGCAGAAATTAAAGATAATAATAAAGTAATTGTAACGTTGAAGTGTACATGTATAATTATGAAAAATCATTTTACATATCTAATTGTTTTTTTTTCTCATATAGCACTTCTATTCAGATATTTAAAAAATAAATAATTAATTCATCAAAATCAATAAAAATAATTAAGTTAACTATTTTAATTAAAAATGTCATAAACTAAAATTTTATTCTAAAAATACTCATAGATTTAAATAGTTTAAGTAAAAGTTATATTTAATAATATTATTGAATAATTTTTTCACCGATAAGATTGACTTAAATTGTTTCACCTATAATATTTATTGGTTTATAAACCAATAAATATATCCACTTGTGTATGAAATGATTGATTGTCTAATTTGTGATGAGTTTAAGTAGTAGTTATAATAAATATATTTGAACGAGTTTATGTTGGTAATAATTAGGAAGAAAGTAATGTATCTATTTCTTTCTGATAAAATTAATTAGATAGTAACGTCTTTATGCTTAATATAGTTGTATATTTTTTCTTTATAACAAATATCCAGTTTTTTTTATTCAAATATTAACTATTAGTTTATTATTATTTTTTAGTAAAAGAGATTCAAATTCATCATGTCTCTCCTTCCTTCTTTATTTAATCATAAACTCAATCTTATAACTCAAAAAACTAATATATATATATATATATATATATATATATATATATAATAAATATTTTTATATTTTTTATACTGTAAAAATTTGAATTATTATTATTTTTCTTGGCCCCTCTAAGTGAATTCCTAGCTTTGACCCTGTATATGATAATATTGTAACAACAAGCACTTCATATTTGGCATAGTTAACAGGGGAATTGTGTTTGCAGTTGAGGGATTGGGCAGGAGTTGGTGGTGTTAAGGAATCGAAACAAACTGTATCTGTTTCAAAAAATTATAGTAATCATTGCCTTTGAGTAAAATGTAGTAACATGTATAAGAGAAGCATGGGCCATAGAACAAGGTAGTCATATATGCAGAATTGCAGAAACAGTACATAGGAACTAAAATATGTTACAAGAAATCGCTCTTAAAGTGTAGATGGTTGCATCATAAAAAGATGTGAAAATGGAAGAATATGTGATTTGAGAATAATAACTATTTCCCAAATTTTCTATGAGAAAAAGCTTTCAGTAACTTAATTCATCACTCATTAAGAGTCAAAATAGGGAATTTCGTAAGGAAGACACAAAAAATGACACATAATAAATTAAGAGTGCCATATGTTGCAGCTAGGTAGGAAACAATTTCTTTTAAACAAAACCAAAAAAAAATCTCAATTGGATGAAGAAATAAATTATTAACTTCTATCAATTGGTTTACGGTTAACATGAGCTTTCTGTTCGAAATACATATTACCTTTTTTTATAGGTAAAACAATTTTTGATATGTTGATATAAAACAAAGTCAAAACATAAACCATGAACCAGAAAAATAAAATCTAGAACATACCTTTTTGCCTTGGAGCGATTAGCAACACTTCCCACATTCACCATAACCATACATATACATAGTCTGTTAATCTGTTCAGAAACCTGATGTAAGCAATTCTCCAAGGACGCCACAGTAGTAATGGCCCTAATAAGCCCCAAAATCCAGTGAAGTATCCAATCCCCAAGCTCATGTATAATCCCTCATAGAAAACAGAATCATCACCTTTGACTGGTGGTTCTTGACCCTCTTCTGTTGTTTGATCTCCATCCCCAGGACAAGTTTTGTTAAGTTGTTCACCACAAAGATCAATATTTCCTTCAAAACTAGAGGCTTCAAAGGTTTCAAAATGTCTTCCTGATGGGATTCTTCCAGAAAGAGAGTTGTGTGACAAGTCTAATTTTCCCAAATCATCAATTTCAGAAAGAGAAGATGGAATTCTCCCAGAGATGTGATTTCTTGACAAGTCAAGTGATTCTAGTGAACCTAAATTCCCAATCTGAGAAGGAATTTCTCCACTCAAATTATTTCTTGATAGATTCAAAGAAACTAACCCAAGCAAATATCCGACCTCTTTTGGTATTTCACCCATTAAATTGTTACAAGAAAGATCAATGCTTTTGAGCTCCAACTCTGGATCCTTGAACCCCCGTTCCACACCTTTCCACATCCATGTTATGTCTAGCGTATAACCTCCGAATATGTCACCATTTACTACAACGTAAGTATTACCATTCCGATATATAAGAGACATAGTGTCACTTGAGTTGATGGTCTGTTCAGACATTGCAGTCAAATTCTTTAAGCATGATGGAATTCCACTTGACAAGTTATTCCTTGAAAGATCCAACAATTGAATACGCTTCAAATAACAGAGATGAATGGGTAGATTTCCTGAGAGGTGATTTCCTCGCATGTTCAAGATTATCAATTGATGCATACTTTCTCCAATCCATGATGGTATTGGACCCGACAACATATTTTCACTCAGGTCCAGCATAAATAAACTGCTGCAATTCTTCAAAGAAGAAGGCAACTCACCCATTAAACCATTGTTTCGTAAAACCAAGGCTTCCATATTAACAAGAGCGCCCATGGACATAGGAATCTTCCCTGACAATTTATTGCTGCTTAAATCAAGAAACACTAATTGCTTTACTGATTTCCAACAATCTGGGAGTTGCCCCTTTATTTGATTGTGTGATACATCTAAAGTGGCCAAATATGCAGCTGTGCTTTGGTCACATAAGAATGAAAACATATCTGAAAAATTATTTTCAGAGAGAATCAGCTCGGAAGCTTGTAGTAAAAATGACGGAATTTTACCCTCAAACTGATTTGAATTCAGAATTATAGACGGTCTCATAGGAAGCTTCACTGATATATTTGGAATTACACCAATGAGGTAATTGAAAGACATATTTAAATCTCTCATATATTGCAAGTTATTCCAAAACCAGTCTGGTACAGAGTCATTAATCCCGTTATCAGAAATATCAAGCACACTCAAAGAACTTTGAGTCTTGAGCCAACTAGGAAAGGTGGGGCCCAACTTGCAAGATCTGATTACCAAGTATTCTAATTGGAATGGAGGAACCCAACTCGGGACCAATTTCAGAGACAACGAGTTCTCTGATAGGGACAACATTTCTAATTTGGAAAAATTAGAAAGATGGGATTCAGTGACGTCACCCTCCAAAGAATTCCCAGCCAAGTAAAGATCCTCCAACTCTGATAGCAATCCAATGCTTTTAGGTAACATGCCAGTCAACCGGTTATAAGATAAATCCAACCCCTTAAATATGTATCTGTTGCACCATGAAGAATTTTGGAAGAAGCTAGAAATTTCCCCTTTCAACTTGTTATTTGAGAGGTCTAAACTCTGCAATGCGCACATATTACCAAAGAAAGATGGAATCTCGCCTTGCAGTTTGTTACCGGAGAGGTCAAGAACTTCAAGAGAGTTCATTACTTTCCCAAATCCATCTGGAATGGGACCTTCTAACATGTTATTATAAAGGACGAGGTTATGAAGATTGGTAGTGGAGTTAAAGAGCCAGTAAAATATAGTTGACGATTTCAACAGATTTGAGGAGAGATCAAGGGAAACAAGAGAAGATGAAGAACTCATATTGAAAGAAGATGACATAAGAAAACTTCGATCAGTAAGACTACAATTTCCCAAATAAAGATTTTGAAGTTTTGAGCTGAAGTTGAAACCACCTTGAAAGACTGATGATGTCAAATTATTATAGGAAAGATCAAGGATCACAAGAGAAGGAAAGTTTGGGCAGAGAGGAGATGACAAAACAATGTTATTATGACCAAGATAAAGCTCCTGAAGATTAAGGCTAAAGTTTGACAACAGTTGAAATGTTGAGGATGTCAGCTTATTTGAAGAAAGATCCAGGATGGTAAGAGCAGTGGAAAAGTTGGAAGGTGAATAAAACAGAGATTGAATATTTGTATCTGAAAGAGAACAATCAAATAGCCTCAACTCTCTTAAGTTTGGAATAAGCTTGCTGATCATTTGTTGCCAGTGATGAGAAGAGGAAAGGTTGTGTAGTGAACTTAGCTTAAGTTTTGTCAAGGAAGACAGATTAGTCAACCACTCTGCATCCTTAGATTTCACATCAAAATTGTCACCAAGTCCAAGAGTGTGCAACAAAGGAAGATTCCCAACTTGGAAAGGGAGTGCTCCCGAAAATGAATTCCAACCAAGATCAAGATACCTCAACTGTGAGAGATTTCCAAGTTGATATGGGAGTTCCCCATCGAGATAATTACCACTTAGATCAAGATATTGTAAATGTGTAAGATTTCCAAGTTGATAAGGAATTTGTCCTTGGAGTAAATAATTGTTACCTAGATCCAGAGACAGTAAATGTGTAAGCTTTCCAAGATCAGAAGGAATACTCCCACCAAATAAAGAATCAGAGAGATTGAGATATCTTAAATTGGTGAACGAGCCCATGAGTTCTGGGATATGACTCCCTTCAAAATCATTATAGCTGAGATCCAAGTGTTCAATATTTTCAAGGGAAATCAATGAAGAGATATTGATTTCACCTATCAAATATTGTGTAGCCTGACCACAGAGATGAAGCGTCTCAACATGACCAGTTTGATTGTTGCATTGAATGCCTTTCCATTTGCAACAGTCTCTGTTAGTGTCATCGTCCCTCCATGTAGAGAGCATGCCATAGCCATCTATGAGGCCATGTGTGAAGTTGAGGAGTGCTTGTCTCTCACTCTCAATGCACTTAATTTCTGGGCTATTGGGAAGGCTGTTGAATCCAAGAATGGATCCTGCAGCATGCAATAAAAGCAGCAAAAGTGCATAAAATAGTTTCAGAAAATAACAACTCATTATATTTTTGTTGATATGAAATGACTAAGAGTAAAACAAAGATCGGTTACTGTGATCAGTTTTCTCTTAAATTGTCAAGTATGAAAGATGGAGCCTGCGACAGAGTTGTTTATTCTCGTTCACTTATCCAAGACAAAAAATTAAGTAAATTTTCTATTTAAAAAAATTTTATTTTTAAAATTAAAATACGAAGACTCCATATATATACGAGGTTTATATATTTTAATTTCCTCTACTTAGCACAAATCTCCTAATATAATTTTTGTTCATGCATCTAATATTTAACAAAAAATATTGATCCAATAGTGTTGCCATCTCCATTTCTGTTAAATATTAAATATCAAATTAATTATGAATAAAGGTTAAGATGGGGAAAGACCAAATTTACAAGGAAAAAAAAATGGGGGACCAAATTTCAAAGTTGGCAATAACAAAATTAAACTAAAATAAAACTTAAGTGCCATATGTTCTGAGATAATGACCTGCAAATCAATTTCGATGGCAATTAATGTTGTAACAACCTTAATAATTTCTTTGAGATATCTGCGTTCCATCTTTGCATAAATTGACTTCCAAGTCAATGCAAAACAAAAGACACTATAGCAACGATTTGCACGGGGTAGAATATTGGAAACTTTGTGTCGAACTTTTTGGCTAAAGAAACCTCTACTCACCCACAACACACTTTCTATCCCTCTCACCCTCTCCATTGATATTTGCTTTGTTTTATACTAATAAATAAGCAAATTATAATCACCCCATTAACAAACTAATTTTTTTTTAGTAATCCATCACTACAAAAAAAAAAAAATAGATATTTCTGATGGAATTTGTCCCACGCAATTTATTCCGTCCGAAATATTGTCGGATATTTTTGAAGGAAATTCCTTTATTACACCCTTGGTGATAAGCAATTTAAACTTGTTTTTGTTTGTAGGTTTTATTGTACCAATTGTTTATTCATATTTCTTATATGTTGTGATTTGATTTTTTTTCTTTAATTAAGACATGGCTTTTAAAAAATTACTCTTACAAAATCTTGCCATTCTTCAAGGGAAAAAATAGAATTTATAATAAAAAAATCAATAATTATATAATTGTGTAATAAAAGGATTTCGTATATTAATTACAGGTTCATGAAGATATACTTCATATTGTAGCAGCATGTTGTAATAACTAAAATTTCATCAGATAATTCGACAAAAAAAATGATGTTAAAAAATTTAATAAATAAAAAATATAACTATCATTCTATTTTTACATTATCAAGGGAATTTTGATAATATCATTAAATGGCACGCGAGCTTCCCATAAAAAGTATTTGAGTTTGTCACTTTAACGAGCACACCATGCTTAGAAAAAGTCTATGTAAAATTAACAAACAAGGCTTAAACATATGAGAATTTAAAAATTCAATTTACCAAAAAAATTTACATATAATATCATGTCAAACTATTGATATCGTGGACAAGTCAATCAACTACCAACATCACTTTTACATAATAACCTATTGATAAGGAGTAGCAAACCATAAATTCAAATATTAAAATTACAAGCACTAAAATATAAAAAAAAATCTTTATTAAAGTACTAAAAGAATCCTTTATTTTAAAGGGACAAAAAACAATTATTTAAACCCACCAAAAATATGATGTGTTATTTCGTCAAAGTATGAAAAATGCAATACTAATCTATCTTTACAAGAATGTGTTGCACAAACTAGAAATTTCAAGTCTTTACACTTATCCCCAAGAAATAAAAAAGTCGTTGCACGTTAGAGTATTTCTAAGTCTTTCTAGGGTTGATATCATACCATGAAAAGTCTACTCAGAACTAAGATGAATAAATATCATTTGTCATTTGGCTAAAGCGCAGAAAATGCAAGCTTAATTTGTGTAAATAGAAAATTTCCACAAAGACTAATAATTTCAAAGTCAATGCAATCATTTACTTTTAAAATTTGATGTGATTGTGTGCTTAATTTTCTAACCCATTAAAAGAGTCAGAAAACAAAGAAGATGACAATATCATCTTTTTTTGTCATTATTTAAAAGTACTAATATATTTTGATACATGTGAAAATTTGTCTTTACATGGATGTTTTGCATAGACTAGCAATTTCAAGTCTTTGCACTTGTCCCCAAGAAATGAAAAAGTCTTTCTACTTGTTTTTAAATTCACCAATGGAGGGGAGATATTTTTCATCGGTTGAAACATACTTTTTGAATCAATTCTACAACCAATGTGTAAACCTTGTCTATGTAAAATGTATTCCCTTTTTTACATCAATTGTTTTGCAAGTGATAATTGTTATGTATAAGTATATTTAGGAGTTAAATGATATAGGAATTGATATTTTTTTCTCTCTCTTATTTCTTCCTTTTTATGCAAATAATTATTATTTTAACATCATTTAAGGTTTTCTGTAGAAAATATTAAAATTGATGAATTTATGATGCTTACTAAAGAATTAGCACGGGAAAATAAAGTAAAGCCCAAAAGAGCATATTAGCGCATCTCAAGCACTCAGCGCGAGGCGCACAAGCTTAACGGGCACAACACGCTTAGTGAAGCAGGACTAATTTAGGAAAGTAAAGACACGCTTAGCACGAGACATGCACTAAGCACGAATACATCATACTCGCTAAGCGCGAATGTTGCATGAAAATTAAGTTGATCTATACCTATAAAAGAAGGAGAGAGAAGAAGGAAAAATGCACATAAATTTTAAGAGAATATAATTCCTTATAGAAGACAAAGGCTAAAAGAAGGAAAAGTTATCATTAAGAGTTATTTCTTCCCTTCACACCATTTCTTATCTTCTTCCCTTTATATTTACATCTCTCTTGCAATAGTAAGATTTCCTATGACTATGAGAGGTTAAACTCTCATTCTTGGAAAATTTGCAAGCCAACTACTCTTAATGTAATTGTTTCTTCCTATCTATTTAATATTATTACTTTTGCATTATTCTTTCATGTGCTTAATTTCTTTGTCTATGGATTAATTTGCATAGTAAGTTTTGGGGGTGTCATTGGAAAACATTATTTTCTAATAGAACTAGAAAAGAGTATCTAAAATTAGTTCATCGCTAGGGATAGGTTGATTTTATTTAGCATGTTATACATCTCTATTCTTAACTTTATTACTTGTGTTATTTTGGTACACTTGTCAATCGTTCAACGGTAACCAACATAGAAAATATTTTTCTACATCAGTTATGAAACAACTATGGCACACTTTCATCATCAATTTCAATTCTCTCCCACAATAATCAACAAAAATCCACGTGAAAATCACACCTGAAATGTTCTTTTCCGCGTTCAAATCATCACTCTGAAAACTCATGAAAGAAAAATAAAAGGAAACAAAGCAACCACAAAGTGTAAAAAGAAAAACCAAAAAGAACAAAACAACCCTCCTCCTCAACAAGTTGGAATGAGTTATAACAAATACAAGAAAAAGAATCAAAAGAAAAGTCAACTTCACAGGTTGATCCAACCTAACTCGCGCTTAACCCACCAAATATACAGGTTGAACCTATTTTAATAATAGGTTTGAAATCTAAACTTATCTTACTTTGTTTAGCATATCAAATGGGTCAATCACATGGGTTGAACTTATTTTGGCATACCTAATCAAAATCTCACAATTAGAACATTGATCATGGAAATCAAAATATGGAGCTTTATGCTAATAATAAATTCCTCAAATTGATTCTTATTTTATAATCAGAATCTACCTATTAGGTTGTATCAAGAACTTACAAAGATTAGGTGTTAATTCAATCAAATTTCATAGTTTCTTGAAATAATTGTTTAAATATATTTTTGGTCCATCAAATTTAGATTACTTTTGTTGTTGATCCCCCAAATTTAAATTTATTTTTATTCCCGTAATTTTGAAAAGTATTTTTTAGTCTTCTTCCTACAAATAAATGCCACAAGTTATGCATTTAAATCTTAAAAAATCATTCAAGAGGACAAAAAAACATTTTTAAAAATTGAGGAACTAAAAAAAGAAAAATTAAATCTAGAGGAAAAAACAAAAACAATCCAAACTTAAAGGACCTAAAAACATATTTAAATTGAAAAAAAAATGATAAAAAAACATTTTAGAAAAATAAGGGAAATCTTAATGTTTAAAATTTCTAGCATGCTCTAAACTAAGGTCCTAATATATTTTCTATTCTAGAGAATAAATTAAATGACAAAAATTCCTATTCATTTAGTATGCTCCCTTCAAGCCTAGAAGACATATTCTCTTAATTGTGTACCAAATTAAAAGTTATATGAAGGAAAAGCAAAGAATGCACTTAGCCAATGTAATAAAATAAAATTGTGGGACAGCGTGATAGTTGTTGTGGTTTCAGTGGTAAAGTGATTGTGATGGTGGAAATATAAAAGAAGAGAAATATTGTTGGTGACACTGTCTAGTACTCTTCTTTTGTTATAAAGAAAAAAATATTTTTTAATGTTGTATATTATTGCTAAAATTAGTTAGAAATTATAAATTTGAATTTCTGACCTCTAATATATATATATATATATATATATATATATATATATATATATATATATATATATATATATATATATATATATATATATATATATGTGAAACTATTAAAATTCATCATTTTCTATAAATTTTAATAAATAACACAAAAGAGTATTGTTAGTCTTCCTCAAAGATAAAATTAGGTGTAAGGTGTATAAGAGAAGAAAAATAAAAGGCAGAGTGATGGAAATGTGTGTTACTTTCTGCCAATTTAAATTTTTTTCCTTCTAATTTTTTAAATTCAAAATTTAAACCCTTTTTTATTTTTTTTTTCTTTTTCTTTCCTCTCTTCGAAAACATACGTCATTAGTTGCACGTTAGAGTATTTTTAAATCTTTCTGGGATTGATAAAAGTCTACTTAGAATTAAGACCAATAAATATCATTTGTCATTTGGCTAAATCACATAAAATACAAGTTTAATTTGTCTTGATATAAAATTTCTACAAAGACTAACAATTTCAAAGTCTATGCAATCTGTTTACCTTTTAAATTTGATGTGATTGTGTGCTTATTTTTCTAACCCATCAAAAGAATTAACAATATCAATTTTTATCACTATTTAAAAATACTAATATATTGCGATACATGTGAAAATTTAAGAAAAACAATTATAATGTAAGTATCACACTATTTATTTAAAATATAATATTTGTATAAAAATAAAAAAAATATCAATATTTATACTCGTACAATCAGAATGAATATAATAAAAACTATAATTTATCAAATTATTATATATATCATTATTATATAACAATAAAATTTATAATATTCGTATTCTATTATTATTAGATTCAAATAAAAATTAAATTTTCAACCATATTATTCGTTGAGAGATTCGTTTTTACTAATTTCCTGTAATGTACTTATTGGTCTCCAAGCTCCACTCTATTTTTTCGGGAACCAACAAACAATCATTAATTCATTATATTTTACTATCTTTATAAATGTCTAATAATTTTATTTTAATGTGTGCAAAGTACTTCGACAAATTTACTATTATATTTTCTTAGTTGGTAAAGTGTGACATATTAATTAATATTTTTAGGTAAAAACATATTAAGTAATATTTTTAATTTGATATAACTTATATATTATGCTATTTTTAAAATGAAATACATAATTTTTTTAAACGGCAAAACGAGAATTATATTTTCTAATAACAATAAAAGCTAATAACTGACACACCACTAGATGATAGGACCCTTGATCAACGAAATAGCATGAGGAGAATTAAGTCAGATTCTGAATTCCTCTCAATCTAGCTTGGTACAATCCTTTATATAATACTAAAAAATATACATTTAATGTCATTATTTTAACATCAATTTAATAAAAATCGATGTTACAAAAATACAGAAACATAATTATAAATAAGTTGAGTTCGTTGATATCGATTTTTTTGAAACTAATGTTGTGTATTGATATTAACATCAATTTTCATAATAACTGATATTGTTTGAAAACTAATGTTGTACTTATATGTTAATATTGATTTTTATAAAAAATCGATGTTAATATTCATTCTTTCTCTTATGTCGATCTATTAGGGTTTTTGATCTCGATCTTAGATGAGGAGGAAAAGAAAGAGAAACACGTTGGACGAATTGTTAACGACAATGAGGTTCGTCGACTCAAGAGGGATGATGACGGATTCCTTTGAGGAGGATGAATTTGAACTTTGTAAACTAGGTTTCATTTACAAATAATATTCATAATGATTTGCAAATCCAAATTGAAAAGAAAAAATAGGTTACCTTTAGCTAATTGCTAAATTAATTGTGACCACGGCCCTACTTACTAGTGTTTTCATAATGATCTGCAAAAGCACTATTTATTAGTTTTATGGAACTGCTAAACCATGATTTGATTCAAATTAAGTACAAATACAACTTTATTTTGATTTACCCAAATATATTATTATTGGTAAACAAGAACAATTTACAATCACCAATTTTAGGTTGGCAGTTTCCAAATTATAAGTCAAACACACATTTTGAACTTAAAAGGATTCATTTTCTATCAGGTTGGAGTGTTGAACAATCCGTTCTTACTTCCGTGAGTGTTGCGTATAAAATTAATTATGCAAAATAATCACTTTCTTAAACAACTATTCTTACAGAATAAAATTCAACGAATTCAACCAAGGACCCATCTAATTGGTCGGCAGTATGATTCACGTGTTACCATCTGTCGTGATTTGCTACCCTTTTGGACCAAAAAGTGTTCTCTTACACAGCAAGAATGTAAGATACACTGGCTTCTTCTGTTTTGCGACAACTTCTGCATCCTCTTCACTAAATTTTTGCTTAACAACGATTCCAAAAGAATATGAAAACAAAATTGTAAGATCAAAGATAAAAAATACCTGAGAATTATTTATGGTTTGAGAGATTGTCAAGGTGAGTGTAGCGGTTATATCCGTATGGGT
The DNA here is from genome assembly GCF_004193775.1 of Glycine soja. Taxonomy (NCBI): domain Eukaryota; kingdom Viridiplantae; phylum Streptophyta; class Magnoliopsida; order Fabales; family Fabaceae; genus Glycine; species Glycine soja. The sequence goes on along the minus strand of NC_041017.1, from coordinate 27,745,852 downwards.
TAGAGTATAAGTCCTTGGCAGATTTCATGGGTGTTTATTTTCGTCCACTCCTAAGAACAAAACCTAAGCTTTGAGGCTTCAAATATGGCTGGTCAGCATCATCACCTTCCTCAGTGCCCCAACACTGCACATCAGGGTTCTTCGACCCCTCAACCTGATCGAAAGTAAGAACACTCGCCCCACACATTTTCACCCCCTCAAGGCGCGTCACATGCTTGCCTTTACTGGCCATTAGAATAGTTTAGAGAGAGATAGAAAAGGAGTTTATTATTTTGCCAAATCCATCTAGAATGGGACCTTGTAACATGTTAACAGAATGGTCAAGGGTACGGAATTTTATAGTGAAGCTAAACAACCCGTGGAATATAGCCGAAGATTTCAACAAATTTTAGTTGAGATCAAGGAAGACAAGAGATGATGAAGAATTTATATTGGAAGTAGATGACATAAGAAAATTTCCATCCATAAGACTGCAATTTCCTAAATAAAGATTTTGAAGTTTTGAACTGAATCTGAAACTACCTTGAAATACGGATGATGTCATATCATATTATTAGGAGAAAGGACAACAGTCACAAGAGAAGGAAAGCTTGAATAGAGAGAAGATGGCAAAACAATTTTTTTGGAAGAAAGATATAGCTCCTAAAGATTAAGGCTAATGTTTAACAACACTAGAAATGTTGAGGATGTCAGCATATTGGTGATCATTATCTGAAAGACTACAATCCACTAACCTCAACTCTCTTAAGTTTTGAATAGGCTTGGTGATCATTTGTAGCCAGTTACGAGAGGAGTTAAGATCATGCAAAGAATTAAAGTCAAGATTTGTTAGGGAAGAGAGATTAGACAACCTTTCTGCATCCTTAGATTTGAGATCAAAGTTGCCAGCAAGTCTAAGAGTGTGCAAATAGGAAGATTCCGAACCTGGAAAGGGAGTGCGATAGCAATTCAGACATACAGGAACATGAAGAGCATAATAGCGACAGGGAATTGGACCATAGCAGGCCCAGAAGGAATACCAGAAAACCCACATGCTCCAGGAACTTTATTTGAAGCTACAAGCAAGCACAAAATCCACTCTGTTATCCCCACTACCTATTCCACTATCCCTCCCATTTAGTTAGTTACTGTAATAAAAGAATATATACATTCTGTTATGAATTTGTTATTATCCCTACAGGCCAAAGTTAGTTACATCTTTGGTATAGAAGTTTGTGTATAAATAAGGAAGTATGAATGAGAAGAGTACACAGAAAAAATTTATCCAATTTACCTTAGTATTCTTGTTTTGTTTTGTTTTTTATTTTCATTTCCCGCATTACTCTGAGTGTTGGAACCTATCAGAGTGCTCCAGAAGATGAATTTCCAGTAAGATCAATATACTTCAACTTTCAACTTTGACAGATTTCCAAGTTGTTAAGGGAGTTCACCATGGAGATCATTAGTACTCAGATCCAGATACTTTAAATGTATAAGCTTTCCAGGTTGATAAGGGATTTGTCCTTGGAGATCATTACCCCTGAGATCAAGATATCGTAAATGTGTAAGCTTTCCAAGTTGGTGAGGGATTTCTCCATAAAGAAGATTGTCACCTAGATCGAAATACCGTAAATGTGAAAGCTTTGCAAGTTCAGAAGGAATGCTCCAAATGTTCAATATTTTGCAAGGCAACCAATGAAGAAATATTGTTTGCATCTTTCAAATATTGTGTATTCTGACCACGGAGATCATGGATTCTTACATGACCTTTTTCATTGTTGTATCAAATGCCTTTCCATTTTCAACAATCACTGTTTCTGTCGTCGTCATTCCATGTAGACAAAATGCCAGGTTTAACTAGGATGCCTTGCTGGAATTTGAGCGGTGCTTGTCTCTCCATCTCTATGCACTTTATTTCTACACCATTGGAAAGCCCGTTGATGTTAGATATTAATTAGAAAAATAATAATAAGTTTTATGAGCCTTAAATTGTGGAAGATGAAAGTTGTAAAGTTATAAGTTACAAAGTCTTGAATAAACAATTATGTGAGCATCCAGTATTCTTGAATAAGCAATTATGTAAGTAGTCACTCTATTCTAGTATAAATAGGGGATCATACTCTTGTATTTTTGAGAGAGAAACACTTTGTGAGTTGAGAGATGGCAAGCAATGACTTGAGTGTGTTTCAATTCCCTCGTCTTACCAATGGGAATTATGATAATTGGTGTCGTCGCATGAAAACATTGTTAGGTTCTCAAGATGCATGGGAGATTGTAGAGAAAGGTTAGACCCAACCTCAAAATGAGGCTATTTTGTCACCAAATGAGAAGGAGACTTTGTTGAAGTCGAAGAAGAAGGATCAACAAGCACTTACTTTCATTCATCAAGGTTTGGATGAAGCTATGTTCGAGTTGGTGTCAAATGCAACCACATCCAAAGAAGCATGGGAGATTTTGAAAACCTCCCTTGAAGGTGTTGATAAGGTAAAAAAGGTGCGCCTACAAACTCTACGTAGAGAGTTTGAATCATTGCATATGCAGGAATCCGAATGTATCTCAGATTTTGGCAACAAGGTGTTGGCTATTGTGAACCAAATGAAGCGTTATGGAGAAAATATGGAAGATGTTCGTGTGGTGGAAAAGATCCTTCGCTCCTTAATCGCTAAATTTGATTATGTGGTTTGTGCTATTGAAGAGTCTAAGGATTTAGACTCAATGACCGTAGACCAATTGATGGGTTCTCTTCAAGCCTATGAAGAGAGGTTCAATAGAAGACATGATGAGCCATTGGAGCAAGTCCTCAAAGCCAAAGCTTCTTTGAAAGAAAATGGAGGAGAAAGTAGTCAAAAAGCACGTGGACGTGGAAGAGGACGTGGTCGTGGACGTGGTCATGGCCTAGGTAGAGGAGGAAGAGGAGATCGTGATAATTTTGACAATAATGAATGGAGGAGCCATCAATCCACTAGAAGTCGTGGGAGAGGAAGAAGAAGAGGTAGAAACAATTATGAAAAAGCATATGAAAGGAGGTATGATAAATCTAATGTTGAATGTTTTAATTGTCATAAATATGGCCATTACTCTTGGGAGTGTAGAACAAATGTTGAAGAGAAGGTCAATCTTGTTGATGATAAAGAAGATAAAGAAGTTGAAGAGCCAACACTACTACTATCACTTAATAATGGTGAGAAGGAAGACAAATGCTTATGGTATCTTGACAATGGAGCAAGCAATCACATGTGTTGATGCAAAGAGAAATTTGTGGAACTTGATGAGAAGGTGAAAGGAAATGTTTCTTTTGGAGATTCTTCCAAGATGTAAATCCCAGGAAAAAGGTACCATTTTAATTTCTTTAAAAGATGGTGCTCACAAATTAATCACGGATGTTTACTATGTTCCTAAACTAAAAAGCAATATTTTGAGTTTGGGACAACTTGTTGAAAAGGGGTATGAAATTCATATGAAAGATTGTTGTTTATGGCTTCGAGATCAAAATTCTAATTTGATTGCCAAGGTGTTTATGTCAAGAAATAGAATGTTCACTTTGAACATTAAAACCAATGAAGCAAAATGTTTGAAGGCTAGCATAAAAGATGAATCATGGTGTTGGCATATGAGATTTGGGCACTTGAATTTTGGAGCACTAAAATCCTTAGGAGAGGAGAAGATGGTGAAAGGGATGCCTCACATCAACCATCCTAATCAATTGTGTGAAGCATGTCTCCTTGGAAAGCATGCAAGAAGGAGTTTTCCAAAAGAAGCTAATTCTAGAGCAAAGGAACCTCTCCAACTTGTTTACACCGATGTGTGTGGCCCAATCAATCCTCCTTCACGTGGTAACAATAAATATTTCTTGCTTTTTATTGATGATTATAGTAGAAAGACTTGGATTTATTTTCTAAAGCAAAAATCTGTGGCATTTGTAGTTTTTAAAAATTTTAAAGCTCTTGTGGAAAAGGAGAGTGGTTATGTAATCAAAGCTCTAAGATCCGATAGAGGTGGCGAATTCACATCAAAAGAATTTAATGAATTTTGTGAAAAATATGGGATTCGTCGCCCTCTAATGGTTCCTAGATCTCCACAACAAAATGGGGTAGCGGAGAGAAAAAATAGAACTATTCTTAATATGACTAGATGTATGTTGAAGGCTAAAAATATGCCAAAGGAATTTTGGGCCGAAGCTGTTGCATGTGCCGTTTATTTGTCCAATCGCTCCCCAACAAAGAATGTCAAAGATCAAACACCACAAGAAGCATGGAGTAGAGTGAAGCCAAGAGTTGATCACTTGAGAGTATTTGGGAGCATTGCATATGCTCATGTACCCGACTAAGGAAGATTCAAGCTTGATGATCGGAGTGAGAAATATGTGTTCATTGGCTATGATGCAAGCTCAAAAGGCTACAAATTGTACAATCCAAACAATGGAAAGACAATTGTGAGCCGAGATGTCGAGTTCTCTGAAGAAGGCACATGGAATTGGGAGGAGAAAGAAGACACTTATGATTTTTTCCCGTACTTTGAAGAAATAGATGAAGAAGCCTTGACTCCAAATGATTCAACTCCAGCACTTTCACCAACTCCTTCAACCAATGAAGCCTCATCATCTTCCGAAGGGAGTTCAAGTGAAAGGCCAAGAAGAATGAGAAATATTCAAGAATTATATGATGAAATTGAAGTTATATATGATTTGTTTTATCTTTTTGTTGACAGTGAACCCTTAAACTTTGATGAAGCAATGAAAGACAAAAGGTGGAGACAAGCCATGGAATAAGAAATCAAAGCCATTAAGAAGAACAACACTTAGGAGTTATCAAGCCTTCCCAAAGGTCATGAAGCAATTGGAGTCAAATGGGTGTTCAAAATCAAGAAGAATGCAAAAGGAGAGGTTGAGAGACACAAAGCAAGACTTGTAGCTAAAGGCTACAAGCAACAATATGGAGTTGATTATGATGAAGTGTTTGCACCGGTTGCCCGCATGGAGACCATTTGTCTTCTTATTTCCTTGGCAGCTCAAATGAAGTGGAGAATTTTTCAGCTTGATGTAAAATCAGCATTTCTAAATGGCTATCTTGAAGAAAATGTCTATGTTGAACAACCAATGGGTTTTGTCATCGAAGGTCAAGAAGGAAAAGTATTGAAATTGAACAAGGCGTTGTATGGTCTAAAGCAAGCACCGAGGGCATGGAATACTCGCATTGACAAGTACTTCCAAGACAATGGGTTTGTTCGTTGTCCAAATGAGTATGCTCTTTATGTTAAAGCTTTTAATAATGGTGATGTCTTATTTATTTGTCTTTATGTGGATGACCTTATCTTCACCGGCAATAACCCAAATTTGTTTGAAGACTTCAAGGAGTCCATGTCTCGTGAATTTGATATGACAGATATGGGACTCATGTCATATTACTTGGGAATGGAAGTCAAGCAAACAGAGAATGGTATCTTTGTCTCACAAGAAAGCTACACAAAAGAAGTGTTGAAGAAATTTAATATGCTTGATTGCAATCCCGTGAACACACCTATGGAAGGTGGCTTGAAGTTATCAAAGTTTGATGAAGGAGAAAAGGTAGACTCCACGGTCTTCAAGAGTCTTATGGGGAGTTTAAGGTATCTAACCAATACAAGGCCCGATATTCTATATGCGGTGGGAGTTGTGTGTCGCTTTACGGAGGCTCCTACCTCTCCTCATCTAAAAGCCGCAAAAAGAATTCTTCGTTACTTGAAGGGTACAATTGATTTTGGATTGTTTTATTCTCCCTCCAATAACTATAAGCTTGTGGGATTTTGTGATAGTGATTTTGCTGGAGATGTTGATGATAGAAAAAGTACTATCGAATTTGTAATTTTTATGGGTGATTGTGTTTTTACATGGAGTTCTAAGAAGCAAGGCATTGTAACACTTTCTACTTGTGAAGCCGAGTATGTAGTTGCAACTTCTTGCACATGTCATGCCATTTGGCTAAGAAGATTGTTGGAGGAACTTCAGTTGTTGCAAAAGGAAAGCACAAAGATCTATGTTGATAATAGATCTGCACAAGAGCTTGCCAAGAATCCGGTGTTCCATGAACGAAGTAAGCATATAGATACAAGGTATCATTTCATTAGAGAGTGCATTACCAAGAAAGAAGTAGAATTGACTCATGTGAAAACTCAAGATCAAGTTGCGGATATTTTCACCAAGCCTCTCAAATTTGAAGATTTTCGAAGATTGCAAGCAAGACTTGGTGTGCAGAAGAATTTTCCAATTAAGGGAGGATGTTAGATATTAATTAGAAAAATAATAATAACAAGTTTTATGAGCCTTAAATTGTGGAAGATGAAAGTTGTAAAGTTATAACTTACAAAGTTTTGAATAAGCAATTATGTGAGCATTCAGTATTCTTGAATAAGCAATTATGTGAGTAGTCACTCTATTCTAGTATAAATAGGGGAACATACTCTTGTATTTTGGGGTGACAAATAAAATAAAATCTTCTTCTTCTTCCAACAGTTGAATCCAAGAATGGAACCTGAAGCACACAATAAAAGCAGCACAAGTGCATACGTTAGTTTTGGAAAACAACTATTGGTCATTATATTTTTGCTGATATGAAACAACTCAGTAAAATGAAGATCGGGAACAGTGATGATAGTACGACTATACGAATACGTTGTTAATTCTTGTTCAAAGACAAGCAAACAAACTAAGTTTTTCAAAAGTAAATTTGTAGAATAAAGAAAAAACATTGTGGTTTATATATCTCTCAATTTCCTTGATTAGCCTAACGTGATTGGCAAATGGCAAGTTAAACTTGTTTTGGTTTATGCCTTTTATATTATTATTTAATCATATTTCTTATTAGTTCCGATGTGTTCTCTACTTTAGTTTTAAAAATTACATTCCCTTCCTCTTGACAAATTCAAATTGCAGTATTTATATTTGTCTGCTATTGCTATTTTTTTAGTCAAAGATGAGACATCATATCCATTTTAATAATAAATTCATAGGAATATTTTTTATGATAACCTAAAATGCAGTATTTATATTTGCCTGGAATTTTTTTCCTTCAAAATTTACCTTTTATGCTGCTCATATTTAATCAATTATTGCATTAGCTGTCATCCATACTGATTTTATTTGACTCAACTTACTTAGTTAAATGCCTAGTCTGGTATTTAGATATCATAGTCGTAATTCCAAAGATTAGTAATCATGCCAACTAATAAGAGTTTCAATCTCAGTGGCTAAAGCACCAACGTTTAAATTTGTGAATCACGTTGTTGTTGTACATAGCAAACAAAGATGAAGACTTGACTGAAAAAATATTATATGCCCTTCTTTAATTACCAAAGCAAATTTGAAAGTGGTCTCCTTTTTATTTTATACTTTTTACTTTCGACAGTGGTGTAGAAAGTTGTTAAAAACTTTATCTATCTATTTATTTCCTGGTGCATTGAGCTATTGAATTTAATTTATTCAACCATAATTATTAAGGGAGTGATGAGAATTCAAACATGAACCGTAAACTTTATGAATAAATTATTCAACCAATTGTGCTTCGTGCATTTGTTTGTTTAAAACAAATTAGTTGGATGTTGTGAAATGGAAAGAGAAAAAGAGTAATTTGCTACATTCAAACTATACAAAAATTAGAAAAATTCGCTGAAGCATCCTGTAAATTTGGGTGCAGATAAATATAGGATGTTATAAGAGAGTTTGCATGTATGCATGGAATGTAATTGGGGCTCACGGGATGGAAGAGTAAGAACAATAATGAATAATAGAAAGCAAAAAAGAAAGGTGAAAAATAAGAAAACAACTAGATTTTATAATTAGATGCTGATATAACAGTTGTTGACTTCCATTCTGAAAAATAAGAAAACAACTAGATTTTATAATTAGATGCATTCTTCTTCTCATGTACAAATTTGATTCACAGTAAGTATAGCTGAACTAGGGGAATTAATATAGCAGAAAGCATTGTTGATGATGAAAATGGAGTGGTCAAATTTTAGATATCACATATCTAAGCACATTAATGAAAAATATACAGCATTACAAATATATTATACAATAAAATACAACAATATCATACTAAGTTTCTGCAAAAAAAGATTTTGCAGTTCCTTACTTAAATACAAAACATTGTAAACTCCTATACTAAAGAAATATTTCGTACTTGTAGCAGCCAACAATGCTTTCTTCTCTGATCAGAAGCGTTCAGCACATCTGCAACAATCAGCATTTTTTTCGTACAAAAATTAATGTGCTGGATTACAAGATAATTAAAGACAGAATTATATTTGATTATATAAAATTGAAAATGGAAATATACATGCAGGGGCCATGCCCCCCCCCCCCCCCCCCACATGTTTTTCACAAAGTGTAATTAAAATACCATGTAAAAACAATTACGGTCCCCTTAGAATTTATGAAAAAAATATATTGAAAAATACTACATGCCATGTTAGTTGACAAGGGAGAGGAAAAAAAAGAAAAAGGGTAAGTATAATAGGTAAATGTGATAGTAAAAAATGAGATATAAATGTTGAAATGTTCATATATAATTATTCAAAATCATTTTACATATTTAATTATTTTTTCTTCTCATATATTACCTTTGTTCACATATTTAGAAATAAATAATCAATTCATCAAAATCAATAAAAATAGATGTTAAATATTTTAATTAAAAGTGCCATATGCTGCACCTAGGTAAGAATTAAACAATTTCTTTTAAACAAAATAAAAAAAAATCTCAATTGGAAAACTTTCTGCTGATTCTTTCATGATAAAGACATCTACGACAGTGTACTAAAGCATGCACCTGAGTAAAAAATTACCCAAGTTATTTAATACAAAACATATTCCATCAACGAATTATTAAACAAAATTAAACATTTCAATAATATGAGATATTTTTTTAAACTCTTTCAAAGTAGTACTCTTTAAAATAATAATTATTAGAGTAGCACCAATGAATTTGTCAAGTAAGGATGAAGAAATAAATTATTAACTTCTAACAATTGGTTTACCGTTAATATGAGCTTTCTGTTCGAAATACATATTACCCTTTTGATGAGTGAAGCAATTCTTGATATATGTAAAACAAAGACAGAACATAAACCATGAACTTGAAAAATAAAATCTAAAACATACCTTTTTGCCTTGGAGCGATCAGCAACAATTCCCACATTCACCATAAGCATACATATACATAGTCTGTTAATCTGTTCAGAAACCTGATGTAAGCAATTCTCCAAGGATGCCACAGTAGTAATGGCCCTAATAAGCCCCAAAATCCAGTGAAGTATCCAATCCCCAAGCTCATGTATAATCCCTCATAGAAAACAGAATCATCACCTTTGACTGGTGGTTCTTGACCCTCTTCTGTTGTTTGATCTCCATCCCCAGGACAAGTTTTGTTAAGTTGTTCGCCACCAAGATCAATATTTCCTTCAAAACTAGAGGCTTCAAAGGTTTCAAAATGTCTTCCTGATGGGATTCTTCCAGAAAGAGAGTTGTGTGACAAGTCTAATTTTCCCAAATCATCAATTTCAGAAAGAGAAGATGGAATTCTCCCAGAGATGTGATTTCTTGACAAGTCAAGTGATTCTAGTGAACCTAAATTCCCAATCTGAGAAGGAATTTCTCCACTCAAATTGTTTCTTGATAGATTCAAAGAAACTAACCCAAGCAAATATCCGATCTCTTTTGGTATTTCACCCATTAAATTGTTACAAGAAAGATCCATGCTTTTGAGCTCCAACTCTGGATCCTTGAACCCCCGTTCCACACCTTTCCACATCCATGTTATGTCAAGCGTATAACCTCGGAATGTGTAACCATAAATTACAATGGAAGTCTTATCATTCCAATATATATGAGACATAGTGTCACTTGAGTTGATGGTCTGTTCAGACAATGCAGTCAAATTCTTTAAGCATGATGGAATTCCACTTGACAAGTTATTCCTTGAAAGATCCAACAATTGAATACGCTTCAAATAACAGAGATGAATGGGTAGATTTCCTGAGAGGTGATTTCCTCGCATGTTCAAGATTATCAATTGATGCATACTTTCTCCAATCCATGATGGTATTGGACCCGACAACATATTTTCACTCAGGTCCAGCATAAATAAACTGGTGCAATTCTTCAAAGAAGAAGGCAACTCACCCATTAAACCATTGTTTCGTAAAACCAAGGCTTCCATATTAACAAGAGCGCCCATGGACATAGGAATCTTCCCTGACAATTTATTGCTGCTTAAATCAAGAAACACTAATTGCTTTACTGATTTCCAACAATCTGGGAGTTGCCCCTTTATTTGATTGTGTGATACATCTAAAGTGGCCAAATTTGCAGCTGTGCTTTGGTCACATAAGAATGAAAACAAATCTGAAAAATTATTTTCAGAGAGAATCAGCACGGAAGCTTGTAGTAAAAATGACGGAATTTTACCCTCAAACTGATTTGTATTCAGAAGTACAGACGGTCCGTTACGAAGCTTCAATGATATATTAGGAATTGAACCAATGAGATAATTGAAAGACATATTTAAATCTCTCATATATTGCAAGTTATTCCAAAACCAGTCTGGTACAGAGTCATTAATCCCATTATCAGAAATATCAAGCTCACGTAAAGAACTCTGAGTCTTGAGCCAACTACGAAAGGTGGGGCCTAACTTGCAAGATCTGATTGCCAAGTATTTTAATTGGAATGGAGGAACCCAACTCGGGACCAATTTCACAGACAACGAGTTCTCTGAGAGGGACAACAATTCTAATTTGGAAAAATTAGAAAGATGGGATTCAGTGACGTCACCCTCCAAAGAATTCCCAGCCAAGTAAAGATCCGTCAACTCTGATAGCAATCCAATGCTTTTAGGTAACATGCTAGTCAACCGGTTATAAGATAAATACAAGCTCTTAAATATGTATCTGTTGCACCATGAAAATTTTTGGAAGAAGCTAGAAATTTCCCCATTCAACTTGTTATTTGAGAGGTCTAAACTCTGCAATGCGCACATGTTACCAAAGAAAGATGGAATCTCGCCTTGCAGTTTGTTACCGTAGAGGTAAAGACCTTCAAGAGAGTTCATTACTTTCCCAAATCCATCTGAAATGGGACCTTCTAACATGTTATCATAAAGGAAAAGGTTATGAAGATTGGTGGTGGAGTTAAAGAGCCAGTAAAATATAGTTGATGATTTCAACAGATTTGAGGAGAGACCAAGGGAAACAAGAGAAGATGAAGAACTCATAATGAAAGATGACATTAGAAAACTTCCATCCGTAAGACTACAATTTTGCAAATAAAGATTTTGAAGTTTTGAGCTGAAGTTGAAACTACCTTGAAAGACTGATGATGTCAAATTATTATAAGAAAGATCAAGGATCACAAGAGAAGGAAAGTTTGGGCATAGAGGAGATGACAAAACAATGTTATTATAAGGAAGATAAAGCTCCTGAAGATGATGGCTAAAGTTTGACAACAGTTGAAATGTTGAGGATGTGAGCCTATTTGAAGAAAGATCAAGGATGGTAAGAGCAGTGGAAAAGTTGGAAGGTGAATAAAACAGAGATTGAATATTTGTATCTGAAAGAGAACAATCAAATAGCCTCAACTCTCTTAAGTTTGGAATAAGCTTGCTGATCATTTGTAGCCAGTGATGAGAAGAGGAAAGGTTGTGTAGTGAACTTAGCTTAAGTTTTGTCAATGAAGAAAGCTTAGTCAACCACTCTGCATCCTTAGATTTCCCATCAAAATTGCCACCAAGTCCAAGAGTGTGCAACAAAGGAAGATTCCCAACCTGGAAAGGGAGTGCTCCCGAAAATGAATTCCCACGAATATCAAGATACCTCAACTGTGAGAGATTTCCAAGTTGATATGGGAGTTCCCCATCTAGATCACTATCACTTAGATCAAGATATTGTAAATGTGTAAGGTTTCCAAGTTGATAAGGGATTTTTCCATGGAGATCATTATCACTTAGATCAAGAGACAGTAAATGTGTAAGCTTTCCAATATCAGAAGGAATACTCCCACCAAATAAAGAATCAGAGAGATAGAGATATCTTAAATTGGTGAACGAGCCCATGAGTTCTGGAATCAGAGAGATAGAGATATCTTGAAAAGCATTATAGCTGAGATCCAAGCGTTCAATTTTTTCAAGGGCAATCAATGATGAGATATTGATTGCACCACTCAAATATTGTGTATCCTGACCACGGAGATGAAGCATCTCAACATGACCAGTTTGATTGTTGCATTGAATGCCTTTCCATTTGCAACAGTCTCTGTTAGTGTTATCGTCCCTCCATGTAGACAGCATGCCATACTTATCTATGAGGCCATGTTTGAAGTTGAGGAGTGCTTGTCTCTCACTCTCAATGCACTTAATTTCTGCGGCATGCAATAAAAGCAGCAAAAGTGCATAAAATAGTTTCAGAAAATAACAACTCATTATATTTTTGTTGATATGAAATGACGAAGAGTAAAACAAAGATCGGTTACTGTGATCAGTTTTCTCTTAAATTGTCAAGTATGAAAGATGGAGCCTGCGGCAGGATTTATATATATAGTTGATAGTATGGCTAAATGACAGAGTTGTTTATTCTCGTTCACTTATCCAAGACAAAAAAATTAAGTAAATTTTCTCTTTACAAAAATTTTATTTTTAAAATTAAAATACGAAGACTCCATATACGAGGTTTATATATTTTAATTTCCTCTACTTGATCACAAATCTCCTAATATAATTTTTGTTCATGCATCTAATATTTAACAAAAAATATTGATCCAATAGTGTTGCCATCTCCATTTCTGTTAAATATTAAATATTAAATTAATTATGAATAAAAGTTAAGATGGGGAAAGATCAAATTTACAAGGAAAAAAAATGGGGGACCAAATTTCAAAGTTGGCAATAACAAAATTAAACTAAAATAAAACTTAAGTGCCATATGTTCTGATAATGACTTGCAAATCAATTTCGATGGCAATTAATGTTGTAACAACCTTATAATAATTTCTTTGACATATCTGCGTTCCATCTTTGCATAAATTGACTTCCAAGTCAATGCAAAACAAAAGACATTATAGCAACGATTTGCACGGGGTAGAAAATTGGAAACTTTGTGTCCAACTTTTTGGCTAAAGAAACCTCTACTCAACCACAACACACTTTCTATCCCTCTCATCCTCTCCATTGATATTTGCTTTGTTTTATACTAATAAATAAGTAAATTATAATCACCCCATTAACAAACTAATTTTTTTAGTAATCCATCACTACAAAAAAAATAGATATTTTTGACGGAATATTTTCCACCAAATTTATTAATTCCGTCAAAAAATATTGTATTTTTCCACGGTTTTGAAGGAAATTCCTTTATTACACTATGGTGATAAGCAATTTAAACTTGTTATTGTTTGTATGTTTTATTGTACCAATTATTTATTCATATTTTTATATGTTGTGATTTGATTTTTTTTAATTAAGACATGGCTTTTAAAAAATTACTCTTACAAAATCTTACCATTCTTCAAGGAAAAAAATAAAATATATAATAAAAAATCAATAATTATATAATTGTGTAATAAAATGATTTTGTATATATATTAATTACAGGTTCATGAAGATATACTTCATATTGTACCAGCATGTGGTAATAACTAAAATTTCATCAGATAATTCGACAAAAAAGTGATGTTAAAAATTTTAATAAATAAAAAATATAACAATGATTCTATTTTTACATTATCAAGGGAATTTTTGTAATGTCATTAAATGACACGTGAGCTTCCCGTAAAAAAGTATTTGAGTTTGTCACTTTAACGACCACACCATGCTTAGAAAACGTTTATGTAAAATTAACACAAACAAGGCTTAAACATATGAGAATTTAATTTAAATATTCAATTTACCAAAAACTTTACATATAATATCATGTCAAACTATTGATATTGTGGACCAATTAATGGACTACCAACATCACTATTACATAATAACCTATTGATAGTTTATAGCAAACCATAAATTCAAATATTAAAATTATAAGCACTAAAATATAAATAAAAAATCTTTATTAAAGTACTAACAGAATCCTTAATTTTATAGGGACAAAAACAATTATTTAAACCCACCAAAAATATGATGTGTTATTTTATCACAGTACGAGAAATGCAAATACTAATTTATCTTTACACGAAAATGTTTTGACAGATTACGAATTTCAAGTCTTTGCACTTGCCCCCAAGAAATAAAAAAATCGTTGCACGTTAGAGTATTTCTGCGTCTTTCCAGGGTTGATATCATACCGTGAAAAGTCTACTTAGAACTAATATGAATAAATATCATTTGTCATTTGGCTAAAGCGTAGAAAATTGTTGACTCGTTGGCAAGTGTACCAAATCGTCATAAGTAGTAAAGTTCTCGGAAGTCCGAGTGTCGAATCCACATGGACTTTGTTTGTACTTAGATTAATGCAAACCCAATTTAAAAGCAAGAGATAAGAAATTTAAAATTTAAAATAAAAGATAAAGATAATAGATAAGATAAGATGAAAGAAATTTAAAATTTAAAATAAAAGAAAAAGATAAAGTCAAGATAAAATAGTGTTAGGAACTGACTTGCCTTGTCTGCCTAGGATGTATGGGTTTATGATTTTTTCTTTACCAATTCAGGTGATTTTATCCTACCCACATCTATTCATTTACTTGCCCCTGATGCCTCACGATGACAAGCCTATTTTTCCTATCTATCTCCCAAATGCCTTTGTAAAGACTCAATAGATAAAATGCATGAAGTTCTAATTCTAGATGTTTGCTTTGACGCATGGGCATAATGCAATCACTCTATGCCTAGCAATGATTTTATTATGATATCTTTTCTTCTTGTTCTATTAGAAGTTATCCTCTCCCGAGCGTCTAACCCCTAAAACTAATGCATGCATATGTTCTTTAAATCTTATTTAGAAGTTACCCTCTCCCGAGCATCTAACCCCTAACAGAATATAAAGATGAGTATGCAAGATAAAAACAGAAAAGAAAATAGGAAAGAAAAAACCTGGTATTGCATTGATAAATAGTGAAGAGTACATCATACATCACATTGGCTTCTAGGCCTGCCAGACCCTAACTAAGGGTTTAGCCACTCATGGCCATTGAGGGTTTTACAATGAGAAGGGGTGAAAGAAAGAAAGGGAGTAAGTGAAACCCCTAGGAGAGGGGGTTCTGTCGCGGTGTCTGTTTCCCTTGGACTTGCTCTCTATTTATAGCTACTGAAGTGGGCTTTGGGCCTTCGTAGGCGCGCTCAACGCGACACCCCCTCGCTCAGCTCGTGTAGATCGCGCGCTTAGCGCATGTTGCAGGCTTAGCGCGTGCTTCTGTTAGATCACGGGCTTAGCGCGCGTGTTGCAGGCTTAGCGCGCGCTTCTATTAGATCGCGGGCTTAGCGCGCGTGTTGCATGCTTAGCGCGCGCTTCTGTTGGATCATGGGCTTAGCGTGTATTGGAATGAGCCTGCTTCAGATTTTCTTCTTTTCTTCAATTTTTCTGGCATTTTTGCTTGTTACACCTCCAGTTTTTATATCTGTAGCCAAAATTCAACAAAACATCAATTCTTTAATATTTAAGCGCAAATAACTGCTAAATAATTATTTTTAAAGACAATTTTACCTTATTTTCTATTATCAAAATACAATTATTTAGCAGTTATAAAAAATGCAAGCTTAATTTGTCTTGATATAAAATTTCCGCAAAGACTAATAATTTCAAAGTCTATGTAATCCTTTTACTTTTAAAATTCGATGTGATTGTATGCTTAATTTTCTAACCCATTAAAAGAGTTAGAAAACAAAGAAAATCACAATATCATCTTTTTTTTTTATCATTATTTAAAATTACTAACATATTTCGATACATGTGAAAATTTTAAAAAATTATAGTGTATACACTATTTATTTAAAATATAATCTTTATATTACAATACAAACATATCAATATTTCATTCTCATTCAATCAATATGAATATAATAAAAACTATAATTTGTCTAATTATTATTATATATATCATTATTATATAACAATAACATTTAAAATATTTGTATTATATTACTATTAGACTCAAATAAAAATCAAATTCTCAACTATATTATTCGTTGAGAGATTCTTTTAACTAATTTCCTATGATGTACTTATTGGTCTTCAAGCTCCACTCAATTTTATCAAAAACGAACAAACAATCATTAATTCATTATATTCTAATATGTTTATAAATGTCTCTAATAATTTTATTTTTCAAGTGTGGAAAGCACTTCGACAAATTTACTATTCTTCATTGGGTGTAAGTGTCACATGTTAATTAATATTTTTAGGTAAAGGCATATTCTGAATAACAGAAACTAGTACTCTTCTTTTGTTATAAAGAAAAAAAAAATATTTTTTAATGCTGTATATTATTGACTAAAATTAGTTAGAAATTATAAATTTGAATTTCTGACCTCTAATTAATATATATATATATATATATATATATATATATATATATATATATATATATATATATATATATATATTTAAATGTGAAACTATTAAAATTCGTGATTTTCTATAAATTTTAATAAATAACACAAAAGAGTATTGTTAGTCTTCCTCAAAGATGAAATTAGGTGTAAGGTGTATAAGAGAAAAAAAATAAAAGGCAAAGTGATGGAAATGTGTGTTACTTTCAGCCAATTTAAATTTTTTCCTTCTAATTTTTTAAATTCAAATTTTAAACGCTTTTTTTATTCTTTTTCATTTTCTTTCCTCTCTTCCAAAACATACGTCATTAGTTGCATTAGTTGCACGTTAGAGTATTTCTAAATCTTTCTAGGATTGATAAAAGTCTACTTAGAATTAAGACCAATAAATATCATGTCATTTGGCTAAATCACAGAAAATACAAGTTTAATTTGTCTTGATATAAAATTTCTACAAAGACTAACAATTTCAAAGTCTATAAAATCAGTTTACCTTTTAAATTTGATGTGATTGCGTGCTTATTTTTTTAACCTATCAAAAGAGTTAACAATATCAATTTTTATCATTATTTAAAAGTACTAATATATTACGATACATTTAAAAATTTAAGAAAAAAATTATAATGTAAGTATCACACTATTTATTTAAAATATAATATTTATATTACAATACAAAAATATCAATATTTATACTCATACAATCAGAATGAATATAATAAAAACTATCATTTATCCAATTATTATGATATATATCATTATTATATAACAATAACATTTATAATATTCATATTCTATTACTATTAGATTCAAATAAAATTCAAATTTTCAATCATATTATTCGTTGAGATTCGTTTTTACTAATTTACTATAATGTATTTATTGGTCTCCAAGCTCCATTCTATTTTCTCCGGGAACAACAAACAATCATTAATTCATTATATTTTACTATCTTTATAAATGTCTCTAATAATTTTATTTTTATGTGTGCAAAGTACTTCGACAAATTTACTATTATATTTTCTTAGTTGGGTGCAAGTGTGACATATTAATTAATATTTTTAGGTAAAAACATATTAAGTAATATTTTTAATTTGATATAACTTATATATTATACTATTTTTAAAATGAAATACATAATTTTTTTAAATGGCAAAACGAGAATTCTATTTTCTAGCAATAAAAGCTAATAACTGACACACCACTAAATGATAGGACCCTTGATCAACGGAATAGCATGAGGAGAATGAGAGTAGCAAGTCAGATTCTGAATTCCTCTCGATCTAGCTTGATACAACCCTTTATATAATACTAAAAAATATAAATTTAATGTCAATATTTTAACATCAATTTAATAAAAATCGATGTTACAAAATACAATGACATAATTATAAATAAGTTGAGTTTGTTGATATCGATTCTTTTGAAAACTAACGTTGTGTGTCGATATTAACATCAATTTTCATAATAACTGGTATTGTTTGAAATCTGATGTTGTATTTATATGTTAATATTGATTTTTTTATATAAAAATCGATGTTAATATTTCTTCTTTCTCTTATGTCAATGCGTTAGGGTTTTTGATCTCGATCTCACATGAGGAGGAAAAGGAAGAGAAACACGTTGGGCGAATTGTTAACGACAATGACGTTCCTCGACTCATAGGGATGATGACGGGTTAATTCCTTTGAGGAAGATCAATTTGAACTTTGTAAACTGGGTTTCATTTACAAATAATATTCATAATGATTTGCAAATCGAAATTTAAAAGACAAAATGGGTTACCTTTAGCTAATTGCTAAATTAATTGTGACCACGGCCCTACTTACTAATGTTTTCATAATGATCTCTGCAAAAGCATTATTTATTAGGTTTATGGAACTACAAAAACCATGATTTGATTCAAATTAATTACATATACAATTTATTTTGATTTACCAAAATATATTATTATTGGTAAACAAGAACAATTTACAATGACCAATTTTAGGTTGGCAGTTTCCAAATTATAAGTCAAACACACATTTTGGACTTAAAAGGATTCATTTTCTATCAGGTTGGAGTGTTGAACAATCCGTTCCTATTTCTGTGGGTGTTGCGTATCAAATTAATTATGCAAAATAATCACTTTCTCAAACGACTATTTTTACAGAATAAATTCAATGAATTCAACCAAGGACCCATCTAATTGGTCGGCAGTATGATTCACATGTTACCATCTATCGTGATATGCTACCCTTTTGGACCAAAAAGTGTTCTCTTACACAGCAAGAATGTAAGATACACTGGCTTCTTTTGTTTTGCGACAACATCTGCATCCTCTTCACTAAATTTTTGCTTAACAACGATTCCAAAAGAATATGAAAACAAAATTGTAAGATCAAAGATAAAAAAAATACCTGAGAATTATTTATGGTTTGAGAGATTGCCAAGGTGAGCTTAGCGGTTATATCCGTATGGGTTAGAGTATAAGTCCTTGGGAGATTTCCTAGGTGTTGATTTTCGTCCACTCCTAAGAACAAAACCTAAGCTTTGAGGCTTCAAATATGGTTGGCCCGAACAACTTTAGAGGGTCAGCATCATCACCTTCCTCAGTGCCCCAACACTGCACATCAGGGTTCTTCAACCCCTCAATCTGATCGAAAGTAAGAACCCTCGCCCCACACATTTTCACCCCCTCAAGGCGCATCACATGCTTGCCTTTACTAGCTATTAGAATAGTTTAGAGAGAGAGATAGAGAAGGAGTTTATTACTTTCCCAAATCCATCTAGAATGGGACCTTGTAACATGTTATCAGAAAGGTCTGTCAGGTCTCCTTATGTGATGGCCCGTGGTCCACAGGTGTACCCCTCGAATCTCCCCAACAATTGGTATCAGAGTCGATGGTTCAAGTTGGTGATCGGCTCAGACGAGTATGCAAGTACCGCGGGTGGAGCGGGGTAGCCAAAATGGCTAGCGGACAGGGCAAGTACCGTAGGTGGACATGACTATACTCGTGGATGATAAAGACTTCCGCTTGAGGGAGAGGCTACAATGTGAAAGAGACTCACACTTGAGGGGGAGATGTGTTGGGTTACAAGTGTGAGGTAAAGTCCCACATCGGGTAGAAGTGAAAAGGTTGAGCACCATATAAGTGAGGAGAAGACCCATAAACCTGAGCCTTAAGGTTTTGGGTTAGAGTGTGGTGTCAGATCTCCTTATGTGGTGGCTCGTGGTCCACAGGTGTACCCCTCGAATCTCCCCAACAAGGTTAAGGGTATGGAGTTTTATAGTGAAGTTAAGCAGCCAGTAAAATATAACCCAAGATTTCAACAAATTTTAGTTGAGATCAAGGAAGACAATAAGGGTATGGAGTTTTATATTGGAAGTAGATGACATAAGAAAATTTCCATCCATAAGACTGCAATTTCCTAAATAAAGATTTTGAAGTTTTGAACTGAATCCGAAACTACCTTGAAATACAGATGATGTCATATTATTAGGAGAAAGGACAACCGTCACATGAGAAGGAAAGCTTGAATAGAGAGGAGATGACAAAACAATTTTTTTGGAAGAAAGATATAGCTCCTAAAGATTAAGGCTAATGTTTAACAACACTTGAAATGTTGAGGATGTCAGCATATTGGTGATCATTATCTGAAAGACTACAATCCAGTAACCTCAACTCTCTTAAGTTTTGAATAGCTGCTTGGTGATCATTTGTAGCCAGTTACGAGAGGAGTCAAGATCATGCAAAGAATTAAAGTCAAGATTTGTTAGGGAAGAGGGATTAGACAACCTTTCTGCATCCTTAGATTTGAGATCAAAGTTGCCAGCAAGTCTAAGAGTGTGCAAATAGGAAGATTCCGAACCTGGAAAGGGAGTGTGATAGCAATTCAGACATACAGGAACATGAAGAGCATAATAGCGACAGGGAATTGGACCATAGCAGGCCCAGAAGGAATACCAGAAAACCCACACGCTTCTGGGACTTTATTTGAAGCTACTAAGCAAGCACTAAATCCATTCTGTTATCCCCACTACCTATTTCACTATCCTTCCCATTTAGTTAGTTACTGTAATAAAAGAATATATACATTCTGTTATGAATTTGTTATTAGTCCTACAGGCCAAAGTTAGTTACATCTTTGGTATTGAAGTTTATGTATAAATAAGGAAGTATGAATGAGAAGAGTACACAGAAAAAATTTATCCAATTTACCTTAGTATTCTTGTTTGGTTTTTGTTTTTTTGTTTTTTTCATTTCCAGCATTATTCTGAGTGTTGGAACCTATCAGAGTGCTCCAGAAGATGAATTTCCAGTAAGATCAATATACTTCAACTTTCAACTTTGACAGATTTCCAAGTTGTTAAGGGAGTTCACCATGGAGATCATTAGTACTCAGATCCAGATACTTTAAATGTATAATCTTTCCAGGTTGATAAGGGATTTGTCCTTGGAGATCATTACCCCTGAGATCAAGATATCGTAAATGTGTAAGCTTTCCAAGTTGGTGAGGGATTTCTCCATAAAGAAGATTGTCACCTAGATCGAAATACCGTAAATGTGAAAGCTTTTCAAGTTCAGAAGGAATGCTCCAAATGTTTAATATTTTGCAAGGCAACCAATGAAGAAATATTGTTTGCATCTTTCAAATATTGTGTATTCTGACCACGGAGATCATGGATTCTTACATGACCTTTTTCATTGTTGTATTGAATGCCTTTCCATTTTCAACAATCGCTGTTTCTGTCATCGTCACTCCATGTAGACAAAATGCCAGGTTCAACTAGGATGCCTTGCTTGAATTTGAGCAGTGCTTGTCTCTCCATCTCTATGCACTTTATTTCTACACCATTGGAAAGCCAGTTGAATCCAAGAATGGAACCTGAAGCACGCAATAAAAGCAGCACAAGTGCATACATTAGTTTTGGAAAACAACTATTGGTCATTATATTTTTGCTGATATGAAACAACTCAATAAAATGAAGATCAGGAACAGTGATGATAGTACGACTATACGAATATGTTGTTAATTCCTGTTCAAAGACAAGAAAACAAACTAAGTTTTTCAAAAGTAAAATTAGCATTCATTGGGTGAATTTCATTTACAGATCCCTTGTCTATCTTCATGATAATTGTGAGATAAATTCATAAAATGTGATAAGACCAGCAACCTAACACTAGCTTGATGCAAATTTTAATGCTCTGCTTGCATCATTTGGCGAAGCAAAAGTGCAAGTACACAAGGGGTCTAACACAAGGGTGCAAATATATTGATAGTTAGTAGGAACAAATAGGATATCTTGCATTCTTCTTCTCATGCACAAATTTGATTCACAGTAAGTATTGCTGCACTAGGAGACTATAGTAGAAAGCATTGTTGAAGATGAAATATGAAGTGGTCAAATTTTAGATATCACAGATCCAAGCACAATAATGAAAAATAAACAGCATTACAAATATATTATCAAATAAAATACAACAACATCATACTAAGTTTCTGGAAACAAGATTTTGCGGTTCATTACTTAAATACAAAGCATTGTAAACTCCTATACTAAAGAAATATCTCGCACTTGTAGCTGCCAACAATGATTTCTCCTCTGATCAGAAGCGTGCAGCACATCTGCAACAATCAACATTTTTTTGTACAGAAATTAATGTGGTGGATTACAAGATATAGACATAAATATATTTGTTTATATAAAATCAGTATTTTTTTATCTTTTATTTTTCTTATCTTTTAATTTTATTTCCTTTATATTTTATCTTTATGATCTTTTAATTTAAATCTTTTATTTTCATCTTTAAATCTTTATCTTATCTACTATATTTTTTTATATTTATTTTAATTTATTGTTTTTAAATTGGATTTACATTAATCTAAGTACAAACGAAGTCCCTGTGGATTCTACACTCGGACTTTTCATTATTTTACTACTTGATAAATTTGATATATTTGCCAAAGAGTTAACCGTGGATTACAAGTTAAATCCAATCAAATCATAGAAAGTCCCTGGAAACAAGATTTTGCAATTCATTACTTAAATACAAAATATTGTAAACTGTAATACTAAAAAATATCTTGCACTTATCAGCATTTTTTTCGTACAACAACTAATGTGGTGTATTCCAAGATATAAACAGAATTATATTTGTTTATATAAAATTGAAAATGGAAGTATATACATGCAGGGACCATGGCCCCCAAGTTTTTCACAAAGTGTATTTAAAATACCATGTTAAAAGAATTACGGTCCCCTTAAAATTTATGGAAAAAAATATTGAAAAATAATACATGCCATGTTAGTTGACACTTAGGGAGACAAAAGGAAAAAAGAAAGAGAAGTGAAGGTATAATAGGTAATATAATGTGATAGGGTGATAGTATAAAGTGAGATAAAAAGAAATTAAAGATAATAATAAAGTATTTGTAATGAGGAAGTGTACATATATAATTATCGAAAATCATTTTATATATCTAATTACTTTTTTCTTTTTTGATATATTACTTTTATTTATATATTTAAAAAATAAATAACTAATTCATCAAAATCAATAAAAATAATCAAGTTAACTATTTTAATTAAAAATGTCATAAATTAAAATTTTATTCTAGAAATACGCATATATTTAAATAGTTTAAGTAGTAGTTATATTTGATAATATTACTGAATAATTTTTTTCACCTATAAGATTGACTTAAATTGTTAACAAATCAATAAATATATCCACTTTTGTATGAAATGATTGATTGTCTAATTTGTAAACTTCACAATAAAGAGCATAAAAGAAATGCATCTATTTGTTTCTTCTATAAATCTATAATTAATATATTTGAAAGAGTTTATGTTTGTAATAATTAGGAAGAAAAAAATGTATCTATTTATTTTTCATATAAATGATACAATTAATTAGATAGTAATGTGTTTGTGGTTGATATAGTTGTATAGTTTTTTATAAAAAATATTAAGTTTTTTTATTCAAATATTAACTGTAAGTTTATTATTTTTTTGTTAGTAAAAGAGATTCAAATTTATCATTTGTCTCCTTCCTTCATTATTTAATCATAAAGTCGATCTTATACCTAAAAAAATATTATATATATATATATATATATATATATATATATTTATTAAATAATTTGCTTCTCATTTTTGCTTCATATCTTATTTGTTCCTAATATTTGGAAAGAATAATGAAATGTCCATTTAATATTTAATAACATCATTTGTGATGATTGAACAACAAAGTACATTTCAAAATCAAATTTAAGTTTTATGCTGTTAAAAACTGCAAAACTTTCTCTCTCTCAATTTCCAAGGCTTTTGGAGCCACTGAAGACGGAGTTTCCTATTTTGAGATACGTCCGATTTTTTTTTTCATTTGTTTCTACCAGCCGTTGAGTTTCAACTTATTTACTATTTTCATATGCACTGCCAAAATCCCAAAACATTTGCATCTCGTTGGTCTGCACACCCATTTTTTCTAATACAATTTAAATGATCTCATCTAAGAGCGTAATTATGTTAAACTGCTGCTTCTATGGCAAGGCAATTGCAAAGAGAATCTGACAGGACATGTACGTATATCATTTGGTGGAACACATGACATGAAAGGTCTGCAAGAGTTTTTACTTTACATGAGAGTTTTTAGAAGCCGAGACTATGATTGACTTGGAGCTTCAACTGTAGGTAAGGCTAGATATCAGGAATTGATGTCAAGAATTGCTATAATTACTATAATTCTCATTTAAAATAAAAGTAAAAACAATTTTATCATTGATGTCGCTTAAAAATTCAAAATCAGACGAAATATGTTTTCCCTAGTCTTATCTCAACAAGATCTGGAAAGGCCAGAATAATCAAACGATTTGTGCAAGAAGGGGGAATATGCTTCTTGATTATGGGTTCTCAAACCAGTCCTAAAAGAAATTAGGTTTAGGTGAATGAAGAAGAATGTAGAAGATAGGATTGTGTAAAAGACAAAGGTTTGAAATGTAAATGAAAAGTATATGAAATGAAAACAAGAAATTAAAGTAGTAAAAAAAAGACAATAAAGGAAAATAATAAAGGCTGAAATTAAATGTAAAAGATAAAATATAAGATATAATAAGTTTGTATTTGATTTATTATCTTCCTAAAATATGGAGCACAAGAAATTAGATACATCTTAAAGTTAATAGACAGTTTATATAAAGTTGTAGGGATCCTTCTATTAGATCATGACTTACAATTACTACTTACTTTTTCTGGTCATGATTTGAAATCTCCAACAACTCCCCACAATACATTTTGAATTCCAAAATGATGAACCATTATATTTTCTTATGATGATTCTATGCACTACACATTGACTTGATCTCGTGACAATCTTAACTAAGTTATCATTAATTTATCCATCAATATATATTTTTTTCCATTGACAATTACCGACCATTCAATTGCAATCATGCCTAATAATCCTTAATGACCATGTGTCTAAGAAAGACTTTACGAAAAGAAACAAAATTTATTTGGATGATCTCGATATTTTAAAAGAAATTAGTCATGTTGATGCTCAAATAAAAATGAGGCTGAGTTAAATACTCATTTCTTCTTTTCTTGTCGGAAATCTCTCCAAGTTTGGGCTCACATTCGAGATTTGGTTCCTTTCCGTTGTCTGACTATAACAATTACAGTCTATTGCATCTGACTGTCTAGGAACAAACTAATTTTAAAGATTATCAATTTTCTATAATAGAAATTATTAGCAAGATTAAGTTTCTTATGTATAGACAAGCACACCTGTTACATTTGTTTTAACATTTTGATATAAGTCTTCTTGCATTAGGGAGACTTTTGATTTTCTCTAGTTGTGGGTATGTCCAGTTTATTGTTGTATCATTTTGGGTTTAATATAATTTAAAGGTGTCTATTAAAAACAGCAATTACCAACCATATTATTCATCGCATTCAATTAATATGCCAAAATTATTGCTTGGTTACAATTTATTTAGACAGATATTATAGGTTCTACTGCTCCAATGCCGTTTGTGATCTGTATGATGTTCAAAAGGAATTAGTCCGTTGCTATCAACTAGCAAATTTCGTTGGTGACAGGAAAAAAAATACCATGCATTTCCCACTCCATTAAAAGTGTCTTAATAAAAACAGCAATTACCTATCATATTATTCATAGTATTAAATTCATAATGCCAAAAGTATTGCTTTATTGTAATTTATTTGGACAGAAATTATAGGTTCTACTGCTCCAATGCCCCTGTTCCCTCTATTGAGGCTTTCTAGGAATACCTTTATTCGAAATACAGAAAACCGTTTTGCTTGACCATTAAGAATAAACAAGAACATAAAGAAATAATAGAAAAATTTCTGCAAACCCAGAAGTCAGAAGAAATACATCACCTCTCAAGTATACAGAGAACCTCCCAATTAAATGTACTTGCAGAACAATAACTATCAATCTGTATTCTGGATATCAGTCGACTTCAGCATTTTTAGTGTTTGAAGTATGCATTTTAATTAGATTTCCCTCATTTTAATTTGACATCTGATAAAGTTTAATGATACATTAAAAAATAAAAACTTCAGAATCTTTAGTCATAAATTGTCAAGCATTCTTAAAAACTTCACAATACCTAGGTTATGCTTTCTTCACATAGAGTCATGGTCTTGGTGAAATACTTAAGCTGTCAAAGGATTTTTTGTTCTAACTCGGTTAATTAGAACTTCAGGGGTATACCAAGTTAGGGTATAGAAGTCCTCATTAGCAAGTGGTTATGGTGTTCACCACTTGCCCTTCGTGTGTCACAGCGTTGGTTGCAGATGCTATGTTTTGAAGAAAGAGACTAAAAGGGAGGGTGCGTTGTTGCAGCTGCTGTGTTCCCAAAAAAGAAAATAAAAGGAGGTGCAGATGGTTTATTTCACTTGTTGAAACCCACAATGATTTCAACCCATATAATACATTAATCAGTACATTTCTACCTTCAAAGCATCCAAAATATCCTATCCAGATCAAATGCAATCCTTTGTTTTGACCACAATGTTGGATAAATAACCTTGTGTAGCCACAATGAGCCATTCCTTGTGTAGTCATGAAGCATTTGTAATTGAAAAAGATTATATATATATATATATATATATATATATATATATATATATATATATGAGTTTTGTTAGCTAGTGTACTTAGTATTTAATGTCAGAATCATAGCAGACCTAAGAAAAGGTATAATCAGCGCAATTTTCTATTTCGGAATGAAAACATTTTTATTTTAAGTTTTTTAATTAACTCATTCAATATTTGATTCCACTCAACTAATTGCTAAAACTGATCATCCGATCCACTCAAGGTTTACAAAATGCTCTCCGTAATGTAATTTCACTTATATATAGTTGGTATTCTAAATGAAATAAAATAAATCGTGTTGGCCGAAAATGTGTTCCAAGTGAATTAGAATGGCTTGATGAGAGGATTGGAAAATGAATGTTGGTTTTTGAGTGATGGATGGGTTGTTGAAGTCTCCAAGCTGCTGGGACTGCTATCAATGCTTAATTTTGCATATAGTGTTTTTAATTTGGCTATAAATATTAATGTTTGGACCCAAGCTTAATTTTGCCCTGAGAGTACCGGTTAACAAGATCTTTCTTGTAAATAAGAAGTCATATATGTAATAGATAACTAGAATAAGTTGAATTTGGATAATAATTTGAGTATTCTCTTTATTGTTTCTTCTTCTTTTATAACTTTGATTCCATTAACATATCGCGGTTATGATCAAATTCTACTTGTTCACTTTGCATGAATTTAATATGATCCTAAAAGTCGATTTGTATTATTTTTTATCAGAAAATATAGTTAATTGTTATATAGTAGAGTTACCTGCTGTGAGCACATCTATTTGTATGTATATGGTATAGATAAACTATTCGTTTTCTCAATTTGCGCACAAATCTCCTAATATAATTTTTGTTCATTTCTAATATTTTACAAAAATATTGATGTAACCGTATTGCCGTCTCTATTTCTGTTATATATTGAATATCAAATTAATTACGGACAAAAGTTAAAATGGGAAACCAAATTTCAAATTTGGCAATAACAAATTAAACTAAAATAAAATAAAATTTCAAATTTGGCAATAACACAGTATCTAATAATGACCTCCAAATCAATTTCGATGGCAATGTTGTAACAACCTTAATAACTTCTTTGACATATCTGTGTTCCTTCTTTGCATAAATTGACTTCCAAGTCAATGCAAAACAAAAGACACTATAACAACGTTTTGCATGTGGTAGAAAATGGGAAACTTTGTGTCGAAATTTTTTGCTAAAGAAACCTCTACTCACCCATAACACTTTCTATCCCTCTCATTCTCTCCATAGATGATATTTGCTGTCTTTTAGTAATCCATTAACAAACTCATTTGCAGGATTTCTTTTGGCTAATTTATGCGATTATGATTTGTAAACTTTTTGGAATACAAATACCAATTATATATGTAAGTTCTAAAAGATAGAAACTATATAACTCCATTACTATAATAAAGATGCATTCTTTTATAATTGACAAATTATTTAGTTTATTAATTTATTTATTCAAATTAATTTATTCAGTGTTATTTAATTTCAGTTTACTACTTGCTAAAACTGATTATCCGCCTTTGCTGAAGTTGGAAGGTTTTAAAATTACAAAATACATTTTAAAGAGAAAAATTAAAACGATAAAATAGATGTACAAAGTAGAAAAACCAAATAAATCGTGTTTACAAAGAGTTCTAAATTAATTCAAATGAAAATTCTGGGCACAACCTCGAGATAATAATGAAAGAGTTAGGAAATGAATGTTGGTTTGCGCGAGGGATGGGTTGTTGAAGTGTATGCTTCGTTGAGTGTTAATAAAATTGATTTTGAAATGATATAATTTATATTTGTATATTTTATTATAAAATTAAATTAGGAGTAAAATTTATTATAAAATTTTGGATCCAATACTGAAATTATTTAAAGATATTTTAACTTAGAATCAATTATGAAATTAAAATCAATTTTATATTCTTCTTTAATTTTCCAGCGTCAACCTAACACATAAGAAATCTCAAAACTGTTGATCAAGGATATTTTTTTCTTTTAAAATTTATCATTTGGAGATACAATTTAAGTTGATATTCCCAAAGGCTAGTATGTTCCGACTACTTATTTAAGCCTGGAAAATTTAAATACTCGCTTTACAACCTACAAAATAATGATTATAATTACATTAGCATTTCTCTTTAATTACACTGATTTGTTCGTAATTGAATAATTAAAAATGCTTTTGTTTTTATCATCAAAGTGTTCAGTGCAAATTAGACTATTATTACATCAACATGCTGGTGTCATAGCTGTCTATTGAGGTTCTCCTCGTCCTCTACGGCTCTACCTTGATTCAGCTATACTTCTTATCAACAAAGGTGTGCAAATGAAGTTGGTCTAACATCCAGCTATCTTCACTTCGTTTTATTTCTTGTCCAACCATTTTTAAGGTCTAATATCAAAGAGCTTACGAATTTTACACTTTGTTACAGAAACTTTTGTCATACTATCCTTAGCTCCAAATAAAGAAAAAAAAACCTTTCTGTCATATATATGGTTTTTATTTTGTGGAAACAAAATATTGCTCTATTGCTCTTTCCGGGAGGTTTACTTGCACTGGGAAAAATATAACAAAAAGAGTCAACTCTAAAACATGATGTTAAAATTATGCAATTAAAATGCTTGGCATCTATGTGATATCCCTTTCCAGAATATTTATTGATAAGACATGAAGAGTAGATTGGAAAAAGAGCATACAAAATCATCTTGATAACTGAATTTATTATTCACAGTAGATATCATAACCAATGTCTGTAACTGAGCAGATAAGAATTTTTTCTCTTTTAAATATAAATAAGTCATCTCGTTTGAGTTAAAAACCAAGACAAGTTCAGAGAAGCGAAAATATAAAATAAAAACAGAAGTTGTAAAACACATAAGACATCACCGAAACTACTAGAACCCTCTAGAACAA
The DNA here is from genome assembly GCF_004193775.1 of Glycine soja. Classification (NCBI taxonomy): domain Eukaryota; kingdom Viridiplantae; phylum Streptophyta; class Magnoliopsida; order Fabales; family Fabaceae; genus Glycine; species Glycine soja. The sequence goes on along the minus strand of NC_041017.1, from coordinate 27,716,334 downwards.
TATTGGATTGGACCTAACAACAAAATGTCACATCATGAACTTTTCACCTGAATTTGAATAAAACAGAGCACCAAATCCTATTACTATAGAGCACACCTAAATTTTAATTAATCTTTCTCCCTTAACTCACGTGGATCAGAATATGTTATCATAGATTAAAATAAGAGTTGCCAAATTGTCAACAATCAATCTTGTTATTATTGTGAGGAAGAAATTCTCAACACAATGTAAACTTTTGCCAAGTATTGAGAGGAAGAAATTCTCAGCACAAAAAGGTACTAATCAAGCAAAAAGAAATTACAATCCCAAGAATCAATACGCATTGCTATTTTGATAAGAACAGCAATAGCATCCTCCAAAGCTTTGCTATATGCTGCAGATTACAAAATTGTAGCAGTCATTAATACCCTTTTGCATTATGCACGCTATTTTGTTCCCATTGCTGTTGCGGAAGTACTTTTGCTCCAGACATGGAATGGAAATTGAACAGGAATTTGTTTTTTTGTGCCAACGATTGAATTTGTATAAGTGAGAACATGCTGATGATCTTCTGACAACTTTTGTTTTCGAAATTATAATAATTACTAGTTCGCTACCTACATTCATGTGAAATTGAAAATTGATTCCCACGAAACTGTATTCTGGTTCTACATTAACATTACACTTCTCAGGTGTTCTAAGAAGTCCTATTCCTACTGGTAAGTCGTATCATATTCATTCTCCCCTGCATTCTTCTGATTTTTACTAATAAATAAATTATTTACTGTTAATGTCTAAGAGCAGGGTTGAATGAGCATAAAAAAAAGCTTCAATGATATATCGGGACCTAGTATTTATCTAGACATTGCTTTTCAACTCCTAACAACTCAAACTTCTAGACACAACCCCGATTAGAAGATCACCTCAACCCATGACAAAAACCTTTATCTTCCATAAATAAACTTAAATTTCTCAATTTAGGATATCTACAGTCCTATACAACTGATCAACAGTACTCCCTATCAATTAATGGAATGTTGAGTAGTTGTCGGGGTTGCCTAATTTGGTCAAATGAAGTTTCCAGGGCACCTTTTGGCCTTCAATTTAGGAATGTAAGTGAGTTGTTTGAATTAGGTTTAGTTAAACTCATGATATAATCTAATTAAATTTGAATGAGTTAGTTTGGTTAGGTTTTTTAAGAAAATAAAAAATAAAACGTAACCCAAATCAACTTTTTTTGAACAGTTTGGGTCGATCAAAATATTTAATTTTATTTTTTATTTTTTAAAATCTAATATTATTTATAAATAAATTTTTTATTAAATAAATCAGATATTATTATTTCTTGTTAAATTTTTTATTAAAAAAAAGTTTTGAGATGTTATCACATCTCATTCAACTGTTCTAACTCCTATCTATCTATTAATAGAGATTGAGAAATTAAGCATACCATATCATAAGCACTTTTGAAGGTGTAGCTTTATTGGAAGATCTTATAAATAGGAGAAAGAGTAAATTATGTCCGAAAAAAAAAAGTTTGGCAATGAAGGAGATATCGAAAAATAAATATGGAGTAAAATTGTGTAATTATGAACAAAAGTTAAAATGGGGGAAAGACCAAATTCACAAGAAAAAAAACTAGGGGGCCAAATTTCAAATTTGGCAATAACAAAATTAAACTAAAATAAAACTTAAGTGCCATATTGTCTGATATATAATTACCTACAAATCAATTTCGATGGCAATGTTGTAACAACCTTAATAATTTCTTTGACATATCTGCGTTCCATCTTTTGCATAAATTGACTTCCAAGTCAATGCAAAACAAAAGACACTATAGCAACGTTTTGCATGGGGTAGAAAATTGGAAACTTTGTGTCTGACTTTTTTGCTAAAGAAACCTCTACTCACCCACAACATACTTTCTATCCCTCTCATTCTCTCCATAGATGATATTTGCTTTGTCTTATACTAATAAATGAGCAAATTATAATCACCCCATTAACAAACTAATTTTTTTAGTAATCCATTAACAAACTCATTTGCAAGATTTATTTGGCTAATTTATGCGATTATGGTTTCTAAAGTTTTTGGGATACAAATATCAATTATATATGTAAGTTCTAAAAGATAGAAACTATATAATTCTATTACTATAATAAAGGTGTATTCTTTTTTAATTGAAAAATTATTTAGTTTATTAATTTTATTTGTTCAAATTAATTTATTCAATATTATTTCATTTCAGTCAACTACTTGCTAAAACTGATTATCCACCTTCGCTGAAGTATGAAGGTTTACAAATTACAAAATACATTTTAAAGAGAAAAGCTAAAACCATAAAATAGATATATGAACTAGAAAAAACCAAATAAATCATGTTTGCAAAGAGTTTCAATTTAATACAAATGAAAATCCTGGGCACAACCAGAGATAGCGTAAAATTAATTTTGAAATGATGCGATTTATATTTGGATATTTTATTATAAAATAAAGTTAGAAGTAAAATTTAATACAAAATTTTGGATCTAATACCTATTCAAAGTTGTTTCAACCTAGAATCAATTAACAACTCAAAATTAATTTTCTGAATTCTTCTTTAACGTGAAACAAAATAAATGAAAATGTATTCAAGATCAATTCTCCAATACTAAATCAAACACGCATCGAGTCTTAAAGCTCTTGGGACTTCATGAGACTCAAAAGGACCAACGACCAATCAAGGATAATTTATTTTTTCAAATTTATCATTTGCAGATAAAATTTAAATTAATATCCCAAAAGAAATAAGTTTTAACAAATGTTTCAACTTTTGAATTGAAAGTTGTGAGATCTGTTACAATTTTTTTACTATGAACTTCTAACAAATTTTACGACTTTCATTTTTTCATTTTTTTAAATACAATGTCAAAGTTTTAAGAGTTTTTTTTCACACTCTAAAGTCATAAAAGAAGTTTTTTTTATTAAAGTTGTAAATTATTTTACTATTTCAATTGTTTTGCATGCATTTTTTAAATCATAAATATTTCTTTACTTTAAATATTTAATGAATTAATGTATGGGTTCTTTTTTTAGTTTTATTTAATATTTTCTATATTTTTATATGGTTTTATATAATTTTTAAAAAATATTTGTATATTATTTATTTAATATATATTTTTATATTTTTTTACTGATGTTAATTAAGAATTATTATTTGTTTTATAAATTAAAAAAAATAATACAAAAGACTTAATTTTAAATAAAAAAAACCTACCATACATTTCTTTAACAAAAATATTAAAATGTTTTGTTATTAATATTAAAAAATAAAATTAAGCTATAATTTATCAAATAATATTAATAATTTATAATTTACAAAATAAATATTAATCCTTAACATTAGTAAATAATATAAAAAATATTGAATATAAAAAATATAATAAATAAAATAATATAAAAATATTAGATAAAACAATATAAAAAATATTAAATAAAACTAAAAAAGAGAAAACATACATTAATTTATCGAATAATTAAAATAAAAAATTATTTATGATTAAAAAAAATACATTATGTGCAAAAAAAATTAAAATAGGACTTTAAAATCATATGAATTTTTGTTAAGATTTTGAGTCGTATAAAATAAAATTATTACGACTTTAATGTCTTGTTTATAAAAATAAAAATTGATGCTGTAAAAAAAGTTTAATTTCGACTTCAATGTAAACAAAATTCATAACATATATAATAATTTTTAATTAAAAAATCATAATAAATATTATAATTTATTTCTTTCAAGATATTAATTTAAATTTTACTATGATAAATTAAAACAAAATATTCCTAAATAATCACATCACATCACATTTCTTCACAGAACCAAACAAAGTCAACTGTAATGTGCCAGCTAAGAGAGACTCGCGGCCACGTGAAAAAAAAAAATGGAGGATTGAACGAGTAGTTGGAATTTAATGTACTAAAACAAGGTTATGTTGACTTGGAATAAGCTATACTCCAAACGAAAACTCAGTCTTCGTATAATCTTAGTTTTCGAGTAGAAAAATAAAATAAATGGTGTTTGCCGAAAATGTGTTCCAAGTGAATTAGAATGGCGAGATGAGAGGATTGGAAAATGAATGTTGGTTTTTGAGTGATGGATGGGTTGTTGAAGTCTCCAAGCTGCTGGGACCGCTATCAATGCTTAATTTTGCATATAGTGTTTTTAATTTGGCTATAAATATTAATGTTTGGTTCCTTAATATTTCATATATAAACAGTTTTGAGTAGAATATGGAATCATGGATGTGGTTGTTGAAGTCTCCAAGGCTTAATTTTAATGTGATAAGACCAGCAACCTAACACTAGCTTCATGCAAATTTTAATGCTCTGCTTGCAACTTTTGGCGAACCAAAAGTGCATGTACTGAAGGGGTCTAACACAAGGATGCAAATATAGCAGAAGGCATTGATGAAGATGAAATATGAAGTGGTCAAATTTTAGATTTCACAGATGTAAGCACATTAATGAAAAATAAACAGCATTACAAATATATTATACAATAAAATACAACAATATCATACCAAGTTTCCGGAGACAAGATTTTGCAGTTCATTACTTAAATACAAAACATTGTAAACTCCTTTACTAAAGAAATATTTCGCACTTGTAGCAGCCAACAATGCTTTCTTCTCTGATCAGAAGCGTGCGGCACATCTGCAACAATCATCATTTTTTTTTACAACAATTAATGTGGTGGATTACAAGATAAAAAACTGAATTATATTTGTTTATATAAAATTGAAAATGGAAGTATACATGCAGGGACCATGGCCCCAAAGTTTTTCACAAAGTGTATTTAAAATACCATGTTAAAAGAACTACGGTCCCCTTAAAATTTATGGAAAAAAAATATATTGAAAAATAATACATGTCATGTTAGTTGAAACTTGGGGAGACAAAAAGAAAAAAAGAGAAGTGTAGATATAATAGGTAATATAATATGATAGTGTGATAGTAAAATGAGATAAGCAGAAATTAAAGATAATAATAAAGTAATTGTAACGTTGAAGTGTACATGTATAATTATGAAAAATCATTTTACATATCTAATTGTTTTTTTTTCTCATATAGCACTTCTATTCAGATATTTAAAAAATAAATAATTAATTCATCAAAATCAATAAAAATAATTAAGTTAACTATTTTAATTAAAAATGTCATAAACTAAAATTTTATTCTAAAAATACTCATAGATTTAAATAGTTTAAGTAAAAGTTATATTTAATAATATTATTGAATAATTTTTTCACCGATAAGATTGACTTAAATTGTTTCACCTATAATATTTATTGGTTTATAAACCAATAAATATATCCACTTGTGTATGAAATGATTGATTGTCTAATTTGTGATGAGTTTAAGTAGTAGTTATAATAAATATATTTGAACGAGTTTATGTTGGTAATAATTAGGAAGAAAGTAATGTATCTATTTCTTTCTGATAAAATTAATTAGACAGTAACGTCTTTATGCTTAATATAGTTGTATATTTTTTCTTTATAACAAATATCCAGTTTTTTTTATTCAAATATTAACTATTAGTTTATTATTATTTTTTAGTAAAAGAGATTCAAATTCATCATGTCTCTCCTTCCTTCTTTATTTAATCATAAACTCAATCTTATAACTCAAAAAACTAATATATATATATATATATATATATATATATATATATATATATATAAAATATTTTTATATTTTTTATACTGTAAAAATTTGAATTATTATTATTTTTCTTGGCCCCTCTAAGTGAATTCCTAGCTTTGACCCTGTATATGATAATATTGTAACAACAAGCACTTCATATTTGGCATAGTTAACAGGGGAATTGTGTTTGCAGTTGAGGGATTGGGCAGGAGTTGGTGGTGTTAAGGAATCGAAACAAACTGTATCTGTTTCAAAAAATTATAGTAATCATTGCCTTTGAGTAAAATGTAGTAACATGTATAAGAGAAGCATGGGCCATAGAACAAGGTAGTCATATATGCAGAATTGCAGAAACAGTACATAGGAACTAAAATATGTTACAAGAAATCGCTCTTAAAGTGTAGATGGTTGCATCATAAAAAGATGTGAAAATGGAAGAATATGTGATTTGAGAATAATAACTATTTCCCAAATTTTCTATGAGAAAAAGCTTTCAGTAACTTAATTCATCACTCATTAAGAGTCAAAATAGGGAATTTCGTAAGGAAGACACAAAAAATGACACAATAAATTAAGAGTGCCATATGTTGCAGCTAGGTAGGAAACAATTTCTTTTAAACAAAACCAAAAAAAAATCTCAATTGGATGAAGAAATAAATTATTAACTTCTATCAATTGGTTTACGGTTAACATGAGCTTTCTGTTCGAAATACATATTACCTTTTTTTATAGGTAAAACAATTTTTGATATGTTGATATAAAACAAAGTCAAAACATAAACCATGAACCAGAAAAATAAAATCTAGAACATACCTTTTTGCCTTGGAGCGATTAGCAACACTTCCCACATTCACCATAACCATACATATACATAGTCTGTTAATCTGTTCAGAAACCTGATGTAAGCAATTCTCCAAGGACGCCACAGTAGTAATGGCCCTAATAAGCCCCAAAATCCAGTGAAGTATCCAATCCCCAAGCTCATGTATAATCCCTCATAGAAAACAGAATCATCACCTTTGACTGGTGGTTCTTGACCCTCTTCTGTTGTTTGATCTCCATCCCCAGGACAAGTTTTGTTAAGTTGTTCACCACAAAGATCAATATTTCCTTCAAAACTAGAGGCTTCAAAGGTTTCAAAATGTCTTCCTGATGGGATTCTTCCAGAAAGAGAGTTGTGTGACAAGTCTAATTTTCCCAAATAATCAATTTCAGAAAGAGAAGATGGAATTCTCCCAGAGATGTGATTTCTTGACAAGTCAAGTGATTCTAGTGAACCTAAATTCCCAATCTGAGAAGGAATTTCTCCACTCAAATTATTTCTTGATAGATTCAAAGAAACTAACCCAAGCAAATATCCGACCTCTTTTGGTATTTCACCCATTAAATTGTTACAAGAAAGATCAATGCTTTTGAGCTCCAACTCTGGATCCTTGAACCCCCGTTCCACACCTTTCCACATCCATGTTATGTCAAGCGTATAACCTCCGAATATGTAACCATTAAATACAACGTAAATCTTACCATTCCCATATATAAGAGACATAGTGTCACTTGAGTTGATGGTCTGTTCAGACATTCCAGTCAAATTCTTTAAGCATGATGGAATTCCACTTGACAAGTTATTCCTTGAAAGATCCAACAATTGAATAAGCTTCAAATAACAGAGATGAATGGGTAGATTTCCTGAGAGGTGATTTCCTCGCATGTTCAAGATTATCAATTGATGCATACTTTCTCCAATCCATGATGGTATTGGACCCGACAACATATTTTCACTCAGGTCCAGCATAATTAAACTGCTGCAATTCTTCAAAGAAGAAGGCAACTCGCCCATTAAACCATTGTTTCGTAAAACCAAGGCATTCATATTAATTAGGGCGCCCATGGACATAGGAATCTTCCCTGACAATTTATTGCTGCTTAAATCAAGAATCACTAATTGCTTTACTGATTTCCAACAATCTGGGAGTTGCCCCTTTATTTGATTGTGTGATACATCTAAAGTGGCCAAATATGCAGCTGTGCTTTGGTCACATAAGAATGAAAACATATCTGAAAAATTATTTTCAGAGAGAATCAGCTCGGAAGCTTGTAGTAAAAATGACGGAATTTTACCCTCAAACTGATTTGAATTCAGAATTATAGACGGTCTCATAGGAAGCTTCACTGATATATTTGGAATTACACCAATGAGGTAATTGAAAGACATATTTAAATCTCCCATATATTGCAAGTTATTCCAAAACCAGTCTGGTACAGAGTCATTAATCCCGTTATCAGAAATATCAAGACCAAACAAAGAACTTTGAGTCTTGAGCCAACTAGGAAAGGTGGGGCCCAACTTGCAAGATCTGATTACCAAGTATTCTAATTGGAATGGAGGAACCCAACTCGGGACCAATTTCAGAGACAACGAGTTCTCTGATAGGGACAACATTTCTAATTTGGAAAAATTAGAAAGATGGGATTCAGTGACGTCACCCTCCAAAGAATTCCCAGCCAAGATAAGATACTCCAACTCTGATAGCAATCCAATGCTTTTAGGTAACATGCCAGTCAACCGGTTATAAGATAAATCCAACCTCTTAAATATGTCTCTGTTGCACCATGAAGAATTTTGGAAGAAGCTAGAAATTTCCCCATTCAACTTGTTATTTGAGAGGTCTAAACTCTGCAATGTGCACATGTTACCAAAGAAAGATGGAATCTCGCCTTGTAGTTCGTTGTCGCGGAGGTAAAGAACTTCAAGAGAGTTCATTACTTTCCCAAATCCATCTGGAATGGGACCTTCTAACATGTTATTATAAAGGACGAGGTTATGAAGATTGGTGGTGGAGTTAAAGAGCCAGTAAAATATAGTTGACGATTTCAACAGATTTGAGGAGAGATCAAGGGAAACAAGAGAAGATGAAGAACTCATATTGAAAGAAGATGACATAAGAAAACTTCGATCAGTAAGACTACAACTTCTCAAATAAAGATTTTGAAGTTTTGAGCTGAAGTTGAAACCACCTTGAAAGACTGATGATGTCATATTATTATGGGAAAGGTCAAGGATCAAAAGAGAAGGAAAGTTTGGGCAGAGAGGAGATGACAAAACAATGTTATTATCACCAAGATAAAGCTCCTGAAGATTAAGGCTAAAGTTTGACAACAGTTGAAATGTTGAGGATGTGAGCTTATTTGAAGAAAGATCCAGGATGGTAAGAGCAGTGGAAAAGTTGGAAGGTGAATAAAACAGAGATTGAATATTTGTATCTGAAAGAGAACAATCAAATAGCCTCAACTCTCTTAAGTTTGGAATAAGCTTGCTGATCATTTGTAGCCAGTGATGAGAAGAGGAAAGGTTGTGTAGTGAACTTAGCTTAAGTTTCGCCAAGGAAGAAAGATTAGTCAACCACTCTGCATCCTTAGATTTCACATCAAAATTGCCACCAAGTCCAAGAGTGTGCAACAAAGGAAGTTTCCCAACCTGGAAAGGGAGTGCTCCCGAAAATGAATTCTGCCCCGCAAGATCAAGATACCTCAACTGTGAGAGATTTCCAAGTTGATATGGGAGTTCCCCATTTAGATCATTATCACTTAGATCAAGATATTGTAAATGTGTAAGGTTTCCAAGTTGATAAGGGATTTTTCCTTGGAGATAAAAATTCTTACCTAGATCAAGAGACAGTAAATGTGTAAGCTTTCCAATATCAGAAGGAATACTCCCACCAAATGAAGAATCAGAGAGATTGAGATATCTTAAATTGGTGAACGAGCCCATGAATTCTGGGATATGACTCCCTTCAAACAAATTATAGCTGAGATCCAAGTGTTCAATATTTTCAAGGGAAATCAATGAAGAGATATTGATTTCACCTATCAAATATTGTCTACCATGACCACGGAGATGAAGCGTCACAACATGACCAGTTTTATTGTTGCATTGAATGCCTTTCCATTTGCAACAGTCTCTGTTAGTGTCATGGTCCCTCCATGTAGAGAGCATGCCAGAGACATCTATGAGGCCATGTTTGAAGTTGAGGAGTGCTTGTCTCTCACTCTCAATGCACTTAATTTCTGCGCTATTGGGAAGGATTTTGAATCCAAGAATGGATCCTGCAGCATGCAATAAAAGCAGCAAAAGTGCATAAAATAGTTTCAGAAAATAACAACTCATTATATTTTTGTTGATATGAAATGACTAAGAGTAAAACAAAGATCGGTTACTGTGATCAGTTTTCTCTTAAATTGTGAAGTATGAAAGATGGAGCCTGCGGCAGGATTTATATATATCGCTGATAATATTGCTAAACGACAGAGTTGTTTATTCTCGTTCACTTATCCAAAGACAAAAAATTAAGTAAATTTTCTCTTTAAAAAAATTTTATTTTTAAAATTAAAATACGAAGACTCATATACGAGGTTTATATATTTTAATTTCCTCTACTTGAGCACAAATCTCCTAATATAATTTTTGTTCATGCATCTAATATTTAACAAAAAATATTGATCCAATAGTGTTGCCATCTCCATTTCTGTTAAATATTAAATATCAAATTAATTATGAATAAAAGTTAAGATGGGGAAAGATCAAATTTACAAGGAAAAAAAATTGGGGACCAAATTTCAAAGTTGGCAATAACAAAATTAAACTAAAATAAAACTTAAGTGCCATATGTTCTGATAATGACCTGCAAATCAATTTCGATGGCAACTAATGTTGTAACAACCTTAATAATTTCTTTGAGATATCTGCGTTCCATCTTTGCATAAATTGACTTCCAAGTCAATGCAAAACAAAAGACACTATAGCAACGATTTGCACGGGGTAGAAAATTAGAAACTTTGTGTCGAACTTTTTGGTTAAAGAAACCTCTACTCACCAACACCACACTTTCTATCCCTCTCATCCTCTCCATTGATATTTGCTTTGTTTTATACTAATAAATAAGAAAATTATAATCACTCCATTAACAAACTAATTTTTTTTAGTAATCCATCACTACAAAAAAAATATTTCTGACGAAATATTTTCCACCAAATTTATTCCGTCAGAAATATTGTATTTTTTCACAGCTATTTTTGAAGGAAATTTCTTTATTACACTATGGTGATAAACAATTTAAACTTGTTTTTGTTTGTATGTTTTATTGTACCAATTATTTATTCATATTTTTATATGTTGTGATTTATTTATTTTTTCAATCAAGACATGGCTTTTAAAAAATTACTCTTACAAAATCTTACTATTCTTCAGGGAAAAAATAGAATATATAATAAAAAAATCAATAATCATATAATTGTGTAATAAAATGATTTCGTATATTAATTACAGGTTCATGAAGATATACTTCATATTGTAGCAGCATGTGGTAATAACTAAAATTTCATCAGATAATTCAACAAAAAAATGATGTTAAAAATTTTAATAAATAAAAAATATAACTATGATTCTTTTTTTACATTATCAAGGAAATTTTTGTAATTTCATTAAATGATACGTGAGCTTCCATAAAAAGTATTTGAGTTTGTCACTTTAACGAGCACACCATGCTTAGAAAAAAGTTTATGTAAAATTAACACAAACAAGGCTTTTAAACATATGAGAATTTAATTTAAAAATTCAATTTACCAAAAACTTTACATATAATATCATGTCAAACTATTGATATTGTGGACAAATCAATAGACTACCAACATCACTATTACATAATAACCTATTGATAGTTTATAGCAAACCATAAATTCAAATATTAAAATTACAAGCACTAAAATATAAATAAAAAAATCTTTATTAAAGTACTAACAGAATCCTTAATTTTACAGGGACAAAAATAATTATTTAAACCCACTAAAAATATGATGTGCTATTTTATCACAGTACGAGAAATGCAATACTAATTTATCTTTACACGAATGTTTTGCAATGACTACGAATTTCAAGTCTTTGCACTTGTGTCCCCTAGAAATAAAAAAAATTGTTGCACGTTAGAGTATTTCTACGTCTTTCTAGGATTGATATCATACCGTTGAAAACTGAAAAGTCTACTTAGAACTAATATGAATACATATCATTTGTCATTTGGCTAAAGCGCAGAAAATACAAGCTTATTTTGTCTTGATATAAAATTTCCACAAAGACTAATAATTTCAAAGTCTATGCAATGGTTTTACTTTTAAAATTTGGTGTGATTGTGTGCTTAATTTTCTAACCCATTAAAAGAGTTAGAAAACGAAGATCACAATATCATCTTTTTTTTGTTATTATTTAAAAGTACTAATATATTTCGATACACGTGAAAATTTTAAAAAATTATAATATATACACTATTTATTTAAAATATAATCTTTATATTACAATATAAAAATATCAATATTTCATACTCATACAATCAATATGAATATAATAAAAACTATAATTTGTCTAATTATTATTATACATTTCATTATTATATAACAATAACATTTACAATATTTGTATTATATTACTATTAGACTCAAATAAAAATCAAATTCTCAACTATATTATTCGTTGAGAGATTCTTTTAACTAATTTCCTATGATGTATTTATTGGTCTCCAAGCTCCACTCAATTATATCAGGGATGACTAAATAATCATTAATTCATTATACTATAATATATATGTTTATAAATGTCTCTAATAATTTTTTTTTCAAGTATGGAGAGCACTTCGACAAATTTACTATTCTTCGTTGGGTGTAAGTGTTACATATTAATTAATATATTTAGGTAAAGACATATTCTGAATAAGAGAAGTATACCGATGAGCCACGATGATAGGACCCTTGATCAACGAAATAGCATGAGGAGAATATACATTTCATGACACCCTGTCAAATTCATTGTTTTTAAAATCTAGCTTGTCCAACCCTTTATATAACACTAGAAAATATACATTTCGTGGCAATTTAAAAAAAATTATTTATAAAATTAAAATATGAAGACTCCATATACGAGGTTTATATATTTTAATCTCCTTTATTACACTCGGTGATAAGCAATTTAAACTTGTTTTTGTTTGTATGATTTATTGTACCATTATTTATTCATATTTCTTAAAAGTTGTTATTTGATTTTTTTTTCTTTAATTAAAACATGACTTTTAAAATAAATACTCTTATAAAATCTTACCATTCTTCATGGGAAAAATATATTTTATAATAATAATTATATAATTGTGTAATAAAATTATTTTATATATTAATTATAGGTTCATCAAGCTCTTCTTCATATAGTACCAGCAAGTTGTAACAACGAAAATTTCATTAGATAATTTGACAAAAAAAATGATTTAATAATTTTAATAAATAAAAAATATAACTATGATTTTAATTTTACATTATCAAGGGAATTTTTGTAATGTCACTAAATAACACGTGAGCTGCACATCAATCCATGACATAACATGTAGTTACATTAATAGTGTATTGACTTATCATGTTATCAAAGATTTTATTTATAATTCATATATAATTATTTTTGATAAATTATGTTTTTAAATCTCCCTCTCATCAACTAATCTTACATCTTTCGTTGTTTTGAACAATCCAGCTTACTAAATTATTTTGCACATGACACCCTATCAAATTCATTGGTAATGTGACAAATCAAGGACTTACCAACATCACGGTTACATAATAAATAAATGTTGATAGTTGATAACAAGTACTAAAACCAAATATCAAAAAGAAAGACTAAAATATTAAAAAAAATATTTAAAGTACTAAAAGAATCCCTGATTTTATAGGGACCAAAAAATTACTTCAGCCCACCACCAAAAAATATGATGTGTTATTTGGCTAAAATAGAAGAAATGCAAGACTAATTTGTCTTTACATGGATGTTTTGCATAGACTAGCAATTTCAAGTCTTTGCACTTGTCCCCAAAAAATGAAAAAGTCTTTCCACTTATTTTTAAATTCACCAATGGAGGGGAGATATTTTGCATTGGTTGAAACATACTTTTTGAATCAATTCTACAACCAATGTGTAAATCTTGTCTATGAAAAATGTATTCCCTTTTTTACATCAATTGTTTTGTAAGTGATAATTGTTATGTATAAGTATATTTAGGAGTTAAATGATATAGGAATTAATATTTTTTCTCTTTTATTTCTTCCTTTTTATGCAAATAATTGTTATTTTAACATCATTTAAGGTTTTGTGTACAACCAATGTGTAAATCTTGTCTATGAAAAATGTATTCCCTTTTTTACATCAATTGTTTTGCAAGTGATAATTGCTATGTATAAGTATATTTAGGGGTTAAATGATATAGGAATTGATATTTTTTCTCTTTTATTTCTTCCTTTTTATGCAAATAATTGTTATTTTAACATCATTTAAGATTTTGTGTAGAAAATATTAAAATTGATGAATTTATGATGCTTACTAAATAATTAGCACGGGAGAATAAAGTAAAGCCCAAAAGAGTATATTAGCACATCTCAGACACTAATTAGTGCGAGGCGCACACGCTTAACAGGTACAACACGCTTAGCGAAGTATGACTACTTTAGGAAAGTAAGTCAAATCAAGAAAGTGAAGGCACGTTTAGCGCGAGACACGCGCTGAACACGAATACGTCATACTCGCTAAGCACAAATGTTGCATAAAAATCAAGTTGATCTATACCTATAAAAGAAGGAGAGAGAAGAAGGAAAAAATACACATAAATTTCAAGAGAATACAATTTCTTAAAGAAGACAAAGGTTAGAAGAATGAAAAGTTATCATTAAGAGTCATTTCTTCCCTCCATCCTCTTTTCTTATCTTCTTCCCTTTATATTTACATCTCTTTTGCAATTGTAAGGTTTTCTATGACTATGAGAGGTTAAACTTTCATTCTTGGGAACTTGGCAAACCAACTACTCTTAATGTAATTTTTTCTTCCTATCTATTTAATATTATTACTTTTGCATTATCATTTCCTGTGCCTAATTTCTTTGTTTATGGATTAATTTGCATAGTAAGTTTTAGGGGTGACATTGGAAAACATTATTTTCTAATAGAACTAGAAAAGAGTATCTAAAATAAGTTCATCACTAAGAATAGGTTGATTTTATTTAGCATGTTATACATCTTTATTCTTAATGCAATTTAAGTATTTGCTATTTACAAAGGAATTTGAGAAAAAAGATAGATAAATTAGGTTCTTTCACTCGAAGGATCTTGGTTAGAGTATATTAGTAGATGCAAGTGTAAAGTGAAATAATTATAAATAAAAAATAATAATTAATATTACTTCAAAGTATAGTTGTGGTAGGCTAAGTTTTCAACATTCTCATCTTCTGAATTTAACTTCTATAAAAATTGGTTTTCTTCTCTTTTCTATTTTTTATTAATTAAGTTAAATTCATGTTTAATTTCTTATCTTGTTTATTTTAATTTACTTTTCTACCAATTTAATTTACTATTTTTCTCACAACCTTTTTAAATAAATTTTCTTTAAATTATTTTATTAATAAAAAATTTATCTACCTAAGTACAAACAAAGTCCCTAAAGATTGGACACTCGAACTTCCATTTTAACTTTATTACTTGTGCTATTTTGGTGCACTTGTCTATCATTCAACAGTAACCAACATAAAAAGTGTTTTTCTACATCAGTTATGAAACAACCATGGCCACTCTTTCTATCATCAATTTATCTCCCACAATAATCAACAAACATCCACATGAAAATCACACCTGAAATGTTCTTTTCCCCATCCAAATAATCACTCTTAAAACTCAAGAAATAAAAATAAAAGGGAACAAATCAACCACAAAATGTAAAAAGAAAAACCAAAAATAACAAAACAACACTCCTCCTCAACAAGTTTGGATGAGTTATAACAAATACAAAAACAAAAATCAAAAGAAAAGTCGACTCGACAGGTTGATCCACCCAAACTCGTGCTTAACCTACCAAATATATAAGTTGAACCTATTTTAATAATAGGTTTAAAATCTAAACTTATCTTGCTCTGTTTAGCATATCAAATGGGTCAATCACATGGGTTGAACTTATTTTGTCATCCCTAAATCTCACAATTAGAACATTGATCATGGAAATCAAAATAAGGAGCTTTATGCTAATAATAAATTCCTCAAATTAATCCTTATTTTATAATCAGAATCTACCTATTAGGTTGTATCAAGAACTTACAAAGATTAGATGTTAATTCAATCAAATTTCATAGTTTCTTGAAATAATTATTTAAATATATTTTTGGTCCATCAAATTTAGATTACTTTTGTTGTTGATCCCCCAAATTTAAATTTATTTTTAGTCCCGTAATTTTGAAAAGTATTTTTTAGTCCTCTTCCTACAACTAAATGCCACAAGTTATGCATTTAAATCTTCAAAAATCATTCAAGAGAAAAAAAAACATTTTTTAAAATTGAGGAACTAAAAAAAGAAAAATTAAACCGGGAGGAAAAAAACAATCCAAATTTAAAGGACCTAAAACATATTTAAATTGAAAAAAAAATGATAAAAAACATTTTAGAAAAATAAGGGAAATCTTAATGTTTAAAATTACTAGCATGCTCTAAACTAAGGTCCTGATATATTTTCTAATTCAAGAGAATAAATGAAATGACAAAAAGTCCTAAGTATTTAGTATGCTCCCTTCAAGCATAGAAGACATATTCTCTTAATTGTGAACCAAATTAAAAGTTATATGAAGGAAAAGCAAAGAATGCACTTAGCCAATGTAATAAAAGAAAATTGTGGGACAGCGTGATAGTTGTTGTGGTAAAGTGATTGTGATGGTGGAAATATAAAAGAAGAGAAATATTGTTGGTGACACTGTCTACTACTCCTCTTTTGTTATAAAGAAAAAAATATTTTTTAATGTTGTATATTATTGACTAAAATTAGTTAGAAATTATAAATTTAAATTTCTGACCTCTAAAATATATATATATATATATATATATATATATATATATATATATTATTAAAATTCATGATTTTCTATAAATTTTAATAAATAACACAAAAGAGTATTGTTAGTCTTCCTCAAAGATAAAATTAGGTGTAAGGTGTATAAGAAAAGAAAAATAAAAGGCAGAGTGATGGGAATGTGTGTTACTTTCTGCCAATTTAAATTTTTTCCTTCTAATTTTTTAAATTTAATTTTTAAACCCTTTTTTATTCTTTTTCATTTTCTTTCCTCTCTTCCAAAACATACATCATTAGTTGCACGTGAAAGTATTTCTAAATCTTTCTAGGATTGATAAAAGTCTACCTAGAATTAAGACCAATAAATATCATTTGTCATTTGGCTAAATCACAGAAAATACAAGTTTAATTTGTCTTGATATAAAATTTCTACAAAGACTAACAATTTCAAGGTTTATCCAATCGGTTTACCTTTTAAATTTGATGTAATTGTGTGCTTATTTTTCTAACCCATCAAAAGAGTTAACAATATCAATTTTTATCATTATTTAAAAGTACTAATATATTAAGATACATGTGAAAATTTAAGAAAAAAATTATAATGTAAGTATCACACTATTTATTTAAAGTATAATATTTATATTACAATACAAAAATATCAATATTTATACTCATACAATCAAAATGAATATAATAAAAACTATAATTTATCCAATTATTATGATATATATCATTATTATATAACAATAACATTTATAATATTCATATTCTATTACTATTAGATTCAAATAAAAATCAAATTTTCAACCATATTATTCTTTGAGAGATTCGTTTTTACAAATTTCCTATAATGTATTTATTGATCTCCAAACTCCACTCTATTTTTTCGGGAACCAACAAACAATCATTAATTCAGTATATTTTACTATCTTTATAAATATCTCTAATAATTTTATTTTTATGTGTGCAAAGTACTTTGACAAATTTACTATTATATATTCTTAGTTGGGTGCAAGTGTGACATATTAATTAATATTTTTAGGTAAAAACATATTAAGTAATATTTTTAGTTTGATATAACTTATATATTATACTATTTTTAAAATGAAATACATAATTTTTTTAAATGGCAAAACGAGAATTCTATTTTCTAACAATAAAAGCTAATAACTGACACACCACTAGATGATAGGACCCTTGATCAACGGAATAGCATGAGGAGAATGAGAGTAGCAAATCAGATTATGAATTCCTCTCAATCTAGCTTGGTACAACACTTTATATAATACTAAAAAATATATATTTAATATTGTTATTTTAACATCAATTTAATAAAAATCGATGTTACAAAAATACAGTGACATAATTATAAATAAGTTGAGTTCATTGATATCAATTTTTTTAAAACTAATGTTGTGTGTCGATATTAACATCAATTTTCATAATAATTGGTATTGTTTAAAAACTGATGTTGTATCTATATGTTAATATTGACTTTTATAAAAATCGATGTTAATATTCCTTCTTTTTCTTATGTCGATGTGTTAGGGTTTTTGATCTCGATCTCACATGAGGAGGAAAAGGAAGAGAAACACGTTGAGCGAATTGCTAACGACAATGACGTTCCTCGACTCAGAGAGATGATGACGGATTCCTTTGAGGAGGATCAATTTAAACTTTGTAAACTAGGTTTCATTTACAAATAATATTCATAATGATTTGCAAATCGAAATTGAAAAGAAAAAATAGGTTACCTTTAGCTAATTGCTAAATTAATTGTGACCACGGCCCTACTTACTAGTGTTTTCATAATGATATGCAAAAGGACTATTTATTAGGTTTATGGAACTACTAAACCATGATTTGATTCAAATTATTTACAAATACAATTTATTTTGATTTACCAAAATATATTATTTTTGGTAAACAAGAACAATTTACAATCACCAATTTTAGGTTGGCAGTTTCCAAATTATAAGTCAAACACACATTTTGGACTTAAAATGATTCATTTTCTATCAGGATGGTTAGATGGATTGGCACGAACCTTAGATAAGAGAGCTTGAAATTTCGGGTTAGCATGCAACGTGCGACGAAGATCATCGAGAAAATCGAATTGCGACATCGAGAGAATAAGAAACTGGCCAGTTTCTCATGGTGGTGTACGCGAGAGGGCATCTGCCACGGCGTTGGAAGCGTCTGACTTATACTGAATGGTGTAGTTGAATCCTAGCTGCTTGGATAGGTAGTAGTGCTGCTTTAGCATCTGAATTACCTACAACATCAGTTCCCGAAGGCTTTTATGATCAGTCAAAATGGTGAAGGAGTGCCCTAGTAGATATTGATGCCATTTTCGGACTGCAGTAACTATGGCGTGGAGTTCTCATACGTATGTGGAGGCACAGAGTAATTTGGGCCCAAAGGATTTGCTGAAAAATATGACGGGGTGGCCATGTTGCATGAGAACTGCCCCCATGGCTGTGTCGGAAGCATCTATCTCAACTACAAACGATTTCACGAAATTTGGTAGAGCTAAGACCAGAGCACTGGTCATCGTGATCTTGAGCTGATCGAAGGCGGTTTGAGAGGTCGAAGTCCACTCGAATGCGTCCTTGCACAGTAGTGAAGTGAGAGGTGTTGCGATGGCCGCATAGTTCTTAATGAACTTGTGATAGAAACCAGTGAGGCCAAGAAAAGCTCGAAGTTCCTTGGCCAAGGTTGGAGGTGGCCATTGTACCATGGCGTAGACCTTGGAGGGCTCTGGTTCTACTCATTTTCCCGAAACAACATGCCCTAAGTACTCCAGTTGGGTTTGTGCAAAAAGGCAGTTGGCTCGCTTTAGATAGAATTGTCCCTGCAGCAATGTTTGAAACACAGTTTCCAGGTGTTGGATATGCGACGATAAGGAATCGCTACACACCAGTATATCGTCAAAGAACATCACAACAAAACGACATAGGAACGGAGTTAAAAAGCTGTTCACGGCCTCTTGAAAGGTAGATGGTGCTTTGCATAAGTCGAATGGCATCACTTGGTATTTGTAGTGCCCTTGATGCTTGCGAAACGTGGTTTTCTCAATGGCAGGTTCGTGCATAAGGATTTGATGGAAGCCATGGCGTAAGTCTAGCTTCGAGAACCATGAGGCGTGCCCTAACTCATCAAGTAGCTCATCAATTGTCGGAATCGGGAAGCAATCGCGAACGGTTACCGAATTCAACGCACGATAATCAACACATATTCTCCAGGTTCCGTCCTTCTTCTTCACTAAGAGGACTGGTGATGAGTATGGGCTTTTATTGGGTCAGATAAGGCCTGTGGAGTTAAGCTCAGAGATTTGCTTTTCTATCTCGTTCTTATGAAAGTGTGCATAGCGGTATGGCTGGACGTTCACTGGAGGGGTTGAGGGGAGGAAGGTTATATGGTGGTCTATGGCTCACTACGGCGGAAGGTGGAAAGGTGTTTGGAAAAGTTGTTGGAATTGGTTGAGGAGTGCTTTGATGGCTGAAATCAGGTGAGGGAGATGATGTTGTGGGTCAGGTTGGGTCGTGGGTATGAGGCTCAGGTGAAACTGGGTTGAGGTTGACTCGGTTTGTATGAGGCGGGTTCTGGCCTAATTACAACATCTGCATGAAGTTGTACGGCTCGGCCCAGGTGGTTAAAATTCATAATAAAGGAGGTGTAATCAACGGTTATTGGCCTAAACTACTTGAGCCATTCAATTCCTAATACGACATCTGTGCCACTAATCGGAAGTAGGTGGAAGGTGACCATAAAAGGGTGGCCTTGGAGGGTGAGAGGTGTATTTGGGCAAATTTGGTTACAGTCGAGCACTAAACCATTACCAACTAGCACGTGAAGAGAGGAAGTAGGTTGGGTGGGAAGGTGGAGGAACTGGGCGATTCGCGGTTGGAGGAAGTTGTGGGTGTTGCCGCTATCAATGAGGATAGTGAGGCGTTTATGGCGGATAACACCGAAGAGGCGAAAGGTCTCAATGATGGAAGACCCGAAAGTGCATGGAGGCTAATGTGAGGAGGGTTGGAGTCTGCAAGTGATTCTAGTTCTAGGGTGGTTTTTGGCACCAAGCTAGGGGAGAGTTCTGGGTTGGGATCAATTCTTTTTGGTGTTGGGGTATTCGCTATGAGCAACAGTACACGACCTTTGCAACAATGAGTGGGGCTTCATTTTTCATCGCAGTTGTAGCAAAGGCCCTTCTCACGGTGGAGGGCCATTTCATCTGGGGTTCTTTGGACGTATAAAGGCTTGGGTCTTGGGTTTGGGTGAGTGTGGTGGGTCGATGGTGAAGGCAGGTTAGTGGGCCGATGTGGTGAGGAGCGATGGTTGCGCAGCTTGTCTTCTTGAAGCGTGGAATTTTTCAATCACAAGTATTTGGCAGTGATTGGAGAACAAAGTATGAGCTTGAAGTCTTTCCTTCGACTCTTTAACACAAAGATCTAAAATCACCACACTACGTGATTATTCTAACCCCACCCACCTTGCACTATCCACACTTAACCCAAATAGAAATTCCTAAGCGGCTACTTCCATTCTTACTTCTCCAATTGGCGTCTATTATTTGTCTTGCATTCCTCAAAATGTATGCAACCTTGTTGTATCATGAGTATAACGCGTCCACCACAATTCTCACACCATTAGAAAAATAGGACTTCCCTTCCTTTCCCTCCAACCAAGGAATTAAACTATTTCAAGCACAACACAAACCCCAAGCAAATATCCCATCGTATGTTTTATTAAGTCTTATGCAATCTATCCTTCTCTTAAGATTATGTAGGTTTGTCATGATTCATATTCTCCAAGAAAAGGTCCTAAGGCTTATTCTAAGTTCAACTCTTGAGAAGGTACTCCAATGTGCAAAGGTATCTAAGGTTTACTAAGTCCAATGATTCATCAGGTTCACAATCTTGTTAAGTCTTTATTCATTGTCCATCGCAATTAAGTAAAAGTAAATTTTCCTAACATAGCATTAAAATTTTCTTAGCAAAAAAATTCATAAGGCTTATACAATAATGGAATTCCAATTGAAAGTCATTCGAAAAGCATGCATAACACGTTTTGTATATTTTCATACTGGCGCTTAAGCATGATTCAACCAATGCTTAAGCTTAATCTCGCTTAAGTCTGGCTTAACTTATGCTTGAGCTTACTCAAGCATACGCCTAGTTCAATCCACGCTTAAGCCTGATCACGCTTAAGCTTGGCTTTGCCCACACTTAAGCCTGAAAAATAGTAGTAGATAAAATAAAAAATAAAAAAAGAGAAGTGTCAAGAATAAAATTTTGTGTGTGCTGTTACTTAAGCTAAGTGCCTTATATGTATGTGGCATTTCAATAGAAGCTGGGAATGAAAGAAAATAGTTGATCTAAGGATGAATGCTCTCCTAAAACCTAAGCTTTTGCATCCTATAAAAACCATGAATTGTTTGTAGTCCAGCCTCATTACAAGCCAAGAAAGTCTTTTAGATTCAATTTGTGTGTTTGTGATTGTATGACATGAGATGAAATGCAAAAGTTGAGACTTGTGTTGGTTGTTGATTTGAAGAATTGCCTTAAACACTTGTGCTTATGAGAGAAACAGTGACCGTGAGGATTTGGCTTGATGAACCTTCCTTGTTACTTGTCTTGCTTGCTAGCTTATTTCATTTGTGTTACTTAATAATCATGTTCATATCTTGGAAATTTTGCATATCTTTATGAAGAGTTGTTGGTTGAAACATTGCTTCCCACTTATGTCATGTGATTGAATGCTTTAGAACAAACACATCTTTTGATTAACCACTGTGAATTTTGTCACTTAAGGACAAGTAAGTTGTTATTTCTTTGCTTGAGGACAAGCAAAACTGTAAATTTGAGGGAGTTTGTTAGTCTTTATTTACGACTAACTTTTGTATTGAATAGTTTCATAAAATTAGCATATTTCCTCCAATTTATGGTTCTTTTTTTGTAGAAATTGTACATATTTTCATGCTAGTTTGATTTTATACAGTAGGTACTCCCAATTTTGTGAATTAATATTGAAATCACTTCAATTTCAGGTTAAAAGAAGAGAAAGTTCAAGCAGCTGGTGTCTTACTAAGTGAGCCTTATGCGCTTAGCTTGACATCTGCTAAGTGAGACAAATTATAATCACCCACCCTCTCATTCTCTCCATAGATGATATTTGCTTTGTCTTATACTAATAAATAAGCAAATTATAATCACCCCATTGACAAACTAATTTTTTTTAGTAATCCAATTAACAAACTCATTTGCAAGATTTCTTTGGCTAATTTATATGATTATGATTTCTAAACTTTTTTGGATACACATACCAATTATATATGTAAGTTCTAAATGATATAAACTATATAATTCTATTACTATAATTAAGGTGTATTCTTTTTTAACTGACAAATTATTTAGTTTATTAATTTTATTTATTCAAATTAAATTTATTCAATATTATCTAACTCCAGTCAACTACTTGCTAAGATTGATTATCCCCTTCACTGAAGTCTAAAGGTTTTTACAAATTACAAAATGCATTTTAAAGAGAAAAACCTAAACAATAAAATTGATACATGAAGTAGAAAAATCAAATAAATCATGTTTGCAGAGAGTTCCAATATAATTCAAATGAATACTGGGCACAACCTGAGATAGCGTAATGAAAGTGTTATAAAATGAATGTTGATTTGCATGAGAGATGGGTTGTTCAAGTGTGTTTGGTTGGGTGTTAATAAAATTAATTTTGAAGTGATGCGATTTATATTTAAATATTTTATTATAAAATTAAGTTAAAATAAATTAAAATTCAATACAAAATTTTGGATCCAATACAGAATCTATTCAAAGTTGCTTAAACCTAGCTAGAATAAATTATGGACTCACAATTAATTATGAATTCTTCTCTAACATCAAACCAAACAAGTAAAAATATATTCAAAATCAATTTTCCAACACAAAATCAAACATGCACATATAAAAGCTTTTGGGACCACATGAGACCCAAAGGGGCCAAATGACCAATCAAGGATTTTTTTTAATCAAATTTACCATATAGGAATAAAATTTAAATTAATATTTCAAAAGAGATAAGTCGTGACAAATATTATATCTTCTGAACTAAAGGTTGTAACATATTTTTTTTCACTAAAATCATGAAAAAAAATTATAACTTTCATTTTTTTTCATTCTTTAAATACAACTTTAAAGTTATAATAATTTTTTTAACGTCTCTAAAATCGTAAAAAAAATATTTTGATTGAAGTCGTAAATTATTTTAAGATTTAATTTTTTTACATGTATTTTTTAAACCATGAATAGTTCTTTACCATAATTATATAATGAATTAATATATGTTTTCTTCTTTTAGTTTTTTTTAATTTATATTTTTTATTTTGTTTTATTTAATATTTTTAAAAATATTTTGTATATTATTTTATTTAATATATTTTTTTGAGATGACGGAGAATGTCTGGCGTCCTTGTGTTAGACCCCTTCAGTACATGCACTTTTGGTTCGCCAAAAGTTGCAAGCAGAGCATTAAAATTTGCATGAAGCTAGTGTTAGGTTGCTGGTCTTATCACATTAAAATTAAGCCTTGGAGACTTCAACAACCACATCCATGATTCCATATTCTACTCAAAACTGTTTATACATGAAATACTGAGGAACCAAACATTAATATTTATAGCCAAATTCAAAACACTATATGCAAAATTAAGCATTGATAGCGGTCCCAGCAGCCTGCAGACTTCAACAACCCATCCATCACTCAAAAACGAACATTTGTTTTCCAATCCTCTCATCTCGCCATTCTAATTCACTTGGAACACATTTTCAGCAAACACCATTTATTTTATTTTTCTACTCGAAAACTAAGATTATACGAAGACTGAGTTTTCGTTTGGAGTATAGCTTATTCCAAGTCAACATAACCTTGTTTTAGTACATTAAATTCCAACTACTCGTTCAATCCTCCATTTTCTTTTTCACGTGGCCGCGAGTCTCTCTTAGCTAGCACATTACAGTTGACTTTGTTTGGTTCTATGAAGAAATGTGATGCATGTGATGTCTTTTGGGTCGGTCAAACGACTATTTGGTCATATTTTGTTTTAATTTATCATGTAGAATAAAATTTAATTAATATCTAGAAATGAATAAATCATAATATTTACTACGACTTTTGAATTAAAAATTGTTATATATGTTACGATTTTTTTTTTTACATTGAAGTCGAAACTTTTTTTACAACATCAATTTTTATTTTTATAAACAAGACATTAAAGTTGAAATATTTTTTTAACAAACTCAAAATCTTCAAATAGTTGATTTTACTCTCTAATCAATTTTTATTTTTCTGATAAAATCTTTAAATATTTTACAAAATAGTTGATTTTACTCTCTAATCAATTTTTATTTTTATTTGATTACTTAATTATAAAATAATAATTTTATTTTTTATTCTTGATATTTTGTTTTAATATCTGATAAATTAGCGAATTTTTGTTTATTCCCTATTAAATTAACCAATTTTATTTTAGTTCCAGCTAATAATGAATGAAAAAAATGATCAGGAAGTAAACATCAAATTTATAAATTTATCATGAACTAAGAAATTTGTTAAGAACCAAAATAAAATTATTATTTTTTATTTAAAACTCAATACAAAGAAAAAATTTATTAAAAATTAAATACTTATTAAGGATCAAAACTATAATTAAAACTAGTCTTAAAGATCATATTTATTATAATTTTTAATTTGTTCATAACATATAAATATTTTTCACTTGTTAAAATTTACTATGATTTCTCTTAAATTATTTTAATGAAAAGCAATAGTAAAATAGCAGGAGCTTAATGTAAGTTATGTTCAGTACCTAAATATTAGGTAAAATTGGTAAGAGTGTGAGAAATTTGATTATGTGGATCAACTAATGTGGGTTGTTTAGCTTATAATAAAACTTATGAACATTCAAGCTTTCACATGGACATTGCATCATACAAAAGAAGTAGAAGAAAGAGCACACTCCCTCTACATCACAATAAGCGAAATATAAAGAAGAGACACTCCCTCCATCTCAACTCCATTGATACGTTATTTGTGCGTTTTAAATAATAATATTCATATGACATTTTTCTATAATATTACGTTTTTATTTTTATTTTTCTTTGTATTATCTTATTCATTAACATGATTAAAAAATCATTTCTTTTAGAATCACTCAGACTTTTTGTTTTTTATTTCTCACTTCAAGGGATAAGATATGCACTTTTTATTACTTGAACTCTTACAACTAATGAAATCAATGTAACTAAATACATCAAATTAAATTATTTTTTTATCTAAAGAACATATAAAATTATAGTTTACTAAACGAAATAAAGGTTAAATGTTTTAGCAAGTAACAAAAATTCAATCATAATTTTATAAAATTGTCATTGTAATAATTGTGGCATATTGTCAAGAATGATTGATTTATTGTTACCGATTATATAAAGTCACAATTTTAAAATCCTTTTAAGAAACTAATAATTTGAAATTATATTTAACTAGTTGATATGCATATTATTATATCAACAATAAAACGTTGAAAAAATAAAACTCCCGTTTATTCTCTTTTTTCATGTAGTGCATGATGATAATAAAATAAAATATAATAATTTACGAGTTCGCTCAGGTGGTCATGTAGTTAAACGTAAACGTAGGGTTGAACTCATGGTCACAAAACATGTACAATGATGAAAAAATTTCCTCAAAATTACTTTATAAACTCATGGTCTCAAACCATGTACAATGATTAGTGATTCTCTTTTCTGTCTATCACAGAGGCTTAATTAGTATTAATAAGAATTTCAAAATTTAGATGTGAAAGGACGAAAACTGCAATGTGAAAAGTGAAAGTTGTTACGTGGAAGTATATATGGTAAAACGAAAAGAAAAATTGAAAAGAACAAACTCCGTGTGAGCATCACTAATCAATAATTAAAGTTAAAGTTGGACTAAACTAAAAGAACCAATAAAAACAAAAGTAAGATCACTAACTAAAGTTGAAGTTAGACTAAATAAAAGAATCAATAGAAACAAAAGGCAGCAGACAGGTACCACTACAAATACTTGCAAGCTTAACAAAATAATGAAAATCTAACAATGCATGGTCATATGCATTGTTACATATGTACCCTTGTTTTTTTTTCACCTGTTTTACCTTACGCTTTTTACATCAGGATAGTTTTGTAACATTTTTTTTTACCAAAATTAATGAGATATTATCAAGCCTATTTTTTTAAATAAATTTAAAATATTTTTATTTAAGTGGTTTCAATTAATAAAATTTTTGTCGTTTTGATTTTAAAGGATAATAATACATCAATATTTATTCAATTCAAGTTAATAAATCTATGTAAATAATATTTAATTTTTTTAAAATTGAAACACACACAACAAATATATATATATATATATATATATATATATATATATATATATATATATATATATATATATATATATATATATATATTACAAATAATAATAATAATAAGGTAATACAAATAATGGATCAATAGATTTCAT
The DNA here is from genome assembly GCF_004193775.1 of Glycine soja. NCBI lineage: Eukaryota > Viridiplantae > Streptophyta > Magnoliopsida > Fabales > Fabaceae > Glycine > Glycine soja. The sequence continues at coordinate 27,689,195 of NC_041017.1, read as the reverse complement.
GTCTCAGACCAAATTCAACCAATTTAATTAATTTAGATTTGATCCAAAACAAAAATTATTCAATTTAAACTATTTAAATTAATTTAAGTCTATTTGGATTTGAAAATAACCCGCACCTGCTTACACCCCGACTTCACAGTTCCTGCACTCCATAGCATACTCCTAAAAATTTGCTTAGTGAGTTCTTGTTTTTCATTCCTCAACTTGTCTAAGTTGCATTTTCCACTATTGGCAATATGCCACTACACATCTAATATAATATGCTTTATAGGGTAGAAAATTAAGCCGGTCAATAACGTGAGAGGATATGAAATTGGTTCAAAGGCTGGGAGCTTTTGGTATGTATTTAACCACAAATAATGTAACAAAATTTATCATTTAATAACTTAAATTAAAAAGAATTTAACGTGTGTACTATGATACTTTAGAAATGTTTTACATGGCATTCAATCTCATGTTATCATTTAAAATTACTTTAAAATAATAATTTTTAAATACATAATAAATTATGATTAAATAAATAAATAAATTTTTTTATAATCATTTTTATCTTAAAATAATATCTCTCATCAACAACCATTATATACCACCTTTTGTTGGATATCCTGATAGGTATTTCTTAATTTGTCGTCCATTTTTTTAATGGTAAATTAGTTTATTCAACAATTGAATATGAGCTTGGCGTGAAATCAGATTATTGTCCATTTTATACTCTTTTATGCAAACAGGAACATATTTATTTATTAAAATAAATAAATTAAGGGGAACATATTTATTAATTAATAGGAACATATTTATTATCTTTTGCTTTTAAAATAAATAATGTAACAGGAACATATCCATAAAATAAGTACTGGAGGAGTAAAAACTAACTAGCTTAATTATGCATACAAAATGATCTTACTCAATAAATAGGTGAACACCAAAAGAGAATGATGTTGTATGCTTTTTGTAATAGCACTAAAGATAACCATTTGATTTCCATATTTCTTTAGCTTTCTATAGCATTTTTAAAATGGATTTCCCATGCATATAACTTCAACACTTTCATATATATTCAGTAGAGCCTCCGAACCAGCCTTGAATCTCTCATCTTGTGCTACCAAAAGTTTGGTCAAAAACTTATGCTGTAACTTTGCCAATGGAGTATTGCAAAGCCCTGTGAGAACCATCACTACCAATGAGGCATTCAGTAGTAGAGGACTAGCTAACAGAGTTAGTACCTTGAGCAATGCAAAGAGTCTAGTGGGAAAAGGACAACTGCGAAGAACCATCACTACAAAGTAGACAATAATGTCCGTAAAATAAGTAGTACTTTCAATTAACATGGTGTGTCTAGGATGAACTTTTTGAAGTAGGAATGGAATGTTGTGTATTGTTAATAGGAAAGCCTCAATGGCTTGTGAGAATGGTTGGAGGTCAACTCAATAAAAAGGTGAAAAGGAAGACAAGGATGAGATCTAATGAAAATGGCAGCATAATGAATTAGTTGATATATGGCATGTGTTCGACAACAACTTGGTACTATAATGCGAAATCTTATCGACAAGTGTACTGAGTCGTGCAAGTAATAATATAACGATAAGAAACTGAGTATCAAACTCATGGAACTTGTTTCATTTAGTGAAGTATCATTCAATAAACATGCATTTGTATAAAGAAACATAAATCATGAATAAAAGCAATGATGTTTTCTATTCTAATTGCTACTTACAGAAAATATGAGCAAGTGGGTGTAAAAACAGATAATTAAAAATGTTGGGTTCTCCACTTGAACTGATCCACAAGAGATGTACTCTCTCTTGTTCTTAGTATTACAACCCAAGTAGATGTACGCTCTACTTGTACCACAAAAGATGTACGCTCTAATGTGTTAAGACAATGAATTCTCAGACGGTTAGTCCTTTGAATCTTTGTAAGGGGAAACAAAAGATATCTCAGGCAGTTAGTCCTTTGAAATCTTTTGTTTAAAGGGAAGAGAATGAATCAAAAGAATTCTCAGGTGGTTAGTCCTTTGAATTCTCTTGACAAGAGGGAGAAGGAAGAAAAGATAGCACACTTTTGTTTTCTGCAGAATTTCCACTTGCAGAAAAATAAAGTTTTGAAACCAAAGTTTTGAAAGCTTTTTGGCAAGAGTTTTTGCAAAGAAAACAATGGCAATGGTTAGAAAAGATTTGAAAGAGATATGTGTTTTTGGATACTTGAAAAAATCTCGTAGAATGCATGCCAAGGTCTTGTTTTTATAGAATCTTCATGTCTGGTTAAAAAATCATTGGAAGAGTTATGACTTTTGAGAAAATCATGTTAAGAGTTATAATTCTTAACTTTTTCTTCAAAACTATTCACTGGTAACTGATTACCATAATGATGTAATCGATTACACAATGCATTTTATGAAAAGTTGTGACTCTTCACAATTGAATTTGAATTCCAATGTTTAGATTCACTTGTAATCGATTACTAATATAGTGTAATCGATTACACTATTTGAAAATCATTTTGGAACGTTACAAATCAGTTGAAAACATTTTGAAAACCAATCTGGTCACTGATAATCGATTACTGCCAACTGGTAATTGATTACCAGAGAGTAATCACTCTGGTAACTTAGAAAATTTGAGAAAATTCTTTTGTAAAACAAAACTGTGCTATTTGGTTTTTGAAAAATTCTTTTAATACTTATCCTATATGAAGTCTTGACTTGTTGCTTCTTGATTTCTTCTCTTGAATCTTGAATCTTGAATCTTGGATTGGATTCTTGATACTTGATTTTAAAGTCTTGAATAAATCACTTGGGCTTTTTGGCATCATCAAAATTACTTGATTTATCATCATGAAGCTTACTTCTACAGAAATTAAGCACAGATAAAAACATTGAATACATAAAAACAACTTTAAATAGATAGGATAAGAATTTACATCAAGTTCTCAACAGAATTTCCCAACAAAAGGGGTTTAGCCTTTCATCACAAGGCAGCACCTTTTACAGACAAGAAGTGGGTTTTGAGAGAAAATAATATATTACACAGTGGTGTGGATGCCTCCTCCACCTCTAGAAATCTAAAAATCACTCCTAAACCTAAGATCCTCTTGAAAGCTGAGGTTTTTGTTTCCTTGCTCTGTTTTGTGCCTTTTGTTCTTTATTCTTCGCACTCTCTACGCTCTCCCCACTGATTTTCCACTTCAGGCTTTAAAAAAGGCTTTCTATCCTTGAAAGCGCGCTTAACGCGAATTAGTGAACTTTGGCTTAGCGAGCTAGGTGCGCTAAGCGCCAGAAGAGACAAATGACTTGCTGGACAAGCTGATTACGCCCTGGGGGCGTGCTTGCATGACAAATTCCCTTTAAGATTCACTACTAGAAAATAAGGTTTTTACATCAGTTATTTAAGACCTTGAACATCAGTTATTAACCGATGTTGAAAGTAATATCGTTAACATCGATTTTTCAAAATTGATGTTAACTAATAAATACAACATTGATTATTTAAATAACCGATGTTATATGATAAAAATTATGAAAAAAAGAGTCATAAATCTACATATTAACATCTGTTTTTTAAAAAACGGATGTTAACTAACACTAACAATATTGGTTTTTTTAAAAACTGATGTTAACTGTCACTAACAACATCGATTTTTTAAAAAATCGATGTTGTTTTTAGAACTTTTTTTTAATATGTTGTCAGTTTTTTCAATAAACCAAAAATTAACCTGCAAATTTTAAAATCAGCCACACAACATATAATTTTCATTCTATTTTGATTATACTCTTTTAAACACACGGAAAAATGTTCAAAATGTGAAGGAATTGCAAGATAGATGGAAAACAATTTTTACTATTCAAAGCCTAAATTTGAATTACCCTAAATTCATCTTTAATCATAAACCATAGTTTCTTTATTGCAACAAGCAAGACGGCAAAATGAAGTATTTAAAACAATTACCACCATCACTCATTAAAATAACAAGACAGAAACAGGCTCAACTGCTAACAAACTTAATTATGCTATCAAATCTCAAGTAACAAAAATACAAAAGGTATTCCTCTCCTGCATATGTGCAACTTTATTTAATTTTCATGAAATTGGTTGTGTGGTTAGAGCTGTCATGAAATTTGTTTCGCAAATAATGTGAGTAAAACCATAAATCCAAGTTAAAAGCAGACCTTGATAAATGACAACTAATTATGCATGAACATTTGTTGATTGACTACAGAAACTAGAATACCCAACAAGCCAATGACCACAAGAATAATGAAGAAGATCTCCAAATCCAGTATTACCAACTAACATGAATATGAGGCTTGCTAGTCAAAATATTAGAATATTAGAACATTTTAGTTTCTGCATCTCGTTATTAATTTTAATTATTTATAAATGGGTGATATTAATTCATATTAAATTTTGAATATTTACTCGTAACAATTACACTCTTATCTGCACCTCTTCATTAATTTAAAATATTATTTTAAAATTATTCTCATTTAAATTAAATAAATTTGTTGTTGTTTCTTTCCAACTAATAGTTAAAAAAGACAATGTGGTTAGAGAGAAAAAAGAATGGTGCAAAAGTTAAAGGGCAAGCATACGAAAGGGAAGGCCCAATAGTTGAAATAAAGTTTTAACATGAATATATGAATATTTCAAAAAAGGGCATAGTATTGGACGCAATCGCTGATGCTTCTGTGGTATCAACGTAATTCCATAGGAAGTGTTTGGCCTGACTTTTTTGGAACTTAAAAGTTACTTTAAATTTTTAAAATTTGAAGTTAAAAAGGAGCTTTAAATTTAAAATTAAATATATTTGGTAATTGCAGAACATTTTATTTTAAGTTAAAACTTGGGTAACGTGTTAGTGGATTTTAGGATTTAAAAACAAAGAAAAAGGAGAAATATAAACTGCAAGCCCCAGAAAAATAATATAATTTGATATTACGTCATGTCAGATTGTAATAAAGGAACCTACGTAACAATTTGTATCCAGTGTTTATGATATCAAGGTTTGCATCCATCTTTGCAAGAACTATGCTTCAAGCTATATTAAAAAACGAACATGTTAAGCACTAACTTAGCCAGGGGAGATTTCAGAACTTTCAGTTTTGGAACTTTTTGGAAAGGACACATTTCAAGATTACCACACCCTAGAAATTCACAATAGCGCTCGGTACTTAATCCTCTACATTGTTAGTTTAATGAAGAATCTAGTGTTCGGAATGGTAATTATTCAAAACGAAAAATAAAAAACCAAACAATTAAACGAAATTTTCTCACTAAACCAGGAGAGTGTACGTAGGCATTACACAAACAGCAACACAGAAAGATATATATTTCCAAATTAACCAGCACCTAATTACATTAGATGTGATGGTAGCTGTTGTGTTCAGCATTAATATCAAATGTTCAAATCATTATACCAGAAAAAACTAGCGAGATCATGAGATTGTGCAAATAATAGAGTATGGATAGTCTATGATATATCCATCTATCTGTCATTCAAGCATTAAATGTTTATATCGGGATGGATCAATTTATTATACACCAAAACAAAGAAAGTATAGAGTATGTTATACTGACTGGTCATAGAATATTTTTTTGAAGCATCACTTCATCCCTAGTAAAATTAAAATTATAAAAAAAATGGGATCCCATCATCATGTAGGTTGCAAGCTGACAAAGTCACAATCTGACCTAATGAAACTACATCATGAAAAGAATTTTCACCAGTTTATCCAATAATTTGGGAAACAACAGTCACAGTAGTCCTAGCCCAAGCCACCAAGCACATAGCCAACAAACACTATCACTTTCATGATGCTAAAGAGGGATAAAAAGACAAAAAATTATATATGAAGGGTAATCGGCGTGCTATATCAGCTCCAGTTTCTATGCATTCTTTAGGTTCATGAAACTCTTCAACATGTATCTTCTCAAAATCTTCATCTTGCTCCGGAACCGGCGGGGCATTTAAGTTCATAGCAACTATCATCAAGCATCAAGCAACAACATTAGCCTGCCATGAAATAAACCTCAACACCCTACAACAACATTTGGTTTGTGTCAGTGATTACAACAATCCTTTAGCCTGCACCATTCAAATCAACAATCCTATCAAGCCAGCTAGGTACAATTTCCACCATTCAAAACTCTACCAGTTTATAGTCCTTGACAAAAATGCAAAATGGCTTCCACTAAGAAATGCTCAAGTAATCATGAAAATCAACAAAATTAATAAAATAACTCAAAATTCAAACTTCATGGAATAGGCCCTAATTATCCAAACACCAATTTTCACAATTTAAAAAAAAAATGAAATTCCCACCTCGCTTCGCTTTGTCTCACATTCTCCAAGCTCCTAGGAGCAACAACTTAAAAGAAGAATCAAAACTCTCACGCACATCAAAATTATTAAAAGCGTCAAATTTAACAAAAGCAAGGGCGGGGAAGAGTCAAAATTCACTAACCCGTGGAAGGGGAAGAATCAAAACTCGGTCAATCACAGACTGTGATGCAATTCGCACGAGGATTGGAACCTTACAATCATGACAAGTAGAGCAAAAGCGAGAGTGAGAGTTCGTGATGAAACCCTAGAGAGAGAAAGTAGAGGTGGTAGAGAGAGAAGGGGTTTGTTTGTTGGGGTTAGAGAGAGAGTGTGTGGTTTGTTTGTTTGTTGCTTTGTGTTATTAATTGACGAATGAGATGAACGGAGACATGGAGAGAGAGAGAGAGAAAGAAAGAGCGTTTAGAACTTAGCAGGAAGAGGTTGCAGAGGAAAAAATACGCGATTGAAGTAATACGTGGTGGCAATAAAATATCTTTATTAACATCGGTTATTTGAAAACCGATGTTGTAAGTTCTTAGACAACATCGGTTTTCAAATAACCGATGTTAATAAAGATCTTTTATTTTCAAAAATGTCATCGCGTATTACGTTACATTGGTTCTTATCATAATCGATGTTAATAGGACGATGTTAATTAAAACTTATTTTTTAGTAGTGATTCCTCTTACTCGCTAAGTGAGCTGATGCCTCGCTTAGCGAATGATACTCGCTAAGCGCATGTGTCAGGCTTAGCGAGACATCAGTTGTTGCACCTTCTAATTTTTATTCTTTTTACCTGAAATTGAAGTGAAATTTGCAATAATTATGTGTGGAGAGTATTTATTGAGCAATATTTAAACTAAACAAGAAAATATTTACAATCATACAAAAAGAATCATAAATTGAAAAAAATGTATACATTTTGTAAAACTTTTCTATACAAAAGTTAGTCATAGATAACTAACAGATGGCCAAATTGTGTACCAAGGACCAAGAGAAAATGTGGTAGAGTTTTTCGAATCAATGGTATAATGTAACTTCAAAGTTGATTAGTGTAATGAACCTTTATCATGATATTTCTATTCTTTGAGCCAGAGAATGTGCACAAATGGTTTGTGTGGGGTTACTGGTCCTCATCACTGATGTATGGACAGAGTGCTATAGCTGTGAATGAATTTCTTGGTCATAATTGGAGAAAGGTAAATCCTCTTTGTTTCCAATGGTGAATAAGTTTCGTGAGAAATAATGAGCTTTGGAATGATATATTCATGAGATAATTTGTTATTACTGTAGGTTACTCATAATTCCAATGAAACACTAAGAGTTTTGATACTGAAAATTCGTGGATTTTTCCCAGAAGCTTATTGGTATTGGATTGGATTAGGAGCATTAATTGGTTATGTATTTTTGTATAATTTCCTGTTTACCTTGGCTTTGTAGTATCTAAGTCGTAAGTACTCTCTTCAATCTTCATCTATCTTTTAAGCCTAGAACTTTACTCGATCTCTTTTTCCACCAAAGACTTACTTGGATCTTGTGCAGCATTCAGAAAGGATCAAGCCGGGCTATCCCAAGAGAAATTGATTGAGAGAAATGCTTCAACAGCTGAAGAGTTGATTCAGTTACCAAATGGAAAAATCTCTTTTGATGAGTCCTTGAGCTCTAGTTATAGTTTCTAAATTTTTAGCTTGAGCTTTTTTATTATGTTCATAACCAATTGAATCTGATGATGAGTCAGAAACAAAGATTGTAGAAGAAGAAAACTTATCATCCAGATCTTTTTCTGGAAGAGTTAGTGATGATAAAGCTAACAGAAGTGGAAGGAAGGGTATGGTTCTCCCTTTTCAACCTCTATCTCTCACATATGATGAGATCAAATATTTTGTAGACATGCCACAAGTACTTTACACATTTTTTTAAAAGATGTAATCTTTCTATTTGTATGGTATATATTGATTATATTTAAAATATATTTGAGTGTTTATTTGATTGTAGGAAATGAAAAAGCAAGGAGTTTTTGAGGAACGTCTAGAACTTTTGAAGGGTGTTAGTGGTGTCTTTAGGCCAGGAGTACTAACAGCTCTGATGGACGTAAGTGGTGCCAGTAAGACTACATTAATGGATGTTTTAGCTGGAAGCAAAACTGGTGGATATATTGAAGGAGGTATCACAATATCTGGGTATCCAAAGAGGCAAGAAACATTTGCTCTCATCTCAGGATATTGTGAACAATTTGATATCCACTCACCTAATGTTACAGTTTATGAATCTTTATTATATTCTGCATGGCTTCGGTTACCCCGTGAAGTTGATCACGCAACTAGAAAGGTACAACTTTCTTCTTTCCGAATGGAATCATGGAATCTTGAGTTTAAACCTGAAAACAACTCGGTCCTCACCGTTTTGTACTTTTATTTATCAAGTTGAACTCAATTTTATGAGGTGCAGATGTTCATTGAGGAAGTTATAGAGCTAATAGAGCTTAACTCAATAAGAGAAGCGCTTGTTGGATTGCCAGGAGAGAATGGACTTTCAACCGAGCAGCGCAAGAGGCTTACAATTGCAGTTGAACTAGTAGCCAACCCATCAATAATATTCATGGATGAGCCAACCTCTGGCCTTGATGCTAGAGCAGCTGCAATTGTAATGAGAACCGTGAGGAACACATCATATACAACAGTTAGACTCTTATTTACAATGCTAATAGCATTATTATTCGGGATCATATTTTGGGACATTAATTGGCCTGAAAAGGTATGTGAAAGCAAACAATAAATTGACATAATAAATAAATTAGTGATGTGAAAATGAATTTATACAATCTTATTACCAAGTAGGTTCATAACTATAAATTAATGAAAATCACAGGAGAAAAGAGCAAGATCTTTTCAATGCTATGGGTTCAATGTATGTTGCAGTTACCTTGATTGGAGTACAAAATGGCGCCTCGGTGCAGCCTATAATAGCGGTAGAGAGAACCGTCTTCTACAGAGAGAGAGCTGCTGGAATGTATTCAGCTTTGCCATATGCACTTGCACAGGTAAAGTACCAACTTCAATACATGTAATATGACACATTGTTTCTTTGAGGAGTGTTACTCACTCTCTAACGCACTTCTTCTAACAATAAAATAGTGAGAAGCTCATTAAATAAAAAGTGAAAACCACAAAATTCTGTGTTTTCTAATAAATTTTTGTCAATAATAAAGTGTTAAAAAGAGTGTGTTAATTAGATACTGTGTTGGTAGCATTTCTGTTTTTCTCTACCAATCATATTCCAAAACTAAAAACAAAAAAATGCTATTCATGAATTGTAATAGTTGAACTCTAACACTTGTTTGTTTTTGTAGGTTATTATTGAACTTCCCCACATCTTGGTTCAGATCCTGATGTATGGAATTATAGTATATGCCATGATGGGATTCGATTGGACCACATCAAAGTTCTTGTGGTATCTTTTCTTCATGTACTTCACTTTCTTATATTTCACCTTCTATGGTATGATGACCCTAGCCATTGCCCCCAACGCACATGTTGCTGCCACATTGTCCAGTGCATTCTATGCAATATGGAAATTTTTCAAATTTCATCCCCTAATCATTTTTTTGCAAATTTAATCTCACAGTATTTTAATTGTGCAATTTTGGGTTCATTTGATAATTTAACATCTATTAACGGAAATGCTTACATGACACTCTAATGTAATGCCACATCTTTCATTAAAATTGGATGATAAGTTATGGAACGATCAAAATTGTACAAATAAAATAGTGATAGATCAAATTTGTGAAAAATAAATGAAGATCTAAATTCATAATTTTTTTTAAAAAAGTAGGGAGACGAAAAAGTGAAATTAAGCTTATATTATACACTAATTATCAGTACATTACCATATCAGTGTGCATGACATTTTCTCTGGTTTAGTGTGGATGACATGAACTAACTTTGAATATGAAAACAATTACAGAGAATACCCATATGGTGGAAGTGGTACTATTGGATCTGCCCTGTTGCATGGACCTTGAATGGATTGGTGGCTTCGCAATATGGAGACAACAGGGACAAACTTGAGAATGGTCAAAGGGTTGAAGAATTTGTGAAGAATTATTTTGGTTTGAACATGCTTGTTTTATTTCATTCAATTTAGGCATGGTAAACTAATGTCATGGTTGCTCGAATGGAGTTTAAGTCTCTTTTTCGTTCCAAATCCTTTTTTTTGTCTTTTTTAACACGTTTTTAATGCATATCATATATTTGTAGCATTTCAATATCATATTTTTGTATTCGAGTGTGTGTGATTGGTTCTTATTCTCGCAGTAATCTAGAGTTGAAACCGGTTGGAATACTAGAAGTAAAACTAGTGCAAGCTAAGAACTTAACAAATAAAGATATAATTGGGAAATCCGATCCTTATGCTGTCATATTTGTACGCCCCCTCCGTGACAGAACCAAAACCGGTAAAATAATGGTAAGACAACCTTTGTTTCCAATGGAAGCTTTTTTAACTTTTACTCATCTATTATTGTGTGGTTGTAATCCAACTGCTGGGCATGTTCAGAACAATGGAATGAGCACTTTGAATTCATTATTGAAGATGCGTCAATGCAGCACTTGAACCTGGTAAAGTCAAGGACGTGTGGCTTAACCTGGTTAAGGATTTGGAGGTCCATAGAGATAACAAATACAAGGGTGAGGTAAGATAGTATATTCTTAGCGTATTCGCAACTTTGAGAGTTCTCTATTATGCAGGCAATTTTTTTAAGTTGTTATACCATGTCCTTCTATGACTGAATTTATAACTTGATTTGTTTTAAAAAAATATAATTAAAAAGGCATAATTAATATAGTAGGTTACTTCACGTGAATCAGATTATAATAGCTCAATCAGATTATAACTAAGGAAGTTGGTGATGGAACACAGGTACAAGTTGTTGCAGAAGCCTGCAGGTACTATTTTAAACTAATATTGAAATATCTCTGCAAAAACATACATACTTTAAACTTTTTTTTTATCGGTATTAAAAGTTGAATATATATTAAGCATTCCCGCACACATAAACACTTCCTCACGAGTCTATTTCTTTATTAATTAGACTCCTATTATTAATGGTTTTATAATTAAACTACACATTGTTTTAGCATACGTGCTCTCTGAAAGAAGAAAATGTCCATGTAGTTTATATTCCAAGCGTTGCACATACAAAATTTCAAATTAAAAACTACTTCAAATGGTTAGATAGGCCAGGTGGAATGATTTTTGCTTGGCACATAAAATTTTAGTCCCAATTAACGTAGAAAATAAAGACTAACTTTAATTTATATGTTTTTTTCCCAACAAAATGCTTTTTTGTATGTTTATTTCAGACATAAAAAAGTAAATGTTGAATACAGCGTTTTAAATTTAACATATCAAAGTGGAAAATACGTTTTGTATACAAATAATACATGATCTAACTAATTACATTCTATATTCCTGATTACATAAACGAATTTGAATACAGCGTATTAAATTTAACATTTTTATTAAAACAAAAAAAGTCCAGAAGAATATAAATGTTCATTACATGGTTATTCTCAGATATATTTTTTGTTCAAAATATATATTCTGGAACCTTGCAGGAACCAAAGTCAGGTGCACTCTTGCTTAGTGATGATGTGTCAAATGAAGAAGAAAATTTTGCTGATCTATTTTTCTCCTTTACCACGCCTCTAATGTCCATTATTCAACGTGAGAATAGCAAAGAGATATTGCAATTTTAATTATAATTTCTTTTAACTAATTATCCAGCTCTCTAAATTAATTGTATGCTTTCATTGTTGTCTGCTTCCTATAGAACTTGCTTGAATGCTTTATTAATACCTAATCTGTCTGTTTGATATAGGTACTCTCCAGGTATTGAAAATGTTTCTAATACAAATAGTGATGCTAAAATGGGATCTTTGATTTCTGAGAGTGGAATGACAAACTTGATCAGTGATAAACATGAAGATGACTAGAGATATCTTGCGGTCACTGCTTTTCTTGTTAACTGTTCTGGTTCCAGGTGAGATAAGATATCTAATATTTGCTTTCTTGATCAAGTATTTGGTTAAACTCTAACTAATTTAATGCAAACAAAAAAGACAAAAACTAACCTTCCATGTTGTATATCTTTCAGGATATCTGTCTGTTTTGTTGTTGTTTCATGTTAAGATGCTACACTTGTGCTACGAGCTTTAATTTTGTCCTTTAGCTTGTGGTAGTTACACTTAATCCCATCAAATTCTATTATAATTTTTTCTCTGCTTTCTTTTTTTCCTTGCTACATTTCACATGGTTCTTTTCCTTTTACCTGATGGCAGGTTTGACGTTGCTTTACTGATTCCTTTATTGGCACCTGTTTTACCATTGCAGCATTTAATTTTTCCCGCGTGTTGGCCTCATAAAGGTTAGAGAAATAAAGGAGAGGATGATTCTATTTTTAATTCTACCTAATTTTTTTCAAAATTTAAGAGAGAATATAATTGTTGCACAAACAGTATATTTGGTTTAATTTCACTCACTACACAGAGACTAGAAGAACATGGCAACTCAACGGTTAACAAATGTGTTAATTAAGAAAACCCTGATTCTGTCATGAAGTACATAGCGACAGAGTTTTCAATGCATGTAAAAGCGCCAAAGAACTGCAACATTGCCACAGTCGATAACATTACTCAATGATTCATCCCAAGAGAAGATACTAAAAAACATTCTGTTCATAGAGTCAAAATTCAAAAAGAAGAGGAAGAGAGAGAAGCTGAAACAGACAAAACACTGTACATTGAACTCAATCTAAAAAAACACAACTTATTTCACATCTCATCATCTTTTCCTGGTACGTAGGTATTTCACATCTCAACATAACAAAATAAAAACAAAAACATTTATGAAAAATCAAGACGAAATAATGGAATAAGCATAGCATTACGGAAAATCCAATTTCAAATTGAAAGGCAATAATTGAAGACCAACATACTCGTTAATTACCTTTACATGTGTTTATCCCTCGGTAACGTGTTAATAAATGCAGTATTGCACGGGAATTTTTTGTGTTTGAAAAAGAAACTAAAGTTTTGGGTTTGTATCTTTTTGGATTGTTAAAGTGCTAAGAAAACATAAGTGGGTTGGAAACGAAAGAGTGCAAGGGAAGAGAGTTCACTACTACAAAACAGCCTTACTACGACACTGGATCGAGGACGGTCCTATAAAAACCGCTGTCTTAAAAAACGCGTGGTATTTTTGTAAATAATTGCAATTTGTTAAAGTCGGTCTTATAAATGAACCATCGTTGGTCTTTCTATTTTTTCATTTATGCGCCCCTTCGTCTTCACATCGATATCGCGCCTCTTCCTCTCCTCTCGACTTTACATACCCAAGGCTTGCCAGAATCTCTCCAACCCAAGGCGATGCACATCCTCTTGGCAGAATCTCGCCGACAAGTCTTGAGAGCTTGCGTCGCTTCCGCCTTGAGGTCCTTCCTCTCCAATTCCTCGGTGTCTTTGTTTCGAACCAGAACTTTGTTTCTCAGAACTCTCTCTTCGTTCTACCGAGCCTTCCGTTGTGCTTCCTCCGCAAGAGACAGAGACGTCAGATGCCGAATCGGACATTTTCTCTTCCGGTCGCCGGTTAAGGACAGCATCGCCGAGCACATGAGCGACAATTTCTGTATCATAGAGCGAGTCAACTCGGCGGAGTGAGAGGTGAACGAGTTAACGAGTTGCGCAATCGAGTTTGCGGCGTTGGCGATGTGAGAGTGCGCGGTTCGCAGAGGACAGGTAGGGCGTTTGGAAATGGAAGGAAGAGGGATTTTGATGGAAGAGGAAACGATGCGAACGTTGTTGTTTCGAAGCATTGTGTTCTCCGTGTTTCGTTTCATTGAGCAATTTGAATCGAGAGTGAGTGGGTGCAGTTCTTGCCTAGCCACGGCTAAAGCTTCCTCCAACAGTGAACACTGAAACATCTGAAGAGGTAAATCTTTGTTCTTTAAGGCTTTTCGATTAAGAAAGGATGGGCCTAAGGTGGTATGAGCTGGCTGAAAATTACTATAGTATTTCTTTTCATTTTCTCTCTTACAATCTTTTCTACAGTACCATTTTATGAGCTAGTCTATTTGTCGTGCTTATGTTGAAGTTTTAATAATGGTGTTGAGATTTCAGATTTTGAAGAGAATTGGTTATATGTTGTTTGTTTGTTCTTTATGCAAAGTGCTGCAGGTGAAATTCATTTCATTTATGTAATATTTGGAAATAACTTTTTAAGTCAAGTTTACGTAATTAAAAATAAATTAATTGAAATAAAATTTGTAATAAATGGTAAAGGGAAAAATTATATTTATATGGAACTGATAAATTCGTTGATTATCCTTTGATTCCTATTGAGGTAAAACAGAAGTTGGTGATTTGTTGATTTTTCCTTCTGATTATCTTTGTATTTTCACTTGTGACTTACTGTTATTACAGAGTCTGAGCTAAATTTGTTTCTATGTTTATGTCAGGAGGAAAGGCTTCAAAGAAGGGCTGCAAGTGCCTTATGATGAGACTCGACCTGATCATCAAGTATGCCTCTTTATTTATCAAACTTCAGTTTGCTTTTTGAAAATTCAAGCTTCATTTCTGGTTCATAGGAAGACAGACTATATCTTGTAGTTTAGGAACACTTTCAACATTTTACTTGTTATGTTCATACCACATTTAACTCATAATATCATTAACATTCAATAGGAATCACTGAGAACTTTGAGGCATTGTTCCTTTCCTAATGTATCTCTGGAAGGCCTAATATCTGACCAATGGAAAGATATGGGATGACAAGGACCTAATCCATTGACTGAATTTAGGTACACAAATATGTTCTTATGAGAGCTCACGTGACATTTTGGTCACTTTTCCTATGTGAAAGAATTTGCTGATTAAATGTTATGAAAATATTGTCATTTTAGTGCTGCTAAGGTTTATGGTAGCGTAAAAAATTCACTAATTTAATTTATGGGATATAATTAAACCAAATCATTTTATTTCACATAAATTTGATGATCCTTCATATATCTGTTTTATTAGATAACTACTATGGATTAAATTCTGGTCATGGAGATCTATGTGTTGCTTGTGCCATAAAAACACAAGGACATGACTAGAGAGAACATCAATAGAGCACCAATTCTTTCAATATATTTATAGAGGATCCCAAATTAATATGCTGAGCTGATAATTTCTGATTAGTTAACTGAATATTATATGAAAGCACTTGTTCATGAGACGTCAAGAGAGTAGATTCTTTCCTTATCTTTTAACCATGATCCCAACCTAATTGATATGGTGACTCCATAGTTTCTAATTAGTAATTGCAAGGAAATATCCGGTATGCATTTGTGTCTTCTATTCTGCACATCTGAAAAAACTTGATGAGCCTTAAAAGTTCTAATTGGCAGGTAGTATGATACATGCAGGAGCCATGCACATGTGGGATCTGCATATATATGTGATGGTTGGTACTTGGTGATATAGATACTGCATTGGACTCTGAAGAAGGTAACTTTCTTCACATTATTAACTGATTGGAATATTTGTTATTTTGGCTTTGTTGTTCTTGTCGTTATATTATTGCTGCCATAAATCCATTGTATCTACAAGTTGCATAGCAAGCAATGATTATTTTCTGCAGCTGTTACTTGTTGAGAAGTCTCACATTTGATTTGACCAAATACTCGTAATCCTAAATGCACATATAACTAGTTGCATTCGTCCTTTTGGTTATAGCCTTATAGGTGACCGAACTTATGATGGTTATCCCATTTTCATTCGTGGTCATTGACCTAATTAAATTTATGTGGTCACTGGTCTCATTTTTAAAATTATATTCTAGTAAGTAGTGTGCTATGCATAGTCATAGACTCATAGTTATAGTGGATGCTTTCTTCCATTAATTAAAAGACGTATGGAACATATTTGTAAATTGAACCCCTCCCCCGTGGTCACGCATTACTCACTAATCCTATGAATATGGGTCCACACTCAGATCAAGTGTTTTTCTGGGTGGTTGTTAGTTTAGGAGTAAGTGAGCTGAGCGGGTATAGACTATAGAAAATGATTTTGGCAAAGTAATAAATAATAACACATAATGGTCTTAGATCACAACTATTTATAAGGATGGTTACCAACTCTCTTGGCGTAAAATGAGAGGATCATTGAATGACTCTTGCTCTAATCAGGGTCCACATTATTAGAGGTTACCTTACAAATCCTTCCCCTAGAATGTAGCTCATAACAGTAACAATATAGCTCTGTCACGGGCTCTAGCTCATAACCATAGAGTGATGAAGATTGAACCAGGAATAACACTTTTAAGAATGTAGCTCATAACAGTAACAATATAGCTCTGTCACGGGCTCTAGCTCAATATACTTTATTAGAACTTTCTTGATTTTTTCAATGTTAGTCTGTTAATAATTTTTTTCTTTTTGTTCAGGGAAGGGATATTCTTCAAATAAACCATCCCGTCGGCCCTTTTGGCACAAAGGTTAGTGTTATCACTTTTTGTGTTTTGTTCTCTTGCTTTGTTTGTCTCTTGGTCACATTTCGGGTCCCTTATTTATAATATCATTGATTTTCCTTTTAAAAAAAAAAGTTCACTCATCTACTTTTGCAGTTTAATATGAGTCCATTTCAACCTCAAATTTATTTGTCTAATGGTTTAAAAAATGGTTCAAATATGTCCTGGAAATTTCAGCAAGCTTTATCCTTTGACATTAGCTTACTCTGCCTTCTGAAACACACAACAACCTTTATTGTGAAATTGTAAAACTCTCATCCCCTTGATTTTGTAAAACACGCCAAGTCCTTCTATAGTTGCATTATTGTTTGAGAAATCTAAGAAACACATTATTTTTTGCATATTTTTTTATTGGTCAAAATTTATTAAAAATAATGAAATTTCATAAATTTCATATCATATTTATTGATTTTTCTCCTAACTTTGTATTTTTAAGTAAATTTTAATCAATTAGAGAGATTATATTTGAAGAGTATATTAAAGAAGTAATTTTTCTCCTATTATTCCTCTTATTGCTAAAATTATAACATTTGCATGTGCAAGTGCCTGTATATAAAAGTAAAACTAATCACATAATAACGTAACAAATTTTAATAAGAATTGAAATTTCACTTTCAACTTGGATTATCTGGAGTTGACTTCATTCAACCTACCAACTAGTGATATGTTTTGATGAATTAAGCTAATTAATAGGAGTGAAACAAGTATGCAGTTAAAATTATATTAACTATTAATTATTCATATAATCAAAAGTATTGTATTTCTGAATTTTTATAAAACAACCTTAAACAACGTACCAAAAAAAAGAAGAGACGAGGTAGTAGTACAATTTGAACATCTTTCAAAATAGAATCGCCTATGATTATAAGAGTCTCGAGAACATTTCAACCATTGAATTATTGATTGTAGACAGCTTTATAATAGAAAGTCTGTCACAACATTTTTCTTAGCTATATTATGATATAACATATATTTATAATATTATTTTCATTTTATATTTTTTTACCACATCAATTATATTACTACACATTTTTCTTTTTTTTTTCGATTTTCGTTTCTGTTGAGTATAAAGTAATTCTACTACAAGATTATTGTTAAAATGTGTTTTGTTTTTTAGAGAATATAATGTGATCATCAAAATTTATCTTTGACTTTTAACATGTGTTCATTGCCTTTACCTCAAACTACAGGATACTCAAACTAAATCTTGACCAAATGATGCGTGAGATATACTTCTTTTTTAGAGAATATATATAAGTGCTCCTACATTGTTTAGGTGTGGAATTAATCGCTCTTTAAATGTGAACATTTTCCATGACTACGACCTACTTTTAGTGGATTCATTTTTTTTTTTTTTTGTTAATTGTATTATTTGTTTTTAAGAATTATAATTGTGTTATTTTAATCCTTAAATTTTAATTGCACCAATTGAACTTGTCTTATAAATAAAATGAGTTAAACTTGAGTAGATATAGTTTAATTTGTTTGGTGAACCAAGTCAAGTATGTCATATATAATTACTATGTTTTATTTTTAGATGGATGATATACTAGCTTAACTTGATATATTTTTTTTGGTGCTCAAGGCTAACCCATTTGCTTATGCTCCTTAAAATCCATATAATTGCAAAAAAACCCAAGGCTTTACCTCCTCCTTATCACAAACCATATTATAGTGGAGAATTGAAGCAAAATGTACATGTGCAGTTCTTCACTAATGAAAGTTTAAAATATATATAAATGGAGAGAAAGTGTCTCTCATTCCTCTGTTTTGCTCGAAATACCATTGAGTGATCCTCCTTCAAGAAGGGCCGAGGGAGAGTTTTCCTCACGTGTATGCACTCTTAAAGGTAAAACCCCTTTTTCCTTAATTACGGCAAATAAATAAAATTTGACTATAATGCGTAATGTTGCAGTTGCTTTTCTACCCTAAATCAGATGATTTAATTATGAAGCACAACTAAATATATGATTGAGAGTAGGTCCTTAATTATCACATCAAACTAGCAGTCATTTTTAAGGTTGATTTAATTGGTACATATTATATGTACTTGTGACTAATTAGGCATCTACTTGTTCATAAGTTTGAAGCGTGATAATATAACCTTTATTTGGTTTATTCTAATACATTTGTATTATTCGTATTATATTAAGCTATGATTAATATGGCTTTTATATACATTGCAGGACATATCTACAATGCCTTGAGGGAATAGAAACTTGTTCCAAGGTGGCTAGGTTCTCATCTTACTAATCTTTTATTATTAGCTTCTCTAAGGATAGTTAATGGAATAAACTTTATTTCCTTGTACAATCAAAGCAAAGGCCTTGCTATGGATCTTGACTTACAGTGGTGCTCCTTCCCAACTCTAGGCATGCTTGACTTTAGTATGAGAAAATTGTCAAATATACATGGGAGATTTTCTATGTCTACGTTTCCTTAACTTTTAGTTTCAAGTATCTGCATCCTATGCCATGATCGATATGCCAACTGTATTGCAATTTTTTTCAACATAAGTATCCTATGCCATGCATGATAAACGATGTAGAAAACCCTTCCAATTCTACATCGGTTGAGTGATAAACGATGTAAAAATCATTCCAATTCTACATCGGTTGATTGATAACCGATGTCTTAACCTTCACATTCGCACTCATTCTACATCGATTGACTGATAACCGATGTAGAAATCTTCTCATTCAACATCGGTTTCATCCTTCAAACCGATGTAGAAAACTCACATTCTACATCGATTGTGTAGTACAACCGATGTAGAACAGTCACCCTTCAAAGATGGTCGTTCAACCGATGTTATTATTCAACGACATTGGGTTATCACCACGCGTCATAACCGATGTAGAAAGGTCATTAGAACCGATGTAAAAGGTTTTTTTTTTAATAGTGATTGTATACTTAGATGAAGAACACAATAATGCATGTATGTGACTTGGAGAGTGAGTTATATATATATATATATATATATATATATATATATATATATATTTATATATAGAGAGAGAGAGGGGGGGGGGGGTAGGGAGGCAGAGAGTAATGCTAACGTATCTCCATTATTTATTTTTCCATTTTTGAGCTGAAGTCATTTCCTTTTCTTTTCTATTTTTTTTAATGTTGAAATATTTTGTGTGGGCTGTGAGGAATGTGCAAAAAATTCAATGAAGTTTTAAATCTATTTATTTATTTTCAATTTCATGTTAACGCTACATTTAAATCTTTGTAATGTTTAATCAATATGTCAAATTTAGGAAATTGTTGACGTATCCATTTAAAACTAAATATATTGTAGGTCATACGTTAAGTTGTATGAACATATATATGGGGAAAAAAAAGCTTTTGCAATCTTTTTATAGCTATTTTTTTAAAAATTTATATTTTTAGTCCTTAATCTAAATTTTAATAAAGTCTTTACTAAATAATAATATTAACTGATGTAACAGTGTGAACTTTATAGTCTAATAACTTATCATAATATTAACAATTAACAAGTATATGACAATACTCAACTATTTTTTGTAACCAGTGTTTTTTAATTTATTATCAACTAATTTGATATTATCAACTATTTTAATCTTTGATAATCTCAATAAAAAAGTTTCTTTCTCAATTTTAAAATAATTTTCATCTTAGATTATTCTAAAAATTTGACACTTTTTATAATAATATATGTGTAGATTTAAATATACCCAACCTTAATATCAAGTAAAAAGTAACAGATTCAAATTTTACAAATATAAAAAGTAGATATTTTTTTTTACAATGACGGATTTTAAATATTTTCATATTAGTGAAGATGAAAAATATATTTTAACTTTTTATAATTAAAATTGTTAGCACACATGGCTTGTTAATGTCAAATGTCTTAGATAACATTTAAGAAATTTGTATAGATTTTAAAAATAAAAAAATAACATGTGTAATTTTTTTAAACCTCAAGGAAGACATATGTAATTTACTCAAATAATAAATAGATAAAAAAAAAGAACAATAACTTTACAAAGTTAACCTTATATAATAATTAATTTATTTATAAATTTTTTTATTCATCATTAATTAATATTATAAAGGATATAAATGAAAAAGACACTTAATGTTATAATGAAAAGATAAAATGATAGCTATTTTGAAATAATTTTTTTATACAACAATTATAATGGAATGAAGAGATTAATTCATTTTTTAAAGTATCCTTTACATTAATTACATAAGACCAAAAAAGGTTGATAAAAATAAAACTCTAATTAAATAAAAGACATATTAACGATATTATTATTAAATAAAAGAAAAATAATTTAAATTTACTTATATTTAAATTCAACATTGTTTTTTCTATATATTTCAGTCCTCCGAAGGCAGTCTTAATTAATACTATGTGTCTATTGATTGATCATTCTAATGCCATTATTGTTGGGAGTTGGGCTTCAGACAAGACATAGTATTAATGTGTATATAGATTGAACACTCTAATGACATCATTTTTGCAAGTGAGAAATTTTAGTTTATAAACTCAACTCAATAAGGATTTATTTTTTGTTTCAATTCAATTAAAACCTGGATTTTCATCCACCCTTTTTATATGTAAATTTGAAATTGTTGACGTAATAAATATATTAATTGATCTAACAACATTAAAATACTGAGTTGTGGTTTATACTACAAAAGCTAGCAATGAATACTAAGTAGAACCTGTAGAAGTTTAGAATATCAGGATATTGTGAAGATTTCAATAAAAAGAATACTAGTTGTAAGAGTGTTTGATCTTAAAGGAAAATCCTATAAGTGTGTAGTCCAGGTTGGGATGAACCAATTATATAAATTTCTGAGTTATTACTCTTAATTGCTTATACATGTTGCATACATATTTTAAGTTTTGGAAAACCTCATTTTATATAAGTACAACTCTGATCTTATATTAATTTTTTTTACAACTATTTTAACCTTCGGGCGCTAGACTTTATTTTTATTGAAACAAAAACCAGAATATGTAATAATAGGTTTTGTTATTTAATTTCCAGCAGCAATTTTCCGAAGCAACATAACATTTGTTTAACTTAGAGATTTTTTGTTGGATTATCTATTTTATCTGAGTAATTAAGATGAAAAGCCTTGCTCCTAATTAAATTTTTAATTTCCATACAATAACTTTAAAATAAAATATCAAAAGGAAGTTTTTATTTGTGCAAAAAAGACCTAGTGAATTTGTGTGTGACTATTTAATCCTCCTTCTAATCACTAACTGATCCACTTCGAAATATAATTTTATATGAAATTGTCACATTTTATAAGCATTTCTTCACCCAATAAGCTTGAGCCACGTTAATGAGTTTCACATAACATTTTCAATCAAAATTACATTATACTTATATAATCATGATTTCATTGTGAACAAATTAAACATAGCTATATATATTTCGTTCAAGCAAGAAATGGTTTATTCCCTGGCAGAATAAATTAAAGGTGTCGTGCATTTTTTATTTTATTCTATGAGCAAAACATTTACTTGCCAAGACGCCAAAGCACAAGATGCATGTCCAGAGGCTAATAAGTAGTACAAGCTATAAATTAAAGCTGATACACAACTGTAAAATCCCCTACGCGCGCGCGTGTGTGTATATATATATATATATATATATATATATATATATATATATATATATATATCTCAACTTATCTATCATATTTCTTCAAAGGTTGAACCCGATGAGAAATGCCTAAATATTAAACAGCTTGAGCAGCAAGTGTACATGTTTGCACTAGATAGAGGCATGATTCAACAAGATAAGGCACTTAACAGTTATAAAACGAGCGGCAGCTATCAGCTATATATGTCTGCAATAATACATGCATGTGATGTGTTAGGTATATAATGGTTACTAATTATTAGAATTTATGTTTGGACACTTTTCAAAAAGTAATAAAAAGTGTATGTTACTAGGTTTAAGCTTTAATTATTAGATTGTTTATTTAAAAATGACTAGCTTTACGCCTTAAACACATCATCCTCTTACTTATATACCCTTTAATTTGTTTGTTTCTAACCCACAAATGTGAGATTTATTCTCCAACACTCTCATTCCTTCAATCTCTAGCTTAAGCAACCAAGCTTCTTTTATTTATTATCTGGATTTGTACCTACTTCTTTTTTAAAGTTTCAGAGGTCTCAAATCTATTTTTTTTATTTAATTTTTTAAGCTTGACATATATATATATATATATATATATATATATATATATATATATATATATATATATTTATTGAGCCTTCTTTTGCCCGTACGTCCGTAATTTTTTTCTTCACTATTTTGGGCTTCAAATTTTATCTTAGATATGTTTGAACATTGAACCCTTGTTTAAATGTGAAAAAGTGAATGTGTTAGCGAGCTTTCAACTTAAGTATTTTGTATGTTTAAATTAAAATACATTGAAACTTTGAACTAATGATTATCTTACTTTTGCATCATTTAATTTCCTAAGCCACCAATATGCAACTTATTATATATCCAACAGTTATCTCTTAAATATGCCTGTCTCATTATTTTTGGAGAGTTAAGTTATGAAAAGATAATAATCGTAAGAATTCTTCATGCAACGGACAACTTATCTTTGACTAAACCAAGAAATTGAATAGATCAATATGTTTATGATTCTTGATCATTACAAAGATAAGTTATTATCAGAAAATATTGCAGTAATATAATCACTAAACATTGCAACAACATAATTAAGCAAGCAACTATATAGACACCAGTCCCCTATCTTCTGCCTCTACAATCCAAAATGCCCAAATTGATCAAAGTAAAGGGCTTCTGAAAATTCTTTTGCAAAAAACAAACTCTTGTTGACCTTGAATGTGTTCCACCAAATGACATGCTAGTCCAGTTAGATACCTTGGTGTCAAAATAATTTGTTGCCCCTTTGTTCCAAAATCATACACCTCATAAAATTCTGACTGTAAAAATTCGTTTTTAAACTCATTCTCCATAAAAAAGCAGGAGTCTTAATTCCTCCTTTGCCTATCAATTGAATCGTTTCAGCTGTGATAGCCTTTCAACAAGAGCAGTAAATCAGAAAACCATCATCTTCCTTAGAGTCTGGAAAAGAAAAATCCCAATACAAACAATGTTTATCCGCAACACACAATTAGGGATTTACATTAGTCATCTAAGGCTTAATTATAATTGTTAGGCTTCTTAACTGAGTAGCTAACAATAAAATCAACTAACTAAAACAGTTTTACCAATAGCTTCAACCCCCACCCTTTCTTAACAGTTGCTTTTTACAACTGACAAGGTCAGCCTCTAGTATAGTTATAGTTGTATGGGGCGTTATCCTTGTTATGATTGTCTTTTCCATAGAAGCAACAGTTACGGACTCACGCAAATGCGAGATTATACAATATATCACTACTAAAAAAGTGTGATTCAACATCGTTGAATCTAAGTCGGTTATGAAATAATCGATGTAATAAAGCTTGCGGTGGCATTTTTGAAATTAATACCAACTTTTTATAAAGCTTAACGACGGGTCTTGTAAACCGCTTTTGATACAAACGTTACGAAAGCGGTTTTTATAACCGCCTTTGTTTGTAAGCCTATTACTACGGTTTTTTACAAAAACCGCCTTTGTCTCATTTGTAGTTATTTTTATTAATTATTTATGCTTCAGTCTTTGGAACGCGCATGCTTTTCCATCTCCCTTTCGCCCTTCACCCTTCACCCTGCCATGAACTCCATACATCTCACTCTCACCCTTCACCCTACCCTGACCTCCACAAGCTTGTCGTAGACATTCCCCAACCTGTGCTCCGTCCCGTCTCCGATGAAGGGTAGGGTTTTTGTGAGAACGGAAACACCTAACCCTAATATTGTTGCCGCTCCAAGAGGTAAATGTTGTGTTCAGATACCTATATCCACAATGTTCAACATCCTTAGTTTTTCTTCTTTTTTTTTCCCATTTTCTACTGAAAAATCCATTTTGTTGTGTTAGAATAATAGAGATAGTGAATTTGGGGATTTCGTGAAATGGGTTTTAATTTTGTTTTTTGTTTGATTGTAGTGGTGGGATTCGGAAAGGAGCGTGGACCAAACTCTATGTGTAGTGGTGGGATTCTATTTTGCTCATCTCTTACACCAGCAACACATTCCCCACGGTACGAAAACACATGATATTTTAGTTGTTTGAATATGTTAAGTTTTAGTTTGTGTTTAACTTGCTCTTGTTGGAAAAAAAAATAGGACTATATGCCCACAGTTTTTGACAACTTCAGTGCAAATGTGGTGATTGATGGAAGCACAGTTAATCTAGAATTATGGGACACTGCTGGGTAAGTACTTTCTGAAGGTGATTAAGAAAAAAGGTTTCCTCTAGCCACCTGAGTCACTTTTCCTTGTTTTCCTTGTTTTCTTCTTCCACATCAAGTTGATAACATGGGTTTTGTGGAACTGTATTTTGCAATGCTTCCATTCTTCTTGGGCTGTTATGATACGTCTATCGAACATGAGAAATGAGATTGTGTCAAGACAGGTCTCTAGATTAGAAGATGTTCCACATCATCTGATGGTAAGTCATTTACCATGTTGTCACATGCATTGGGAATAAATCTTTTTAAATTTTGCTTCTGGACTTCTGGGTGAGCGGTTGACCAATAATTTGTCATTACCCAGTATACCTTTATATCGCTTAGAACTTAGAACTCATTGTTCATGCTGCTTACTTATTGTCTCATTCTCTCTCACACCCATTGTTGTTTTCTTTGATTTTTAGATGTCTCCATCAATGTCATTGAAACATGATCCTAATCCTTCTGGGGAGCTGCTACTAATGCAGAAACTAGAGGAAGTTGGAAGCTCTGTCAAGGTAGGAAGTAAACATGAGATATAGTATTGTTATTTGCAGGAGAAACAGGATATTTAATTGCCCTGAGATATAGTATTGTTATTTAAATGCAATAAAAAGAGAGGAAAGGGGAAAAGGAAAATTATTTAGATGTATGTTTCTGGAGTTGGTTATATTCTTTTGGCTAAATACCAGGGTATGTTGTTCACTGCAGAGAATTCAATCTTTATTTGAGGAGCAACAATCTCAAATAATAGAGTCCATAGATTGAGGTTTGTGAATTTGATGTAAAAATAAAATCCCTATAGATGGTTTTTTCTACAGCTTGTCAAGTTGCTTTTTTTTTTTATCAAGCATTGCTGTTTGTGTTTTCTCATGAATTCATTGGATTATTCAGTGCAGTTGTGCTTTAGCTTATGTATTATATGCGACTATTTACTAACTACGCAACAATGAATTGGTTTGTTGACACCATTATTACATAATGGGTTAGCTCTTGCATTCTTCATGTTCTTGGCATTTGATTCTGTCTTGGGCTTGCAATTACTCCTACAGTCTATATTTAAACCTTTCCTTTCTTGAGATGCAGTTCCTCCGGAATCAGTTTTTGACTGGACATGGGAAATAAACTCATATTTGTCAAATCAGAATATCAATAACCAATCATTCCCAAGAAAGCATTGGCGTCTTTTACAATGTCAAGATGGTTTGCTACATTTATTTACATGATAGAGCACATTCCTATTTTGATTACATAAAATAAAAGTTATTCTAGATTTCTAGTGTTTACATGATTTGATATGTAGAAGTTGTATAAATTGAGATGATTTTATATCTGAAATCTACAGGACTTCGTTCTTTTGAAGAACTTGGTGAAGTTGATTACCTTGTGCGTTATTTCCTGTCTTTCTTTATTTTCATGGTGAACTACATTTCATAGGATACCAACATCATGCTTGCTGGAAAGATGTTGTTCTAGTCTTGTAGTTGTGACAACATTATGCTTGCGTTGTCTACCCCCAAGTGATGTAGACCAATTTTTCGGTTTTCTCTCCTTAATCCTTATATGGCTTAACACCAGGATGTTACTATACAAGAGGACTTGCTGTATAAAGTTCTTTTCCTTGTTTTATTTATTCCTGTAAGTCGAATTTATAATGTTTACTATTGCTATCCGAATTTGGGGAAGCTATAATGACCTCTAACTTTTTTGGATCTCTTTTTTTAAAAAATTATATGTAATATAAATTTGACAATAAATTTGTGCTATAGACAGAGTGTTGAAAAGGAAGAGTCATTGAGGAAAAGGGCATGGGAAGAAAGGAGGAAGATGTGGGTGGTAGCAGGCCCAGCCATATGGTTCCTTTTACAGTCTTGAGATCTGGTACAACACTGTTTTGATTCTTCTTACAGGCAACATGAAAAATGTTGAAGTGTCTATTGATGCTCTGGCCATATAGTAATCTTGTTCTTTTACTTTTGCTTCTAAATTTCACAATAAGATATAAGGGACATAATATCCCTGCTTGTTCATATTGAAATTAATCTGTTTATTTAATCATAGTATAAATGCATATTTGAATATTTTTTTGCAGCCTCAACATTAGTGGGTGGGAAATGATGATAGCCCTTGGTTTCTTTGCTACAACAAGGTACTTCTTTTTCACAATTTCTGTTTTTACTTTCAAATGTCTGAGGAATAAAACAAAAAGGATTGGAATTTTGAGTAAAACATAAATAAAGTTTTATAATAAATAAAATAAGAGTTTAATAGACATAGGAGTGGAAATGGATTGGAAAACAAAGTTTTATATAATTAGACCTATCTTATTTTAAAATATTGAAAACATAAATCTGACTTGTTATATGTTATAGACTTCTTTTTAAGCTTGACGTAACCTAATATTTTTTAACATTCATTTTGGCCTTTAAGTCTGACTTATTACTTGTTATAGACTTCTTTTAAAGCATAAATCTGACTTTTTAATTCATAATATATATTTTTTTTTACTTAGATGTGGCTTATAAAAATAAAATAACTACTACTCAAGGCAGGGAACTAGGGAAAAAATAGGTACGTTAGACTTTGGGCAAATTTGTCTAAAGTAATTTTTTAAAGAATGTTTTGAAAATGTTTTTCTAAAAGTAGATAAAGTTTATTTATTAAAAAAAGCAATTTTCTGTTTTCTTAACAAAAAAAATAATTTAGACAAACACATGAAAAGTTGCTTAATTATTAACTTGTTAGTATGTTTTTATTAAAAAAAAACTTAAACAAATGAACCTTTTATAAAAAATGAGTCTAACTATTGTTTTATAAGCTTATCTTTAAGGTCTAATATAAGATACATGATAACTTATTTAAAAACTCATTTTGCAGTCATACTTCAAAATAAACATAGATTTATCCTTCAATAAACTTATAAATTTGACTTTTTTATATATATAAACATGTTCGGGTTCTCTCGCTGGCACATGAAACTTGGCAGGTGAAGATTTGTTCTTTCAAAGCATTTTTTTATACCCAATTAAGAGGTACCACTATTCTTTTTAAAAGCTCATGTAAAATGAGAATGACAAACTTTTATTTGATTATGATAGAAATAATGTGCAACCGAGATAAAGAAAGAATAACGAACAAACAGATTTAATGTGGAAAACTCTTGATGGGAAAAACCACAACCATAGGAGAAACAATTAACTATATTGAAAATTGATATAATAGAAATACAAATGTTCTTCGATCTCCAAAAACAGAGCTACACAAATCTTTAACAATTAGTGATATATCATATATTTATAGCCTTTCTCTTTAGAATTTTTTCTCCTCATAACCTACCTTTTTATTCTCAAACCTCTGCAGTTTGGTGATCAAGATGGAATAGGGTCTGAGGTACTTCTTCAACATCCATTGGGAGTTGTGTGTGGAAATGATGGTGAAATTTATATTGCAGATAGCTACAATCACAAGTTAGACAACTCACTCAAATACTTTTGAATTGTTATGGTTCTAGCATGCAGTATATCTTACAAAGAAGAGAGGGAGAGTTTTAGAATATCTTAATTGTTCATAGATTATTTGTTTTAAATATCTTATCTTCTAAACACTAAACCCTCTTTGGAGTTTATCCGATGCACTGTTTTAAATAATTAGCTGCAGCCTGCAGTATGTTTTGATGGGAAAGGGGCTGTATGGACTCCTGTGTTCCTAATTTTCTGTTGGCTGGCATGGAAGAACCGAAACATACTTGAGTTCCTCTAAATATTTTTAACTCCTCCCCTCACTTTCAAGCCACTATTTTTCTCAGGATTCATTACCATATTAATTTTTTTATATGAATTTAGTCCATTTAGAAATGAAACATGTTATTTTGGATAAGAAGAATATATATATATATATATATATATATATATATATATATATATATATATATATCTTTGAATTTGAAGAGTTTTTAGGATAATGTTGTACAAAAATTAACACGAGTGAACAGTGAAATAGCGTCCAACTCATGATGGTCACATTCAGTAGTTAGTAGTCATTTTCCTGCATGTCATGTTCTTATCTTATATGACATCACTAGTGGACTACCGTTAATGGCTTTGTGGCATCACGTGAGGTAATTGATCTTTACAATCTCATTTTCAAATTATTTTATTATGTAAAAGTAATTGATCTTTACAGTCTCAATTGCATCCTTATCAAGTTAAGGACTGATGAGATGGTCAAGACCTCTTAGTTTGTTTGTTGCTAATGGATATTGCATTGAACATGAATTTGTTTCATCACTTTGTGATGTCTGTTCTCATGCATTGGAGTGGGACTAAATAGATGCTTATATAGAATTGGTAGAATTTGTCATTTGATTGCTAAGCATTTTATTGTAAATTATACTCAACTGAATTGTTGCCTAAAATATTATTTCTTTGGAAAAGTAAATATATATTTTGTTTTACACTATACAAATTTGCAGTATGTTGATCTCTGGGTCTTGAAGATATATACTAGCAAGGGGATACACCTATTGTCCAGAGGTTAGTTGAGTTACCTTTCTTACATGGGAAAAAAATGCTTTCAAGACAATCCTTTGGTGGGTCTTTGCCTGCTCCTCTAGGTACTTTTGTGTTCTCAATCTTCAAAAGAAATTGTAGCTTTATGCATTTATGTATTATATAACTATTTTACTGGGATGTGGTTATTAAAATTAAACGGTGATTCATTATATGGTGAATCTTATATGTGATTATTATATATAATTTTGGAATTTATGCTACTGCATGAGATCTTCATTCAATATTAGTTTGGTGTTTAGGTAAATCTGATAGATGTTATTGATTTCTTGTCTCTTGGCATCTATAATAAGGAACTGAACTGTACTTATTATACACATTTTTTTATGATTTTTACTTTGTAAGAATGAATAGGAAATCTTGTCAAAAAAAGAATAAAGAGTAACAAAGAAAGTTTGACAAAGAGACATAAATGCAATCACTTAAAGATTAAAAAATTTCAATGTAACAATTGAAAAATTAAGATATAAATTAAAATAAAATTACAAAAAGTCCAAAATTGCATATGCATTTCAATAATAATAATAATAATTAATAATAGGTACTTTGCTACTTCTCTACAAGCATAGGTACAACCGTTAAGTTCTTTACTTTGTCATTGCAGTATCAGTCATGAATTGTGATCATCAAGTTGTATCTTGATGGCAATGTTCTTTGTTGCATGTTTTATACATCTGTGGTATTGGCTTAATTTCAGATTCTGCATTAAGTAGTTGATTCCCTTCATACCGTGGAACTTTTTCTTCTCTATTTTGAAGCTTTGTTGTGATCTATATGCATTGAATTTTTTTTATATGAATATGTTTGGTGCAGGAGGACCATTGGCCCTATAAGGCGCGCTAAGGGTGGTTGGACAGCGCAGGAGGTTAGTCTTTACTAATTGGAGACAACTATTTTTTTTTTTACTTACCAATTTTTTACTTATCCGAAAAGCAAAAAAATTAAAAATAATTAATAATTCTACATCGGTTCAGACCACATCCAATGTAGAATGTCTAGCATTCTACATTGGTTATTAGAACGACTGATGTTGAATGTGTCATCGTGGGGTAGGAATCTACAACGGTTCAGTACACACCCGATGTAGACCATTCTACATCGGTTGTCCTAATAACCGATGTAGAATTTCATAATTTAACATCGGTCACTCAACCGTCGTTATGTTTCAATGACTCCGCTCTACAATGACGCGTGATAACCGATGTAAAAAAGCGTCGATAACCGATGTAGAAAGCCTATTTTCTAGCATTAAGGCAGGATGCAAATGTCAATTAATGCTCTGTTTTGGTTTTTAGTAGAACATCTACAATATGTACACGAACATGGTCATGAAGTTGAAATTCAATGGACATTGTCACACTAGTATGATCAACCATGATTATTTGGATGTCTCGCATTTTTGTAGACATGTACAAATTTGGTTAATCAGTTTCAATGTGACAGACTACTATTAGGTATCATTATTCAAGATGGAATACAATTTTAATTATTTTATTTTTTTACTGAATACTGACATGCAAAACATCAATCTAGAACCATAGATCCCAACAAAGTTGGCACCTAAGACACTCTCAATCAAATTCCCCATGCCCCTTTATTAAAAAAATAAAAATTTGAAGCACGTAAAAGGAGGATAATAGCCATCCTGAAGAAACAAGGATTACAACAATCAAGAAAATCCATAATTGGGCAAGCCTTATCCTAGCAAACTGCTCAGAAAGAAAAGTAGGGATGGACCATAAGAAACCCTGTGAGTTAATACCAAAATTAGCCAACTTGTCCACGCATTGATTCCCCTCCCTAAAGATGTGAGAAGTAACGAAGTCCATTTAATGTGTCAACAGCAAACAATTCTTAAAGTGATTGCGTAATTGCCAAGGAACAATATGAAGGGATTTGAAAAAAGCAACCACCAAAGAAGAGTCACACTCTAACCATAACTTCCTTCAACCTTTCTCAAAATCTGTTTTAATGGCAATCATGGCCACACTGAAACAAAATAAAATTACAATACATTATACAATGAAAGACAATCAAACCAAAAAGTTCCTTGAAACAGAGATTTTACATTACATGGTAAACATCAATACTAAATATCCTACACATTTAGCAATCCATAAAGCTTTCATCCAAGATTGCAATTTTGAAGCTAATCAGCCATAAACAACAAACTTTGTGCTACAATTCAGAATACAAATATTAATGGTGATAAAGAAAAGTTAAAGACTAAATTTCAGTAATAAACTAATTGAAACTGAAAATCTAGCTAGCCATTGCAAAAAAGTACATAAATCTAAGCATTATTAAAAGAGGTTTAAATTTTGCAAGAAGTTATTTGAAAACAACAAAAAAAATTCTCTAAATAGAACACGCCATCTATAATTTCTTTGCATTAAGAAAAATAATCATTAGTCAAAGCATGAACTAAAGAAATAGAAGAGTTGGTTTTACCAAAGCCAATATGTGTGCCTTTTGACATATATGTATTAATAATAAAAGAAATAAAAATTCAAATATTAATTAAAAGTATTTAAAACATTTTTTTTTAAATACAAGTCTCTCAAAAGGATAAAAGGCTCACATTTACCTTTCTAACATCATAATAAAATTTGTCTAAATAAATAATAAATTCACTTTGGCTCAAAACAAGGACGTCCAAAACTTCATACAATTAATATAGAACCTATACCCTAATGTCACATCCTATCAGAACATTGTGTTCTCGTGTCCTCTAGCATGAGGTTCTTCATAGTCATCCACCTATTCATCTGCTCTCACGAATACAAGATTTGAGATCATCATAGGATCCAAACACAAAAAGCACACTGGGAGTGAGTTATCACATTCCTAACTAATAAAGAGTAATGATACAACATGTAGGTATAAATATCATAAAAACAAAATAAAACTTACTTAAACATAGTTCACATCATTTCACCACTTTGTCATCCAATATCACATCATCACACAACACATTTAATTCATTTTCACAACATTCACGTACTCAAGGATCAAAACACAATGTCATCAAGTCAATCAATATCGATCAATATACAAGCGTTATGCAACATATACACTAATACTCAATCCTATATTCAATGTGGTATCATGTCAGTGAAAAACCACGTCAGACGCTTAGGAGTACATGACAAGACAAACCACACACTAGCAAGTCAGGTCACTCTCACTAGGTAAGATCATAGGAAGACCAGTCAGGGTCATAGTATTTTGCGAGAATGCTCCAACCATATGGGATCAACATATTCTTAAAGGAGCACTCAAACCGGGTTACCCCCAAGGCCTACACTTCAAAGAGTCTGTCAGAGCCTCTCCCTCCTGATTCAGGTCCAACCTAAAAAAAAATTTAGCACACATACTCTATCTATGAATTGTACAAAACACACGACTCCTCAATTATTCTCAAATAGTTTATCTCGTCGCCCTTAAAGGGTCTTAGCATTAACTCGTCGCCCTTAAAAGGGTCTTAGCATTAACTCGTCTCCCTTAAAGGGACTTAGCATTAACTCGTCGCCCTTAAAGGGACTTATAGTCGTGTGATTGTATAATTCATAGTTCACAACTCAATGTACACAACATCTCAATCACATATATACACAATTTATCATATACATTCGATCTCAATCATAATGGTATAATCTCAATTAACACATTATCACACCTCATGAATCCTATACACTTTACCTATGAACTATGCAATACACACAACTACTCAATTGTTTTCAAAATCATTTTAACTCGTCGGGTTCCCACAGTGGATCTCATCACAATGCTCGTCGCCCTTAAAGGATCTTACAATTGTGTGATTGCACAGTTCATAGCTCACAACTCAATACACACATCTCAATACACATCTATTTCACCATTAATCACAGGTTCAAATTATCACATACTCACAATTTGAATCACCATTTCATAATCTCAATATAACAATTTATACAAAAAGTTTATCACAACATGGGGAGTAAAACCCCTCAAATAATTTCACACAATTATATCAAAATCATAGATATAAAAAAAATAAAAACACCAAGATCACTCTATTTTATCAACCAATTTGCATCAGAACATCAATAATGTATTTATAATAATAAAGGAAAAATTAAAATTTAATAAACATCCCAAAATAAACACAATTTAATTTTCTAAGGATCTTTACACATGTTTATTCTAATCCCAATTGCGATAAACTCATCTCTTACCTCGATGTAGTCGCTCAAGCGTTCTCCGTTATGAATTGTGATGTTTCTGGTGCTCTCTAGAGCTCCTCCTCCGGTTGCTCTGTTAGGGTTCTCAAACGCTAGAGAGAATGAGAAGGGATTGAAGCCTCCATTTGTATTATCTTCGTGCGATTTCATTTTCTCTCTCCACAAATATTATCTCACAAATCCGAATGGTGAAGGTGTGAGGAATTGAATTTCGAACCACATATCAAAATTTCATGACAATTCAACATTAACGAAACTAGGATCGTAGTTTTACTAGGATGATTTTGGGTTTCTGCAGGAAAAGAAGAGGCTACGATATGAAGTGTATTTCTCTCAGCTTCGATATCTTTTTATAATTCCCAACGGTGAGAATGCTCGGAATTAAGTTGTGAACTTGATGCTTAAATTTCGCAACGATCTAACGGTGAATGAGTCCAAGATCATCGTTTTCCTAAGACAAATTTGGTGGTATGCGAAAAAAGAGAGAATTTTGGGAGGAAGAGCGGAGAAAATGAAATTGAGAGAAAGAGAAGGCATTAACATTGTCAAAACTGACCTAACATGTCTCTATTTATAGTTAGGGTACTTGCAATCTATTATTTACTCTATTTATTTATTTTTATTATTTTATAAAAAAACTATATTTTATTCACTATCAAATGAATAAATAAAATATCCTTTTTATTTTCTCTCAAACCATTATTTTAATTAATAAAATTATTTCTTTTTATTTATTTAATTATAAAAATCTTATCATTTTTTTCTTAAAACTCTATTTATTTATAAATACAATCCTTTTTAAATTAGTTTACGAAAAATGGGATGTTACACTTCCAAAGAAACGATTTACTCTCAAGCTTAAGATTTCCAATTGTTGTAGACTTTTTCCAATCCATGTTGGTATTGTACAAGACAAAGAATTTTCACCCACATCTAATATATATAAACTTGTGCAGTTCTTCAATGTGAATGGTAGCTTTCTAGTTACACTGTTGTTTCGTAAGGCCAAAGTTCCCAAATTAACAAGAGTACCCAAGGATTGTGGAATATTCCCTGACAATTTATTATCACTTAGATCAAGATATTCTAATGAACTTAGATGTTCCCAACAGTCAGGCAGCTGTCCCATTATTTGATTATTTGACAAATCCAATGTGCCGATTTTTGTGGTTGCACTTTTTCCACACAAGAATGGATTTAAATCCGAAATCTTATTTTTGGAAAGATCCAACATGTAAGCTTGTGATAAAAAAGCAGGAATTTCACCTTCAAGTTGATTTGAATTTAGAGTTATAAATCTATCAACATCAGTAAGCTTGATTGGTAGGTTTGGAATTGTACCTTTGAGATTGTTGTTAGACATGTTCAACTCACTTATAGACTGTAACTTGTTCCAAAACCAATCCAGTACAAAGTCATCAATCTCAGCATCAGAAATATCTAGAAAGCTTAACTGACTTTGAGTCTGGAGCCAACTTGGGAAACTAGGTCCCAACTTGCAAGAACCTTGTCCCAAATGAAATATTTGGAAAGATGGAATCCAGGAAGTAGCAAACTTTAGAGAGAATGAGTTGTCTGTTAAGTCTAATTACATCAATTTGGACAAATTTGTGAGATGCAATTCGTTGATATCACCCTCCAAATAATTCTTCTCTAGGTGAAGACTCTCCAACTGATACAACAAACGAATGCTTTTTGGTATTTCACCCGTTAATTTATTACTGGAAAGATCTAATCTCCTCAAAGACGAAAAAATTGAAGAATTTTGAATAAAGCTATAAATTTTCCCACTCAAGTTGTTACTGCTCATGTCTAATTCCTGTAATGTGCATATATTTCCAAGAGAAGCTGGAATCTCACCTTGCAGTTTGTTAGAGGAAAGGGTTAGAACTTCAAGAGAGTTCATTACTTTCCCAAATCCATCTGGAATGGGACCTTCTAACAAGTTATGATCAAGAGAATGTGTATGAAGATTGGTGGTGAAGTTGGAAATCCAGTGAAATATAGCCAATGATTTCAATAGATTAGAGGAGAGATCAAGGGTGACAAGAGTAGATGAAGACTTTTTTATGGAAGTAAATGGAACAAGAAAACTTTTATCAGTAAAACCGCACTCTTATAGATAAAGTTCTTGTATGGTGAAGCTGAAGTTGAAATTTCCCAAAATTATTAATGATGTCAGGTCATTAACAGCAGATCAAGCACCATAAGGGAGGGAAAGTTTGGATAGTGAGGAGACGACAAATCAATATTATTACCATGAAGACGAAGCTCTTGGAGATTATGACTATAGTTCAACAACAATTGAAATGTTGATGATGTCAGCATATTATCAGAGAGGTCAAGGATGGAAAGAGAAGTAGAAAGGTTGGAATGAGAACGAAACAACGATGAAATATCATGATCTAAAAGACTACAACGAACTAGTCTCAGCTCTCTTAAGTATGGAATAAGCTCAGCAATCATTAGTTGCCAGTGACCAAAGGAGCCAAGATTTGGCATTGAATCAAGGCCAAAATTTGTTAAGGAAGAGAGAGAAGATAGCCACTTTGCATCGTTAACCATAAGATCAAAACTGTCAACAAGTCTAAGAGTATGCAAGATAGGAAGATTCCCAACATGGAAAGGGATTGCTTTGGAAAGTGAAGGAAACCCAAGATCAATTAAAATTTAAGTTCAATTATTTTGATTGAGACAAGAAAATACATTTTTTAATTATAAATAAAACATAATTTGAAATTACTTAACATAATACATAGATCTTTTCTATTGGTAAAAAAACAATAATATCATATAAAATAAACAACATGTTAGGTAGTGAATATATGCTCCAATATGTCCAATAACGGTTTGACAAGTGCACCAAATGTCCAAGTAGTAAAACTTGAAAGTCCGAGTGTCGAATTTCACAGGGATTTTGTGTTATATTTTTATTATATACTTTTCAATTTATAAGAGAATAAATAATCAAAGAGAGGTGTAGAAGAAAGAATAGTAAGCAATAACACGAAATTATAAATAGTAGAGAGTAAAAGAATTAAGTAGGGAATTCGATGGAATACGAATGTTAGAACCTAGCATGCTTTGTTTGCCTAGGATGTATGAGTTTTGGATTTTTCTTTATCAATTTAGGTGAATTTATCCTATCCACATCTATTCAATTACTTGTCTTTGATGCCTCACGATGAGAAGCATATTTTACCTACATATCTTTCAAATGCCTTTGCAAAGATTCAATAGATAAAATGCATGAAGCCTTGATTCTAGATGTGTGCTTGAATGCAGGGACATAAAGTTATCATTTTATGTCTATCAATGATTTCCTTATGATATATTTTTTTTGTTCTATTAGAAGTTATCCTCTGTCGAATGCCTAACCCCTAAAATTGATGCGTACATATCTTCTTTATATTTTTATTAAGAGTTACCTTCACTCGAGCACCTAACCCCTACCATAATGTAAAGATGAATAATGCATGAAATATAAATGGAAAAGATAATAAGATAGAGAACACTTGTTGCATTGATAAATAGGGAGTACATCATACATCGCTTTAACTTTTTAGGCTTGTCAGACCCTAATTAGGGGTTTAGTCTCTCATGGCCATTGAAGGCCTTACACTGGAATAGGGGTATAAGAATTGGTGGAAGAGGGGGGATGGAAGAAGGGAATAGAGAAAATGGTGAAAGAGAGAAAAGAATTCCCTAAGGAAAAGTTCTTAGGCTTTGGATAGGTATGAAAGTGCTCTGAGACTTGATGTGTGTTTTGCCTTGGCTTGACTCTCTATTTATAGCTGTTGAAATGGACTTAGACCATCATACGCGCGCTCTGCTCGCTTAGCTCAGGTGCTCATTTTCGCGTTTAGTGCGTGCTGCGCGCTTAGCGCTAGTCCTGTCTTGTGCGCTTAGCGCGTGCTGCGCACTTAGTGCCAATGCTTTCCTTCGCGCTCAGCACATGTTGTGCACTCAGTGAGCCTTTGGGCTAGGCCCAATGCTGAGTTCTTTTTTTTCTGTTATTTCTACAGCCTTTTACTTTTAGTCCCTCCAGTTTGTATATTTGCAGCCAAGATTTGGAAAAATATCAATTTTTAACAATTAAGCACAAATAGCTGCTAAATAATTATTTTTAAAGACAATTTTACTTTACTTTCTATTATCAAAAACATAATTATTTAGCAATTATCAGTATGTAATGGAGGAAGTTAAATGTTGGGTGCAAAAGAGCATTTTCATTTTGAGTGTTTGACCAAACTTTTACTTTTAGGATAAGAAGAGTTAATAATAAGCTTGGACAAATACTATCTAAGTATTACTAACATAGAAAATAATATTGTAAGTAATTTACAGGAAGATAATTTTATCTATATATATATATATATATATATTTTAATTTTTAATATATTTATTACTTACTACCAGTATTTTTTTCTAAAAAAAAAACTTAAGATGTCCACACGCTATGTACATCTTGTCACAATAGGGCTTTTCATGGGTTTAAGATTACCTATGATCCAACTTGATCCAATTATATTGGGTTAGATTATAAGTATCTGGATCAATTTCAACACAATCCAATTAAGATTCGATTATAATTAATTTGGTATCAAATTTTATTTTTAAAATTCTACCTAATCCAATCCATGCCATATAATTAAATTTATTATTATATAAAAATTAATTATTAAATACAAAATATATTAATTTTTAGCTCATATAGTTTATCAAATTATTTTATTAAACTACCATGATTTTTTTAAGCTATTGTTTTTATTTTTATCTTGATTTTGTTTATATTTTCTCATGCTACTATAATACTTTATTTTTATTTAGAATAAAAATACCATAATGATAGTAAAACCATTAATTATATTAATCAAATATTGTCACAATTTGATTTCTTCGAAGACATTTAATTATTCTATATTTACAACACTTTAAATAAAACAAATTATTGTGCTTAAAAAAATTTATTTTTTTACAAAATAAAAGATATTCACACTCGATTAATCCAACTCAACCCAACCAGGTTATGATCCAGTTTGACTGGACGTGTAAAAAACATGACACAAACATGACTCATAACCCAACATATAAATTTTTGATCGGGTTAAATAATAAATTTAATCAAATTCAATTCAAGTCAATCTCAAAACACCCCTATAAATAACTTTAGGCTTTCAACATCCATATTATAGTGTCCCCACATCACCAATTTTTTTTTTTTTCTTCAACTTAACAGACAACTCATTGTCTCTAAAGTTTGGTACTACATGGGTTCCACCTTTCCAATTATATACTTTGGGACTAGCTTCTTGCAAGTTGGGTCCTAGTTTCCCAAGTTGGCTCCAAACTCAAAGTCACTTGGGCTTCCTAAGATTTCAGGCTTAAACACATTCTTGTGTGGGAACATCTAAATACATTAGAATTTCTTGATCTAAGCAATAATAAATTGTCAGGGAAGATTCCACAGTCCATGTGTACACTTGTTAGTTTGGAAGCTTTGGTCTTAAGACAACAATTTTATTGGAGACCTACCATGCACCTTGAAGAACTGCACTCGTTTAGATATACTAGACTTGAGTGAAAATTTGTTGTCTGGTCCAATACCGTCATGGATTGGACAAAGTTTACAACAATTACAAATCTTGAGCTTGCGTGTAAACCGCTTTAATGGAAGTGTTCCTGTTCATCTCTGTTATTTGAGGCAAATTCATATCTTGGATCTTTCAAGAAATAACTTGTCAAAAGGAATTCCAACTTGTCTAAGGAACTTTACTGCAATGATGGAAAGCAGAGTAATCACAAGTCAAATTGTAAGGGGGCGAAGAATATCATCTAGATCGATCTCCCCTCTCATTTATGACTCTAATGTGTTATTGATTTGGAAAGGACAGGATCATATGTATTGGAATCCAGAGAATCTTCTTCTAAAGAGCATTGATCTCTCAAAATCATTTAACAGGTGAAGTACCAAAAGAGCTTGGATATTTACTTGGATTGGTATCTTTGAATTTATCAAGAAACAACTTACATGGACAAATTCCTTCTGAGATTGGGAATTTAAATTCGTTAGAATTTCTTGACTTATCAAGAAATCATATCTCCGGAAAAATTCCATCTACTCTTTCCAAAATTGACCGTCTTGCTGTCTTAGAATTATCAAACAACGATCTCAATGGAAGAATCCCTTTGGGAAGACAGTTGCAAACCTTTGATGGCTCTAGTTTTGAAGGAAATGCTGATCTTTGTGGTCAACAACTTAACAAAAGTTGTCCTGGAGATAAGCCAATAGGGACGCCTGAAGGAGCAGCAGTTGATGGTGAAGATGAAGATTCAATTTTCTATGGAGCATTATATACGAGCTTGGGCCTAGGATTCTTCACAGGCTTTTGGGGCTTATTAGGGCCAATAATACTTTGGCAACCATGGAGAATTGCTTACCTGAGATTCTTGAACAGACTCACAGACTATATACTTCTAATGGTGGAAAAGAACATGGCCAAGTGCCATATGTGGTTCAAAGGCTAGTAGGTACGTAATTCCAATAACTTCACCCTTTGGAACTTCATAGTGTTTACTAATAGTTACTTTCCTTCTGTTTCTTTAATTTATGCCTTCACTAATAGTAGTTACTTTATTGAAAAAGATGATTACTATTTTTCTTGTTGTTAAAGAAATTGTTTAGATGCTGGTGCATGTCCTCAGTTTAGAGATTTTTTTTTTTATAAAAATAATGATATGTCTAATGTTTGAAGTTTAAACCTCATGAAAAAAGGCTTACAGCTATGTACATCTGTGTACTTGAATGGGTAGCTAAATTTCCAGTTCATTTAATCTACTACTAAAACTCGTTGTCTAATTCTTCTCCATTTCCAATAATATATGTAATCTGATATGTAGCATGGAATTTGCAGTTTATGGCGTATTAGCTTCAAAATTTCAATCCGGGATGAAAGCTTCATGAATAGCTGAAGGTGTACGATATGTACTATGTAGTATTGATGTTTGCTATGCAATGCAAAATAAGTGTTTGGAAAAACCTATTGATTTTGATTGTCTTTTTATTGTATAATCTCTTTTCAAGAATGCGAGATATCAAAATAATGTTTGTTGATCAGGCTAGTATGTTCCGACTACTTATTTAAGCCTGGAAAATTTAAATACTCGCTTTACAACCTACAAAATAATGATTATAATTACATTAGCATTTCTCTTTAATAACACTGATTTGTTCGTAATTGAATAATTAAAAATGCTTTTGTTTTTATCATCAAAGTGTTCAGTGCAAATTAGACTATTATTACATCAACATGCTGGTGTCATAGCTGTCTATTGAGGTTCTCCTCGTCCTCTACGGCTCTACCTTGATTCAGCTATACTTCTTATCAACAAAGGTGTGCAAATGAAGTTGGTCTAACATCCAGCTATCTTCACTTCGTTTTATTTCTTGTCCAACCATTTTTAAGGTCTAATATCAAAGAGCTTATGAATTTTACACATTGTTACAGAAACTTTTGTCATACTATCCTTAGCTCCAAATAAAGAAAACAAAAAAGCTTTCTGTCATATATGGTTCTTATTTTGTGGAAACAAAATATTGCTCTATTGCTCTTTCCGGGAAGTTTACTTGCACTGGGAAAAATATAACAAAAAGAGTCAACTCTAAAACATGATGTTAAAATTATGCAATTAAAATGTTAAAATGCTTTGCATCTATGTGATAGCCCTTTCCAGAATATTTATTGATAAGACATGAAGAGTAGATTTGAAAAAGAGCATACAAAATCATGTTTATTATTCACATGTAGATATCATAACCAATGTCTGTAACTGAGCATATAAGAATTTTTTCTCTTTTAAATATAAATAAGTCATCTCGTTTGAGTTAAAAACCAAGACAAGTTCAGAGAAGCGAAAATATAAAATAAAAACAGAAGTTGTAAAACACATAAGACATCACGGAAACTACTAGAACCCTCTAGAACAATATTGGATTGGACCTAACAACAAACTGTCACATCATGAACTTTTCAGCTGAATTTGAATAAAACAGAGCACCAAATCCTATTACTATAGAGCACACCTAAATTTTAATTAATCTTTCTCCCTTAACTCACGTGGATCAGAATATGTTATCATAGATTAAAATAAGAGTTGCCAAATTGTCAACAATCAATCTTATTATTATTGTGAGGAAGAAATTCTCAACACAATGTAAACTTTTGCCAAGTATTGAGAGGAAGAAATTCTCAGCACAAAAAGGTACTAATTAAGCAAAAAGAAATTACAATCCCAAGAATCAATACGCATTGCTATTTTGATAAGAACAGCAATAGCATCCTCCAAAGCTTTGTTATATGCAGCACTGCAGATTACAAAATTGTAGCAGTCATTAATACCCTTTTGCATTATGCACGCTATTTTGTTCCCATTGCTGTTGCGGAAGTACTTTTGCTCCAGACATGGAATGGAAATTGAACAGGAATTTGTTTTTTTGTGCCAACGATTGAATTTGTATAAGTGAGAACATGCTGATGATCTTCTGACAACTTTTGTTTTTGTTGGTTTTGTGGAGGAAATTATAAAAAAAACAGAGGAGAGAAGAGAGACAATACGTATGCAGAGGAAATAGAATTATTCTATTCTAATTCAAATTGTTCTCAGCAGCGATACAATAAATAGAAAAAGATAAACTAATTAGATAACAAAATATTAGCAAAACAGAATATTAAAACTAACTTGCTCCTTAAAGATAGGAACCACTTATTGACTAGGCTAATCCATTAAAACTGACTTACTCCTAAAAGATAGGGAATCAACTTATTTACTAAATCCTATTTTAAAAATTGAAAAATAAAATATTATGCAGTTACAAAAGTATATCTTCAACACTCCTCCTTGCT
This sequence comes from Glycine soja, assembly GCF_004193775.1. Taxonomy (NCBI): domain Eukaryota; kingdom Viridiplantae; phylum Streptophyta; class Magnoliopsida; order Fabales; family Fabaceae; genus Glycine; species Glycine soja. The sequence goes on along the minus strand of NC_041017.1, from coordinate 27,646,258 downwards.
TTTGGAACTGCAAACTCCAATTCTTTGAGTTCAAGTTTGTTGATAGGTAGTGACTTTATAAACATGTCAGCCAGTTGATCTTTAGACTTACAATAAATTAAGTTCACTTCACCACTTTGTTGCATCTTTATCAAATAATAGAACTTGATGTTGAAATGTTTAGTCTTCCCATGACACACGAGATTGTTTGCAATAGCAATGGCTACTTGATTGTCAACAAAAATTCCAGTTTTGTTCTTTTGAGCAAATAGAATGTTTGGCCTTGTTGAAGTGAGATACATTAGACATCCAATCAAGCTCCCACAATATCCTTCATCAATGTTATCAACACCTTCTTCCTTGCTAAACTTCTCCTTTTGATTCATTGGAGTGCTAACAGATTTGCATTCCTCCATTTGAAACTTCTTCAAATTTTCTTTTGCATATTTCCTTTTTTTCATGTTTAGCATTCTTTCAAGACGGCAATGATCAAGTCTCTTGTGCCAGAGTTCCGTGGGTGTGACTTGAGTGAAATAGGCTGTATGCTCCTCCTCTGCTGGATCAAATGAAAAGCTTTTACCTTTCATTTTAACCCTTAGAACTTCCCGGTCAAAATTATCATAGATAAAGCAATGTTGATGTTCAAAGGACACTTTAAATCCCTTTTTAATCAACTTACCTACACTTAGCAAGTTTTGGTCAATGTTAGGTACATAAAGAACATCTGATACTAATTTGATACCTGAACATGTTGAAATTGCAACAGTTCATTTTCCTTTTACAGGAATATAGCCACCATTCCCAATTCTGACCTTTGAGACATTAGTTGGCTTCAAATCTTTGAATAAAGTCTTATCATATGTCATGTGGTTCGTACAACCACTATCAATCAACCAACTTTCACTTGATTCACTACTCAAGAAGCATGTGGCCACAAACAGTTGGTCCACTTCTTCTTGATTAGCAATCTGAGCTCCCTCATCATGGTGATTTTTGTTGGTGCAGATCACCGCTTCATGTCCTATCTGGTTGCACTTGTTACATTTTGCATCTGGTCTCCTTCAACATCTGAAAGGTGCATGACCTTTTTTGCCACAATGATGACAAGGTGGATAATTTTTCTTTTTATCCTTATCTTTGTTTTTGTTGTTTGCATTATTTTCGCTGCTTGTTGGCTGATTCTTCTTGAAAAAATCTTTTTTGCTTTCATCAACTTCATGATGTTTGGCGGGCAAAGCACCTTCGACAACACGATCTTGCCTCATCAACCTTCGCTGCTCTTGAGCTTGCAGGGCGTGTAGCACTTCTGCCAATGTGATTTTCGACAGATCCTTTGTGTTCTCCAATGAAGCTATAGATGCTTCATACCTCTCCGGCACCGTTACCAAAATTTTCTCTACAATTCTTGAATCAGCAAAATCACTTCCCAACAACTTTATCTTGTTGGCAATACCCAACAATTTGTTTGAGTATTCTTTGATTGTCTCTGACTCTTGCATCCTTTGAAGCTCAAATTCTCTCCTTAAATTCAGCACTTGCATGCTTCGTATTCTATCATCTCCAGCGTATTCCTCTTTCAGATAATCCCAAATTGCTTTGGGTGATTTAAGAGTCATGATTCTGATGAATATCATTTGTGAAACACCAGTGAATAAACATGATCTCGCCTTTGCCTTCTTCATCTTTCTTTCCTTGTGATTCTTAATTTGGGCCGTGGTGGGATTTTCAGGCAGCGGATATATTTCATAATCCTCTTCCACAGCATCCCATAAATCCAAAGACTCCATGTAGGATTGCATTTTCACTTCCCAAAGATCATAATTCTCTCCATCAAAGATTGGAAGAGTTATGTGGGAAAAACTTGCTTCACCTTCCATGGTAGAGGTCTCGTAAGAATAAGGCTCTGATACCAATTGTTGGTTTTGTGGAGGAAATTATAAAAAACAGAGGAGAGAAGAGAGACAATACGTATGCAGAGGAAATAGAATTATTCTATTCTAATTCAAATTGTTCTCAGCAGCGATACAATAAATAGAAAAAGATAAACTAATTAGATAACAAGATATTAGCAAAACAGAATATTAAAACTAACTTGCTCCTTAAAGATAGGAACCACTTATTGACTAGGCTAATCCATTAAAACTTACTTACTCCTAAAAGATAGGGAATCAACTTATTTACTAAATCCTATTTTAAAAATTGAAAAATAAAATATTATGCAGTTACAAAAGTATATCTTCAACAGTTTTCGAAATTATAATAATTACTAGTTCGCTACCTACATTCATGTGAAATTGAAAATTGATTCCCACGAAACTGTATTCTGGTTCTACATTAACATTACACTTCTCAGGTGTTCTAAGAAGTCCTATTCCTACTGGTAAGTCGTATCATATTCATTCTCCCCTGCATTCTTCTGATTTTTACTAATAAATAAATTATTTACTATTAATGTCTAAGAGCAGGGTTGAATGAGCATAAAAAAAAGCTTCAATGATATATCGGGACCTAGTATTTATCTAGACATTGCTTTTCAACTCCTAACAACTCAAACTTCTAGACACAACCCCGATTAGAAGATCACCTCAACCCATGACAAAAACCTTTATCTTCCATAAATAAACTTAAATTTCTCAATTTAGGATATCTACAGTCCTATACAACTGATCAACAGTACTCCCTATCAATTAATGGAATGTTGAGTAGTTGTCGGGGTTGCCTAATTTGGTCAAATGAAGTTTCCAGGGCACCTTTTGGCCTTCAATTTAGGAATGTAAGTGAGTTGTTTGAATGAGTTAGTTTGGTTAGGTTTTTTAAGAAAAAAAATAAAACGTAACCCAAATCAACTTTTTTTGAACAGTTTGGATCGGATCAACAGATCAAAATATTTAATTTTATTTTTTATTTTTTAAAATCTAATATTATTTATAAATAAATTTTTTATTAAATAAATCAGATATTATTATTTTTTTGTTAGATTTTTTATTAAAAAAAAGTTTTGAGATGTTATCACATCTCATTCAACTGTTTTAACTCCTATCTATTTATTAATAGAGATTAAGAAATTAAGCATATCATATCAGAAGCACTTTTGAAGGTGTAGCTTTATTGGAAGATCTTATAAATAGGAGAAAGAGTAAATTATGTCGGAAAAAAAAGTTTGGCAATGAAGGAGATATCGAAAAATAAATATGGAGTAAAATTGTGTAATTATGAACAAAAGTTAAAATGGGGGAAAGACCAAATTCAGAACAAAAAAAACTGGGGGGCCAAATTTCAAATTTGGCAATAACAAAATTAAACTAAAATAAAACTTAAGTGCCATATTGTCTGATATATAATTACCTACAAATCAATTTCGATGGCAATGTTGTAACAACCTTAATAATTTCTTTGACAGATCTGCATTCCATCTTTTGCATAAATTGACTTCCAAGTCAATGCAAAACAAAAGACACTATAGCAACGTTTTGCATGGGGTAGAAAATTGGAAACTTTGTGTCTGACTTTTTTGCTAAAGAAACCTCTACTCACCCACAACATACTTTCTATCCCTCTCATTCTCTCCATAGATGATATTTGCTTTGTCTTATACTAATAAATGAGCAAATTATAATCACCCCATTAACAAACTAATTTTTTTAGTAATCCATTAACAAACTCATTTGCAAGATTTATTTGGCTAATTTATGCGATTATGGTTTCTAAAGTTTTTGGGATACAAATATCAATTATATATGTAAGTTCTAAAAGATAGAAACTATATAATTCTATTACTATAATAAAGGTGTATTCTTTTTTAATTGAAAAATTATTTAGTTTATTAATTTTATTTATTCAAATTAATTTATTCAATATTATTTAATTCCAGTCAACTACTTGCTAAAACTGATTATCCACCTTCGCTGAAGTATGAAGGTTTACAAATTACAAAATGCATTTTAAAGAGAAAAGCTAAAACCATAAAATAGATATATGAACTAGAAAAAACCAAATAAATCATGTTTGCAAAGAGTTCCAATTTAATACAAATGAAAATCATGGGCACAACCAGAGATAGCGTAAAATTAATTTTGAAGTGATGCGATTTATATTTGGATATTTTATTATAAAATAAAGTTAGAAGTAAAATTCAATACAAAATTTTGGATCTAATACCTATTCAAAGTTGTTTCAACCTAGAATCAATTAACAACTCAAAATTAATTTTCTGAATTCTTCTTTAACGTGAAACAAAATAAATGAAAATGTATTCAAGATCAATTCTCCAATACTAAATCAAACACGCACCGAGTCTTGAAGCTCTTGGGACTGCATGAGACTCAAAAGGACCAACGACCAATCAAGGATAATTTATTTTTTCAAATTTATCATTTGCGGATAAAATTTAAATTAATATCCCAAAATAAATAAGTTTTAACAAATATTTCAACTTTTGAATTGAAAGTTGTGAGATCTGTTACAATTTTTTTACTATGAACTTCTAACAATTTTTACGACTTTCATTTTTTCATTTTTTTAAATACAATGTCAAAGTTTTAAGAGTTTTTTTTCACACTCTAAAGTCATAAAAGAAGTTTTTTTTATTAAAGTTGTAAATTATTTTACTATTTCAATTGTTTTGCATGCATTTTTTAAATCATAAATAATTCTTTACTTTAAATATTTAATGAATTAATGTATGGGTTCTTTTTTTAGTTTTATTTAATATTTTCTATATTTTTATATGGTTTTATATAATTTTTAAAAAATATTTGTATATTATTTATTTAATATATTTTTATATATTTTTTTACTGATGTTAATTAATAATTATTATTTGTTTTATAAATTAAAAAAATAATACAAAAGACTTAATTTTAAATAAAAAAATCTACCATACATTTATTTAACAAAAATATTAAAATGTTTTGTTATTAATATTAAAAAATAAAATTAAGCTATAATTTATCAAATAATATTAATAATTTATAATTTACAAAATAAATATTAATCCTTAACATTAGTAAATAATATAAAAAATATTGAATATAAAAAATATAATAAATAAAATAATATAAAAATATTAGATAAAACAATATAAAAAAATATTAAATAAAACTAAAAAAGAGAAAACATACATTAATTTATCGAATAATTAAAATAAAAAATTATTTATGATTAAAAAAATACATTATGTGCAAAAAAATTAAAATAGTACTTTAAAATCATATGAATTTTTGTTAAGATTTTGAGTCGTATAAAATAAAATTATTACGACTTTAATGTCTTGTTTATAAAAATAAAAATTGATGCTGTAAAAAAAGTTTAATCTCGACTTCAATGTAAAAAAAATTCATAACATATATAATAATTTTTAATTAAAAAATCATAATAAATATTATAATTTATTTCTTTCTAGATATTAATTTAAATTTTACTATGATAAATTAAAACAAAATATACCCAAATAATCACATCACATCACATTTCTTCATTGAACCAAACAAAGTCAACTGTAATGTGCCAGCTAAGAGAGACTCGCGGCCACGTGAAAAAGAAAATGGAGGATTGAACGAGTAGTTGGAATTTAATGTACTAAAACAAGGTTATGTTGACTTGGAATAAGCTATACTCCAAACGAAAACTCAGTCTTCGTATAATCTTAGTTTTCGAGTAGAAAAATAAAATAAATGGTGTTTGCCGAAAATGTGTTCCAAGTGAATTAGAATGGCGAGATGAGAGGATTGGAAAATGAATGTTCGTTTTTGAGTGATGGATGGGTTGTTGAAGTATCCAAGCTTCTGGGACCGCTATCAGTGCTTAATTTTAATGTGATAAGACCAGCAACCTAACACTAGCTTCATGCAAATTTTAATGCTTTGCTTGCAACTTTTGGCGAACCAAAAGTGCATGTACTGAAGGGGTCTAACACAAGGATGCCAATATACTGGTAGTAACTAGGAACAAATAGGGTATCTTGCATTCTTCTTTTCATGCACAAATTTTATTCACTGTAAGTATAGTTGAAGTTGTGCCTTGGTGACTTGTTGGTCATGGGTTCGAATCCGGAAACAGTCTCTTTGCATATGCAAGGGTAAGACTGCGTACAACATCCCTCTCCCATACCTTCGCATAGCGAAGAGCCTCTGAGCAATGGGGTACGATGTTTTTTTTAAGTATAGCTGAACACTAGGAAAATATAGCAGAAGGCATTGATGAAGATGAAATATGAAGTGGTCAAATTTTAGATTTCACAGATGTAAGCACATTAATGAAAAATAAACAGTATTACAAACATATTATACAATAAAATACAACAATATCATACCAAGTTTCCGGAGACAAGATTTTGCAGTTCATTACTTAAATACAAAACATTGTAAACTCCTATACTAAAGAAATATTTCGCACTTGTAGCAGCCTACAATGCTTTCTTCTCTGATCAGAAGCGTGCGGCACATCTGCAACAATCATCATTTTTTTGTACAACAATTAATGTGGTGGATTACAAGATAAAAACAGAATTATATTTGTTTATATAAAATTGAAAATGGAAGTATACATGCAGGGACCATGGCCCCAAAGTTTTTCACAAAGTGTATTTAAAATACCATGTTAAAAGAATTACGGTCCCCTTAAAATTTATGAAAAAAAATATATTGAAAAATAATGCATGTCATGTTAGTTGAAAGACAAAAAAAAAAAAAAAAGAGAAGTGTAGGTATAATAGGTAATATAATATGATAGTGTGATAGTAAAATGAGATTAGCAGAAATTAAAGATAATAATAAAGTAATTGTAACGTTGAAGTGTACATGTATAATTATGAAAAATCATTTTACATATTTAATTTTTTTTTCTCATATAGCACTACTATTCAGATATTTAAAAAATAAATAAATAATTCATCAAAATCAATAAAAGTAATTAAGTTAACTATTTTAATTAAAAATGTCATAAACTAAAATGTTATTCTAAAAATACTCAGATTTAAATAGTTTAAGTAGAAGTTTTATTTAATAATATTACTGAATAATTTTTTCACCTATAAAATTGACTTAAATTGTTTCACCTATAATATTTATTGGTTTATAAACCAATAAATATATCCACTTGTGTATGAAATGATTGATTGTCTAATTTGTGACGAGTTTAAGTAGTCGTTATAATAAATATATTTGAACGAGTTTATGTTGGTAATAATTAGGAAGAAAATAATGTATTTATTTATTTTTTGATAAAATTAATTAGATAGTAATGTCTTTATGCTTAATATAGTTGTATATTTTTTCTATAAAAAAATATCCAGTTTTTTATTATTCAAATATTAACTGTTAGTTTATTATTATTTTTTAGTAAAAGAGATTCAAATTCATCATGTCTCTCCTTCCTTCTTTATTTAATCATAAAGTAAATCTTATAATTCAAAAAACTAATATATATATATATATATATATATATATATATATATATATATATATATATAAAATAAATATTTTTATATTTTTTATACTATAAAAATTTGAATTATTATTATTTTTCTTGGTCCCTCTAAGTGAATTCCTAGCTTTGACCCTGTACATGATAATATAGTAACAACAAGCACTTCATATTTGGCATAGTTAATAGGGGAATTGTGTTTGCAGTTGAGGGATTGGGCAGGAGTTGGTGGTGTTAAGGAATCGAAACAAGCTGCATCTGTTTCAAAAAATTAGAGTAATCATTGCCTTTGAGTAGAATGTATAAGAGAAGCATGGGCCATAGAACAAGGTAGTCATATATGCAGAAACAGTACATAGGAACTAAAATATGTTACAAGAAATCGCTCTTAAAGTGTAGATGGTTGCATCATAAAAAGATGTGAAAATGGAAGAATATGTGATTTGAGAATAATAATTATTTCCCAAATTTTCTATGAGAAAAAGCTTTCAATAACTTAATTCATCACTCATTAAGAGTCAAAATAGGGAATTTCGTAAGGAAGACACAAAAAATGACACATAATAAATTATTAACTTCTATCAATTGGTTTACGGTTAACATGAGCTTTCTGTTCGAAATACATATTACCTTTTTTTTATAGGTAAAACAATTTTTGATATATTGATATAAAACTAAGTCAAAACATAAACCATGAACCTGAAAAATAAAATCTATAACATACCTTTTTGCCTTGGAGCGATTAGCAACACTTCCCACATTCATCATAAGCATACATATACATAGTCTGTTAATCTGTTCAGAAACCTCGTGTAAGCAATTCTCCAAGGACGCCACAGTAGTAATGGCCCTAATAAGCCCCAAAATCCAGTGAAGTATCCAATCCCCAAGCTCATGTATAATCCCTCATAGAAAACAGAATCATCACCTTTGACTGGTGGTTCTTGACCCTCTTCTGTTGTTTGATCTCCAACCCCAGGACAAGTTTTGTTAAGTTGTTCGCCACAAAGATCAATATTTCCTTCAAAACTAGAGGCTTCAAAGGTTTCAAAATGTCTTCCTGATGGGATTCTTCCAGAAAGAGAGTTGTGTGACAAGTCTAATTTTCCCAAATCATCAATTTCAGAAAGAGATGAAGGAATTCTCCCAGAGATGTGATTTCTTGACAAGTCAAGTGATTCTAGTGAACCTAAATTCCCAATCTGAGAAGGAATTTCTCCACTCAAATTATTTCTTGATAGATTCAAAGAAACTAACCCAAGCAAATATCCGACCTCTTTTGGTATTTCACCCATTAAATTGTTACAAGAAAGATCAATGCTTTTGAGCTCCAACTCTGGATCCTTGAACCCCCGTTCCACACCTTTCCACATCCATGTTATGTCAAGCGTATAACCTCCGAATATGTAACCATTAAATACAACGTAAGTCTTACCATTCCGATATATATCAGACATAGTGTCACTTGAGTTGATGGTCTGTTCAGACATTGCAGTCAAATTCTTTAAGCATGATGGAATTCCACTTGACAAGTTATTCCTTGAAAGATCCAACAATTGAATACGCTTCAAATAACAGAGATGAATGGGTAGATTTCCTGAGAGGTGATTTCCTCGCATGTTCAAGATTATCAATTGATGCATACTTTCTCCAATCCATGATGGTATTGGACCCGACAACATATTTTCACTCAGGTCCAGCATAAATAAACTGCTGCAATTCTTCAAAGAAGAAGGCAACTCACCCATTAAACCATTGTTTCGTAAAACCAAGGCTTTCATATTAATTAGGGCGCCCATGGACATAGGAATCTTCCCTGACAATTTATTGCTGCTTAAATCAAGAAACACTAATTGCTTTACTGATTTCCAACAATCTGGGAGTTGCCCCTTTATTTGATTGTGTGATACATCTAAAGTGGCCAAATATTCAGCTGTGCTTTGGTCACATAAGAATGAAAACAAATCTGAAAAATTATTTTCAGAGAGCATCAGGTCGGTAGCTTGTAGTAAAAATGACGGAATTTTACCCTCAAACTGATTTGAATTCAGAATTATAGATGGTCTCATAGGAAGCTTCAATGATATATCAGGAATTGCACCAATGAGGTAATTGAAAGACATATTTAAATATCTCATATATTGCAAGTTATTCCAAAACCAGTCTGGTACAGAGTCATTAATCCCGTTATCAGAAATATCAAGCTCATACAAAGAACTTTGAGTCTTGAGCCAACTAGGAAAGGTGGGGCCCGACTTGCAAGATCTGAGTCCCAATGAACTTAATTGGAATGGAGGAACGCAACTCGGGACCAATTTCAGAGACAACGAGTTCTCTGATAAGTACAAGGATTGTAATTTGGAAAAATTAGAAAGATGGGATTCAGTGACGTCACCCTCCAAAGAATTCCCAGCCAAGTTAAGATCCTCCAACTCTGATAGCAATCCAATGCTTTTAGGTAACATGCCAGTCAACCGGTTATAAGATAAATCCAACCTCTTAAATATGTCTCTGTTGCACCATGAAGAATTTTGGAATAAGCTAGAAATTTCCCCATTCAACTTGTTCTTTGAGAGGTCTAAACTCTGCAATGCGCACATGTTACCAAAGAAAGATGGAATCTCGCCTTGCAGTTTGTTACCGGAGAGGTAAAGAACTTCAAGAGAGTTCATTACTTTCCCAAATCCATCTGGAATGGGACCTTCTAACATGTTATTATAAAGGAAAAGGTTATGAAGATTGGTGGTGGAGTTAAAGAGCCAGTAAAATATAGTTGATGATATCAACAGATTTGAGGAGAGATCAAGGAAAACAAGAGAAGATGAAGAACTCATATTGAAAGAAGATGACATAAGAAAACTTCGATCAGTAAGACTACAACTTCCCAAATCAAGATTTTGAAGTTTTGAGCTGAAGTTGAAACCACCTTGAAAGACTGATGATGTCAAATTATTATAGGAAAGATCAAGGATCACAAGAGAAGGAAAGTTTGGGCAGAGAGGAGATGACAAAACAATGTTATTAAGACCAAGATAAAGCTCCTGAAGATTAAGGCTAAAGTTTGACAACAGTTGAAATGTTGAGGATGTGAGCTTATTTGAAGAAAGATCAAGGATGGTAAGAGCAGTGGAAAAGTTGGAAGGTGAATAAAACAGAGATTGAATATTTGTATCTGAAAGAGAACAATCAAATAGCCTCAACTCTCTTAAGTTTAGAATAAGCTTGCTGATCATTTGTAGCCAGTGATGAGAAGAGGAAAGGTTGTGTAGTGAACTTAGCTTAAGTTTTGTCAATGAAGAAAGCTTAGTCAACCACTCTGCATCCTTAGATTTCACATCAAAATCGCCACCAAGTCCAAGAGTGTGCAACAAAGGAAGATTCCCAACTTGGAAAGGGAGTGCTCCCGAAAATGAATTCCAACCAAGATCAAGATACCTCAACTGTGAGAGATTTCCAAGTTGATATGGGAGTTCCCCATCCAGATAATTACCACTTAGATCAAGATATTGTAAATGTGTAAGATTTCCAAGTTGATAAGGAATTTGTCCTTGGAGTAAATAATTGTTACCTAGATCCAGAGACAGTAAATGTGTAAGCTTTCCAAGATCAGAAGGAATACTCCCACCAAATAAAGAATAAGAGAGATTGAGATATCTTAAATTGGTGAACGAGCCCATGAGTTCTGAGATATGACTCCCTTCAAAAACATTATTGCTGAGATCCAAGTGTTCAATATTTTCAAGGGCAATCAATGAAGAGATATTGATTGCACCTCTCAAATATTGTGTACCCTGACCACGGAGATGAAGTGTCTCAACATGACCAGTTTGATTGTTGCATTGAATGCCTTTCCATTTGCAACAGTCTCTGTTAGTGTTATCGTCCCTCCATGTAGACAGCATGCCATACTTATCTATGAGGCCATGTTTGAAGTTGAGGAGTGCTTGTCTCTCACTCTCAATGCACTTAATTTCTGCGGCATGCAATAAAAGCAGCAAAAGTGCATAAAATAGTTTCAGAAAATAACAACTCATTATATTTTTGTTGATATGAAATGACGAAGAGTAAAACAAAGATCGGTTACTGTGGTCAGTTTTCTCTTAAATTGTCAAGTATGAAAGATGGAGCCTGCGGCAGGATTTATATATATAGTTGATAGTATGGCTAAATGACATTGTTTATTCTCGTTCACTTATCCAAGACAAAAAATTAAGTAAATTTTCTCTTTACAAAAATTTTATTTTTAAAATTAAAATTCGAAGACTCCATATACGAGGTTTATATATTTTAATTTCCTCTACTTGATCACAAATCTCCTAATATAATTTTTGTTCATGCATCTAATATTTAACAAAAAATATTGATCCAATAGTGTTGCCATCTCCATTTCCGTTAAATATTAAATATTAAATTAATTATGAATAAAAGTTAAGATTGGAAAAGATCAAATTTATAAGGAAAAAAAATGGGGGACCAAATTTCAAAGTTGGCAATAACAAAATAAAACTAAAATAAAACTTAAGTGCCATATGTTCTGATAATGACTTGCAAATCAATTTCGATGGCAATTAATGTTGTAACAACCTTATAATAATTTCTTTGACATATGTGCCTTCCATCTTTGCATAAATTGACTTCCAAGTCAATGCAAAACAAAAGACACTATAGCAACGAAGAAACCTCTACTCACCCACAACACACTTTCTATCCGTCTCATCCTCTCCATTGATATTTGCTTTGTTTTATACTAATAAATAAGTAAATTATAATCACCCCATTAACAAACTAATTTTTTTAGTAATCCATCACTACAAAAAAAAAATAGATATTTTTGACGGAATATTTTCCACCAAATTTATTAATTCCATAAAAAATATTGTATTTTTCCATGGTTTTGAAGGAAATTCCTTTATTACACTCTGGTGATAAGCAATTTAAACTTGTTTTTGTTTGTATGTTTTATTGTGCCAATTATTTATTCATATTTTTATATGTTGTGATTTGATTTTTTTTAATTAAGACATGGCTTTTAAAAAATTACTCTTACAAAATCTTACCATTCTTCAAGGAAAAAAATAGAATATATAATAAAAAATCAATAATTATATAATTGTGTAATAAAATGATTTCGTATATATATTAATTACAGGTTCATGAATATATACTTCATATTGTACCAGCATGTGGTAATAACTAAAATTTCATCAGATAATTCGACAAAAAAAGTGATGTTAAAAATTTTAATAAATAAAAAATATAACAATGATTCTATTTTTACATTATCAAGGGAATTTTTGTAATGTCATTAAATGACACGTGAGCTTCCCGTAAAAAGTATTTGAGTTTGTCACTTTAACGACCACAACATGCTTAGAAAACGTTTATGTAAAATTAACACAAACAAGGCTTAAACATATGAGAATTTAATTTAAAAATTCAATTTTCCAAAAACTTTACATATAATATCATGTCAAACTATTGATATTGTGGACCAATCAATGGACTACCAACATCACTATTACATAATAACCTATTGATAGTTTATAGCAAACCATAAATTCAAATATTAAAATTATAAGCACTAAAATATAAATAAAAAATCTTTATTAAAGTACTAACAGAATCCTTAATTTTATAGGGACAAAAACAATTATTTAAACCCACCAAAAATATGATGTGTTATTTTATCACAGTACGAGAAATGCAAATACTAATTTATCTTTACACGAAAATGTTTTGACAGACTATGAATTTCAAGTCTTTGCACTTGTCCCCAAGAAATAAAAAAATCGTTGCACGTTAGAGTATTTCTGCGTCTTTCTAGGGTTGATATCATACCGTGAAAAGTCTACTTAGAACTAATATGAATAAATATCATTTATCATTTGGCTAAAGCGTAGAAAATGCAAGCTTAATTTGTCTTGATATAAAATTTCCACAAAGACTAATAATTTCAAAGTCTATGCAATCCTTTTACTTTTAAAATTTGATGTGATTGTGTGCTTAATTTTCTAACCCATTAAAAGAGTTAGAAAACATAGAAAACCACAATATCATCTTTTTTTTTATCATTATTTAAAAGTACTAACATATTTCGATACATGTGAAAATTTTAAAAAATTATAGTGTATACACTATTTATTTAAAATATAATCTTTATATTACAATACAAACATATCAATATTTCATACTCATTCAATCAATATGAATATAATAAAAACTATAATTTGTCTAATTATTATTATATATATCATTATTATATAACAATAACATTTACAATATTTGTATTATATTACTATTAGACTCAAATAAAAATCAAATTCTCAACTATATTATTCGTTGAGAGATTCTTTTAACTAATTTCCTATGATGTACTTATTGGTCTTCAAGCTCCACTCAATTTTATCATAAACGAACAAACAATCATTAATTCATTATATTCTAATATGTTTATAAATGTCTCTAATAATTTTATTTTTCAAGTATGGAAAGCACTTCGACAAATTTACTATTCTTCATTGGGTGTAAGTGTCACATGTTAATTAATATTTTTAGGTAAAGGCGTATTCTGAATAACAGAAGCTAGTACTCTTCTTTTGTTATAAAGAAAAAAAATATTTTTTAATGCTGTATATTATTGACTAAAATTAGTTAGAAATTATAAATTTGAATTTCTGACCTCTAATATATATATATATATATATATATATATATATATATATATATATGTATATTTAAATGTGAAACTATTAAAATTCGTGATTTTCTATAAATTTTAATAAATAACTCAAAAGAGTATTGTTAGTCTTCCTCAAAGATGAAATTAGGTGTAAGGTGTATAAGAGAAGAAAAATAAAAGGCAAAGTGATGGAAATGTGTGTTACTTTCTGCCAATTAAAATTTTTTCCTTCTAATTTTTTAAATTTAAATTTTAAACGCTTTTTTTATTCTTTTTCATTTTCTTTCCTCTCTTCCAAAACATACGTCATTAGTTGCACCTTAGAGTATTTCTAAATCTTTCTAGGATTGATAAAAGTCTATTTAGAATTAAGACCAATAAATATCATTTGTCATTTGACTAAATCACAGAAAATACAAGTTTAATTTGTCTTGATATAAAATTTCTACAAAGACTAACAATTTCAAAGTCTATGCAATAAGTTTACCTTTTAAATTTGATGTGTTTGTGTGCTTATTTTTTTAACCCATCAAAAGAGTTAACAATATCAATTTTTATCATTATTTAAAAGTACTAATATATTACGATACTAAGTGAAAATTTAAGAAAAAAATTATAATGTAAGTATCACACTATTTATTTAAAATATAATATTTATATTACAATACAAAAATATCAATATTTATACTCATACAATCAGAATGAATATAATAAAAACTATAATTTATCCAATTATTATGATATATATCATTATTATATAACAATAACATTTATAATATTCATATTCTATTACTATTAGATTCAAATAAAATTCAAATTTTCAATCATATTATTCGTTGAGAGATTCGATTTTACTAATTTCCTATAATGTATTTATTGGTCTCCAAGCTACATTCTATTTTTTCCGGGACCAACAAACAATCATTAATTCATTATATTTTACTATCTTTATAAATGTCTCTAATAATTTTATTTTTATGTGTGCAAAGTACTTCGACAAATTTACTATTATATTTTCTTAGTTGGGTGCAAGTGTGACATATTAATTAATATTTTTAGGTAAAAACAATTAAGTAATATTTTTAATTTGATATAACTTATATATTATACTATTTTTAAAATGAAATACATAATTTTTTTAAATGGCAAAACGAGAATTCTATTCTCTAGCAATAAAAGCTAATAACTGACACACCACTAGATGATAGGACCCTTGATCAACGGAATAGCATGAGGAGAATGAGAGTAGCAAGTCAGATTCTGAATTCCTCTCAATCTAGCTTGATACAACCCTTTATATAATACTAAAAAATATACATTTAATGTCAATATTTTAACATCAATTTAATAAAAATCAATGTTACAAAATACGGTGACATAATTATAAATAATATCGATTCTTTTGAAAACTAATGTTGTGTGTCGATATTAACATCAATTTTCATAATAACTGATATTGTTTGAAAACTGATGTTGTATTTATATGTTAATATTGATTTTTTTTATGAAAATCGATGTTAATATTTCTTCTTTCTCTTATGTCGATGTGTTAGGGTTTTTGATCTCTATCTCACATGAGGAGGAAAAGGAAGAGAAACACGTTGGGCGAATTGTTAACGACAATGACGTTCCTCGACTCATAGGGATGATGACGGATTAATTCCTTTGAGGAAGATCAATTTGAACTTTGTAAACTAGGTTTCATTTACAAATAATATTCATAATGATTTGCAAATTGAAATTGAAAAGAAAAAATGGGTTACCTTTAGCTAATTGCTAAATTAATTGTGACCACGACCCTACTTATTAATGTTTTCATAATGATCTCTGCAAAAGCACTATTTATTAGGTTTATGGAACTACAAAAACCATGATTTGATTCAAATTAATTACATATACAATTTATTTTGATTTACCAAAATATATTATTATTGGTAAACAAGAACAATTTACAATGACCAATTTTAGGTTGGCAGTTTCCAAATTATAAGTAAAACACATATTTTGGACTTAAAAGGATTCATTTTCTATCAGGTTGGAGTGTTGAACAATCCGTTCCTATTTCTGTGGGTGTTGCGTATCAAATTAATTATGCAAAATAATCACTTTCTCAAACGACTATTTTTACAGAATAAATTCAATGAATTCAACCAAGGACCCATCTAATTGGTCGGCAGTATGATTCACATGTTACCATCTGTCGTGATATGCTACCCTTTTGGACCAAAAAGTGTTCTCTTACACAGCAAGAATGTAAGATACACTGGCTTCTTTTGTTTTGCGACAACATCTGCATCCTCTTCACTAAATTTTTGCTTAACAACGATTCCAAAAGAATATGAAAACAAAATTGTAAGATCAAAGATAAAAAAAATACCTGAGAATTATTTATGGTTTGAGAGATTGCCAAGGTGAGCTTAGCGGTTATATCCGTATGGGTTAGAGTATAAGTCCTTGGGAGATTTCCTAGGTGTTTATTTTCGTCCACTCCTAAGAACAAAACCTAAGCTTTGAGACTTCAAATATGGCTGGCCTGAACAACTTTAGAGGGTCAGCATCTCGCCTTGCAAAGGAAGTCTTATCATTCCAATATATATCAGACTTAGTGTCACTTGAGTTGATGGTCTGTTCAGACATTGCAGTCAAATTCTTTAAGCATGATGGAATTCCACTTGACAAGTTATTCCTTGAAAGATCCAACAATTGAATACGCTTCAAATAACAGAGATGAATGGGTAGATTTCCTGAGAGGTGATTTCCTCGCATGTTCAAGATTATCAATTGATGCATACTTTCTCCAATCCATGATGGTATTGGACCCGACAACATATTTTCACTCAGGTCCAGCATAATTAAACTGCTGCAATTCTTCAAAGAAGAAGGCAACTCACCCATTAAACCATTGTTTCGTAAAACCAAGGCTTCCATATTAACAAGGGCGCCCATGGACATAGGAATCTTCCCTGACAATTTGTTGCTGCTTAAATCAAGAATCACTAATTGCTTTACTGATTTCCAACAATCTGGGAGTTGCCCCTTTATTTGATTGTGTGATACATCTAAAGTGGCCAAATATGCAGCTGTGCTTTGGTCACATAAGAATGAAAACATATCTGAAAAATTATTTTCAGAGAGAATCAGCACGGAAGCTTGTAGTAAAAATGACGGAATTTTACCCTCAAACTGATTTGAATTCAGAATTATAGACGGTCTCATAGGAAGCTTCACTGATATATCAGGAATTACACCAATGAGGTAATTGAAAGACATATTTAAATATCCCATATATTGCAAGTTAGAAAGATGGGATTCAGTGACGTCACCCTGCAAATGCACACATGTTACCAAAGAAAGATGGAATCTCGCCTTGCAGTTTGTCATCAAAGAGGTAAAGAACTTCAAGAGAGTTCATTACTTTCCCAAATCCATCTGGAATGGGACCTTCCAACATGTTATTATCAAGGAAAAGGTTATGAAGATTGGTGGTGGAGTTAAAGAGCCAGTAAAATATAGTTGATGATATCAACAGATTTGAGGAGAGATCAAGGAAAACAAGAGAAGATGAAGAACTCATAATGAAAGAAGATGACATAAGAAAACTTCCATCCGTAAGACTACAATTTCGCAAATCAAGATTTTGAAGTTTTGAGCTGAAGTTGAAGCTACCTTGAAAGACTGATGATGTCATATTATTATGGGAAAGGTCAAGGATCAAAAGAGAAGGAAAGTTTGGGCAGAGAGGAGATGACAAAACAATGTTATTATCACCAAGATAAAGCTCCTGAAGATTAAGGCTAAAGTTTGACAACAGTTGAAATGTTGAGGATGTGAGCTTATTTGAAGAAAGATCAAGGATGGTAAGAGCAGTGGAAAAGTTGGAAGGTGAATAAAACAGAGATTGAATATTTGTATCTGAAAGAGAACAATCAAATAGCCTCAACTCTCTTAAGTTTTGAATATTTGTATCTGAAAGAGAACAATCAAATATCTGTAGCCAGTGATGAGAAGAGGAAAGGTAGTATAGGGAACTTAGCTTAAGTTTTGTCAAGGAAGAAAGATTAGTCAACCACTCTGCATCCTTAGATTTCACATCAAAATTGCCACCAAGTCCAAGAGTGTGCAACAAAGGAAGATTCCTAACCTGGAAAGGGAGTGCTCCCGAAAATGAATTCCCACCAAGATCAAGATACCTCAACTGTGAGAGATTTCCAAGTTGATATGGGAGTTCCCCATCTAGATCACTATCACTTAGATCAAGATATTGTAAATGTGTAAGGTTTCCAAGTTGATAAGGGATTTTTCCATGGAGATCATTATCACTTAGATCAAGAGACAGTAAATGTGTAAGCTTTCCAATATCAGAAGGAATACTCCCACCAAATAAAGAATCAGAGAGATAGAGATATCTTAAATTGGTGAACGAGCCCATGAGTTCTGGAATCAGAGAGATAGAGATATCTTGAAAAGCATTATAGCTGAGATCCAGGTGTTCAATATTTTCAAGGGCAATCAATGAAGAGATATTGATTGCACCACTCAAATATTGTGTATCCTGACCACGGAGATGAAGCGTCTCAACATGACCAGTTTGATTGTTGCATTGAATGCCTTTCCATTTGCAACAGTCTCTGTTAGTGTTATCGTCCCTCCATGTAGATAGCATGCCATACTTATCTATGAGGCCATGTTTGAAGTTGAGGAGTGCTTGTCTCTCACTCTCAATGCACTTAATTTCTGCGCTATTGGGAAGGCTGTTGAATCCAAGAATGGATCCTGCAGCATGCAATAAAAGCAGCAAAAGTGCATAAAATAGTTTCAGAAAATAACAACTCATTATATTTTTGTTGATATTAAATGACTAAGAGTAAAACAAAGATCGCTTACTGTGATCAGTTTTCTCTTAAATTGTCAAGTATGAAAGATGGAGCCTGCGGCAGGATTTATATATATAGTTGATAGTATGGCTAAATGACAGAGTTGTTTATTCTCGTTCACTTATCCAAGACAAAAAATTAAGTAAATTTTCTCTTTACAAAAATTTTATTTTTAAAATTAAAATACGAAGACTCCATATACGAGGTTTATATATTTTAATTTCCTCTACTTGATCACAAATCTCCTAATATAATTTTTGTTCATGCATCTAATATTTAACAAAAAATATTGATCCAATAGTGTTGTCATCTCCATTTCTGTTAAATATTAAATATTAAATTAATTATGAATAAAAGTTAAGATGGGGAAAGATCAAATTTACAAGGAAAAAAAATGGGGGACCAAATTTCAAAGTTGGCAATAACAAAATTAAACTAAAATAAAACTTAAGTGCCATATGTTCTGATAATGACCTGCAAATCAATTTCGATGGCAACGTAACAACCTTAATAATTTCTTTGAGATATCTGTGTTCCATCTTTGCATAAATTGACTTCCAAGTCAATGCAAAACAAAAGACACTATAGCAACGATTTGCACGGGGTAGAAAATTGGAAACTTTGTGTCGAACTTTTTGGCTAAAGAAACCTCTACTCACACACAACACACTTTCTATCCCTCTCATCCTCTCCATTGATATTTGCTTTGTTTTATACTAATAAATAAGTAAATTATAATCACCCCATTAACAAACTAATTTTTTTAGTAATCCACCACTACAAAAAAATAGATATTTTTGACGGAATATTTTCCACCAAATTTATTAATTCCGTCAAAAATATTGTATTTTTCCACGGTTTTGAAGGAAATTCTTTTATTACACTCTGGTGATAAGCAATTTAAACTTGTTTTTGTTTGTATGTTTTATTGTACCAATTATTTATTCATATTTTTATATGTTGTGATTTGATTTTTTTTAATTAAGACATGGCTTTTAAAAAATTACTCTTACAAAATCTTACCATTCTTCAAGGAAAAAAATAGAATATATAATAAAAAATCAATAACACTACTACAAAAGTCATTTTTTAAGACGCGTGTTCTAAGGCGGTTGTTTAAAACCGTCTTAGAATATGAAGCAGTGACAATTTTGTAATAAAAGAGAAAATTTTTGTCTTTAACGTCGTACATTCTAAGGCGGTTATAGACGACCGTCTTAGAATGTCCTCCAGTGGCAATTTTGTAATTACCAAAAAGTAAGACAACGACGTTTTTACGAAAGACCGTCTTTGTATATCTTTTTAATTTTTAACCTAGCCCACGAAGGTTCTTTTGCTCTTACGCCGCTTTCTCATCCGTGGTCGCCCTCTCCTTCAACCGCGCAGTCTTACGCCACCGTTTCGTTCATACGCCGCCCTCTCCTTCAATCGCAATCTCTTGGAAACAAAACCCCCCATCACACAGTGTCTCCCAACGCCACGAAGAAGAGGAAAAGCCACAAAGAAAGTCATATCAAGGTATGTTCTCGTGCTTTTCCTTTTGGGACTGTTAGTTCAAGCCACAGAGTTTTATGCATGTTGTGGGTATTTCCATGGGCACGACAAACTAACATATGGAGTTGTGGGTATTTCCTATCTCCTTGCATATGTCCCAATTTACGATTTGGAAGCTTTTCCACTCTTCTGATACTACACAGGATTCTGCGTACAACAGCTGGCTCATCTTTTTAACCTGTCTATATTGTTTCTCCAACAAGTTGAAGTCTTCAGATTCTGAAATTGCTTTACCTTCATTTTCTACATAGTCAAACTGTAGCTGCTTCCTTCTGTATCTTCCGCATATCTCCTGTATTTTGTCTTTGTCTTTTTTTGCACGTCTGAATTTCAGAATATTTGAGTTCACTAGTAGCTTTCTAACATACTCTCTAACAAGTTTCTGGGACAAAGTTGGAGCCTGGCCCTCTGAACTCTTTAAGTCACACACTGTTCCACCACAATGAAAATAATGCTAGCTAGTTAAAAATTAAAATTAATGCATGCTTGTTAATACTTTTCCTCCCTTCTGATTTTAGTGAAAGTGTCGAACCTGCATTAGGTAATGGTTCTTTCCATCCTGATTCTCTGCTAAATTGTTGCCTGTTCTCTTTTGAGGTTATCCAATATGGTTTGGTTCCTTTATGAACCTGTTAGCTTAATGAGTCAGATTGCTTAATTTATAATGTAAAGGGTTATGAAATTGTATACACTCAAAATAATGTGATTTGAGTATGAATTTCCTATTGTGGTCGCATAAAAGAATCCCTTATTACTTACCTCTGATCTTCTCAATTTGGGGAGTGTGAGTGTCCGAAACATGTTTGTTGGCAAAACCTTGTCCTGAACATCATTGTTAGTAAAATGACACGACGACACAGCTAAGGTTTTCAGTGAATCTGTTTGTTGAGTTGCCTGAGTGTGTGCTGTTAAGTATTCATGCACATAATATAGATCACTGTTGTGCTCTTCATTTGAGAACTCCTGGTTGTCTTCTGTGGGAATGAACTTGTATAATAGTGATCTTAGTATCCCTGAAGCATGTAATAACCTTTTCCTTATCTTGTGTAAATCATATTTGATGGACCACTTCAGATCCTTGGCTGAATAAAGGTGTTGAATGTTGCTACTATCAGAGCTGGAGTTCTTGAACATGTAACTTCTTTCGATGAGGTAACTTTGCAATGAAAAAGGCTATTGGTGGTGTTGGATATATATCTTGTGCTAAGTTCTTAATTTCATTTTCATGTACTTTTTTTTGTAATTAATAAAACTCTGTTCTAAATTTGTGAATGATTCCTTCAATTGTATTTCATATAATGTGATTCAATCTTGTTCTCTTTTCTCAATGTCTTTAGTTGCACTTGGAAAGTTGGATCTAAGGTTGAACTGATTAAAATTAAGAGACATTATTACGTAGATTTAGGAATATAAGTATATGGTTATGTGCATTCTTTAGAATCCTGAACCTAATGCAGACTTGCTAAGTGAGAGTGCTTACAGAATTAAAGCTCTTATTTAATAATTCATAAAATTATAGTTACAAGGAATCAAGACTAGTTACTCTATTGCAACATTTGAACGTTCATCTAATGTGTGAGGTTAAGATTTCAAGTGAGTGAATTTAGGAACAAGGGAGTATAGGATCTTGATTTATATTTTCCACCTTTAGTCATTGTGTTTCTTGAGTATTTGAATATTTGATTAGTCCAAATGTCTTTCATAGGCTATTAGATTTTCAATTTTCACTAACTACTAACCATGACAATCTTGTATTTTGATTCACTAAATTAACACTTAGTGATAAGAACATGCTAATTGATCTATATGAGATGACCATTTCTTTAATTTTATTACTTGTTGACCAGTACACTTATATAAGTTTGGATGAAAATCAATTTTGATAGATACATCTAAGTCACACAATACTAATCAGGACCTAAGTTTAAGGTCCACCAACAAAAATAATATTTTCATTAATTTTATAAAATTAAAAAAGACCATATGTTATAAAAAAAACTCAAACATATAACTTTCTCATTAAAAGAAAAAAAACCTCATAAAATTTATTTTAAGCCTCACTCAGTTGAGTCAGCATGGTACTAATCACACCAAGAAAATCACATTTCATTTTATTATTGTTTTAGGTATAAAAAATAACAATAATCGAAACAACAAGTAACTTTTAAAAAAAATAATCTCACTCGTAAAAAAATTCTCTCCCATTTGATATCACATTTGTTATATGAATTCCAAGATTAGAATCAGATTGAAGATTGCTTTCAAGTGAGTGAAATAAAAAATGGGTCTCTGAGTGTTTCATTGGACATTAAGTTAAGCCAGAATTACAAGATCACAGGTCAAATGAAAATCGACAATTTTACTGATTACAAGTCAATGTTTTTTTTAAATAAGCAAACAATTATATTGATGTAAAAAGCTAATCTTAAGCACAAGTAGTGTTAAAGATTAGAGATATAATCAGCAATCAAGAACAAATTGTTCCCCATGTTTATTAGTTAATAGCATAGTTACATAGTAAAACCCAATAGACTTTTAGTTACTTTGGTAATCTTTCTTGTTGGTGAATGTCTTGGCAGGAGGAACTAGAGAGAAATCAAAAGGCATCAGGTAATGTAATTACTATATAGAATTTTAATTTTTTATTCATAACTTGTAAGCAGGTTTGAAGCAATTTGTTGTAATAGATAATTTAGTTGAGATGGCTTGAATTTTTATTTTCTTTTAGATTTTGAATTTTATCTCTATAACTCTGTTAAGTGGTGTTGTTTGTAGGTTCCAAGTCTGATGGATGTGCAAGATAGGTGAAGGAAGTTGCATGTCCTATTTGCACTGTTTAATAGTTCACTAATCACTAGGTAAAATTCACCCAAAAAAATGTTCACTTGGTAAATGGAGCATATTGTTGTCCAATATACTTATATTGAAATGATAAATTTTATTATTCATAGTGGAACAAGAATAATCATCATGTAAACTATCCATATAGTAAAACAAGAAAAGAAAAAAGATCGAACATAAAAAGGAATAATCATCATGTAAACTTCTGATTCCAATATTGGCTTCTAGTCAAGTCATATTTTGGCTCTTTAGTTTCTATAAGGAAAAGAGGCACTGCAGTGCTTTGTGGGTGTGTGCTTAATTAGCTGGTATGCAGTGTATTTGGCTAAGCAAAATGCATGTCTTTTCACTTTTCAGTTAGTGTATTTTTTATATACTTTGGTATAGGATTGTTTCCTAACTTATTTTGGGGTTTTTGTTGATGGTTACGTTTGAGTTTTGTTGTATGATTTCAAGAAGGATTAGAGTGCTCTACTTTTTCTTTCTAATAATGCAACAGAGGTTATGCATTATGTTCATTAAGTAATCAATTATAATGTGCATGCAGGGTGATTTTATCTTTGTATTGGGTTTGGGTGGTGGGTAGCATAATAATTTTCCAAATTATCTAAAGTTTAGTTTGTATTAAAGAACTTTCTAAAGTTTTTACTTGTTTTTGTTTATAGGTTGCTTCCTATGAGTTTACCACCTTAACTTGCATCCCAGGTGTCATCACATATCGTGGAGCTAAAATCCAGGTATCTCCACATAAACATATTATATGTTGATAAATTTATCACCTTACTGTGCAAAAGATATTCTGCTTGTGGGTTGATAAGCCTGGGATGCCTAAAGCTGAATTTAGTTGTACCTTTTTCTGATAATAGTTGAGAGAAGATTAAATGATATGTGAATGTTGCCTCTCTATATTAGTAGCCTCTGACTATAAGCTGCATGTGTGCTCGGGTCTAAGGAACATTGGCATAGGTTTTGGCAAATTTTATAATACAAAGCTGTTCAGATTATAGTATTCTCTAGACCAGAAGTTCAAATTAGCGAGTCTAAAATACTAAAAAGCTATTCAGTTTGATTTATTGTACAAAGCTGAGTGCATTGTGCTCGGAGGGTCCTGTGGTTGACTGGGGGGGGGGGGACAATTCATTGGAAAATACATGTTATTGCTCTCTATACAACATAATTGTAATTTCAGTTCTGCACCTCAGCACTTGCCTCAATTCGGGGGCCAGGAACCATGTATCTTGCATATTATGTCTCTCTATATCTTTGAAGCAAAGTGGGGCCCTTTTCTCTAATTTCATATTTTCATTTAGTTGTGCACTACATGGGCTAAGTTACTTTGTATCATGCTAATTGCTAAATGAATCTATCTTATAATAAGGCTTTTACTTGGCTAAGGCTTTCTTCCACTTGTCAATGGATTGTGTTTTCATGTTTTGTAAGATTGCCCAGCAATGATGATCACTAATAATCAATTGAGAGACATATGGACCAAGGGACATTGACAATACAATAAAATTAGAGTAGGGATAGTTGACACTAAATGAGAATTCAAAAAAAAAAAAAAACATGTCTAGAAATGAGTTGAGTTCGCAGCTTTGACTCTAATACAAACTTTTATTTTTGACTGATATTCAACCCGAACCAAACTTATGAGCAGTTGTTAGCTCAGTTTGATTTAAAATTATAACTATTTTAGATATTTTTATTTATTTATTCATTTACTTTGTACAATAAAATTAATTATTTCAATTTAATAATCAAAACCTTGAACCAGACTTGCTACCCTTTCATTGTAGTCTCGCATCTTTAGTTCTCTGCTCGCCGTCACCTCCGTCGCAGTCCATTCCTCTCTCTTTCTTCGACCACTCACTCTGTCTACGTAAGTAACCCTCACCCTTCTTTATTATTATTTCCACCAATTCGTTATCCCTTGCTACAATTCCTGATGCAGCAAATTGAATTATGTTCCTTACTAAGGAAAATTACTTTATTCATATAGATCTGTGCTAGGGTTCACATTTGTTTGGTATCTATCTCTGCAAGTGCCTCTCTCGTCCTCATTGCGTTTCACATTCTCTGCCAGGTATCTATCTCTGCAATTTCAACTTTCAACATTATTACTCACTTGTTTCATTCAAATCATTGTTCCTAAGTTAGATTTTTATGTCCCTTTTAGACTATACTCTAAGTAAAACAGTCACATATATAGATTTGTTACATCTGGAGTTATGCTATTGGACCTCTCGATAGAGTAGAACATGAAATATGTGTGACCATGCATACCAATATGTGATATTTGACATATTTGTGTTTACTCTTTCACTCAAGTATAAAAGAATCAATGATCAGAACTTTACGAGAATAACACACTCTTACTCTCGTGTTCAATTGAGAGACATATGGACCAAGGGACATTGAGAATACAATAAAATATGATTGCAAAGGTTAAAATCGGATAACCCAATATAGAATTATGGAGGCTAGCTTTTGAATTTGGGATTAAAAAAAAAGTAAACAATTAGAGGAGGTATATTAATAATTGTTGATAAAAAAATATACACCAAACCTAAAAATGCATAAATTCGTGCGCGCACACACATTGCTATAGTATATTTAAAACAATAAATTAAATCTACAAAAGTATAGAACATTAAATATTAAAACATAATAAATAAAATTAGAGTAGGGATAGTTGACACGAAATGAGAATTCAGAAAAAAAAAAAAAAGTCTAGAAATGAGTTGAGTTCGCAACTTGACTCTAATACAAACTTTCATGTTCTACTGTATCCTAAGCACATGAAGCTTGCTGCATGCTACCATTTTTGTTAACTTTGTTCAATTCCATATTCTTAAGCTTGTGATATTATTCTACTGGGTTGCTGCTACAAAGCCTCCTTGCATATTTGTTGTTTGCAATTGAGAGTTCACTTGATTTTAATGAGACTGCATATGAGGTGGGGGAAATTGTCCATATTGCAATGGAGGCACGATTTTGTTAGGTCTATTTATATTTATGATCTTTATAATCTGCTTCTCACATGAATCCAGTTTCAACCTGTAATTAAGTGAGATATTGCTCTTTGAAACCTGAAGGAATGCTATAGCACATTCCAACATCTTCATAAATTTCTTCAACTTTTCGAGTTTATATGACTTCGGTTGTTGTGGAAGGGAGGTATGCTGATAAAGAAAAAAAAAAGGTACAAGGTTAAACACATTAAAAATAATTGATGAGAAAAAAAATAATAAAGGGCACCCTTTCACTTTCAGGAAAGGTGATGACTTAATAGTGCTTAGCAATCTTTAGAGATTACCAAAATAATAATAATAATAATAATAATAATAATAATGGAAAAGGCTGGTTTATTCATAGAGCAGTTGTTAAAAATTTATCTGACTAAGCATACCCGCTGAAGTTTACTAGCAGATTTTTGGTACATTTCATTCAACTCTGGCAAGTAATTTTGTTTCATGGACTTAATCTGCAAAATAAAATCAACCAAATCAAATAGGGATCGGTTAATTAGAAACCTTGTCGTCTCTTGTGCAAGAAAATTTGTACCATTGTTCCACTAAGGAAGGATGATAAAAAATTTCTCATTTTGTAATGCATTATAAATTTCATGCTTAATTGTGCACACATCATGCATGTAAGATAAGCACCTAAACACTTGGAGAACCATGTCACTTAATACTCCATCAAGCGTACCATACTACTAGATGTGGAACTTAAGCACACCAACCATGACTTTGAATATTAAATTGAAAACTTCAAAAATCTCACTAAAGAAATACCATTCATATCAACACAAAGACATGTTAACAATTACCAGATATTCTCAATACAAATAACCAATAGAGAATAAAACGACAGCACTAAAAGAAATTAACTCTAGAAAAAAAAAACAAAAAAAAATCCTTATTGGGTAAAGCACAAGTAATTTCTACTGCTACATTACACATTTTTTCAAATATTATGTGAAGGTTCATCAATATATATAAACATTGAGTAGTATGGATTTAAGAAGAGTTCTCATTATTTTTCCTACAAGACTACTGAAGAGTTTCATTTTCTTCTTGATAATTTCTCACAATAAAAGCCATCATTCTTCATCATTTTGGGTTTTGTTCATTTGACAAATATCTGCTGTTCAATCCAATTCACTTAGAAATAAAATGATAACAAAAAAGTACATTACCTTACCTTTTGATACACTTCTTATTGCCAATCAATATGAGGTAGGGGAAGTTGCCTTGACTGCATTGGAGGCATAGCTTTCTTATGTCTTTTTCTATTTATGAAGTTTATAATATGGTTCTCATATGAACCTAGTTTCTCTATTTATGAAGTTTATAATATGGTTCTCATATGAACCTAGTTTCTCCATGAAATTGGGTGAGATGTTGCTCTTAGAAACCTGAAGGAATGCTATAATACGTTCACTACTAGAAAGTTATGATTTTACGACAGCTATCCTACGACGGTCCTTGCGAAACCGCCTTAGAAAATAAAGCAGTGACATTTTTATAATTATTTTATTAAAAATTGTCTTTTACGACACACATTCTAAAACGTTTATTAATAACGGCCTTAGAATGTGTCTTAGTGGCAATCTTGTAATTATATGACATAAAGATTATGACGGGTTTTAATAAAAGACCGTCCTCGTTCTTCGAAGAATTTAACAGCCCTAGCTACGTCGCTCTAATGCGCAACCAGAAAACTATTACTCCCTCTTGAGCTAGAGTATGATTTTTCAAGAATTGCACGCTCCGTTTCGCCTTCGCCTCGCATTAGAGTATGATTTTTTCAAGGATTGTACCTTCTAGAAGATTCGAAACGAGGGAGAGAACTTCCAGGTTCTGGAATGTTGCGAATGAGTCAAGGATGGGGCCGAAGAAGTTGTTGCCGGTGAGGTCGAGGTAGCGGAGGTTAAGAAGTTGTGGGAGGGTGTTTGGGAGTGGGCCATTGAGAAGATTCTGGGAGAGGTCGAGGTGGATGAGGTTTTTACAGAGGGAGATTTCTGAAGGTAGGGTTTCGTTGATGGAGTTGTTGAACAGGTTCACATAAATGACCTTTGGGAGACAATACAAGATGTTTGAGAGGAATGGGCCTCCGATGTTGGTGTCGGACAAGTCCAACTCCGTTACGGTGGTGTTTGTTGTCGCGTCGCAGGTTACGCCATACCAGTTGCAGGGAGTAGCATCTCGTGAGTTCCATGAAGAGAGTTTTGAGTCTGGGTCGTCTAAGGAGAGTTTTAGCTGGTGGAGGTATAAGCCTTCTTGGTTCAGACACGACACCAAAGTTGTTGCTAGTGAGAAGAAGAGAATGTAGACTATGATGATGATGGAAACTGTTGTTTGGTTTTTTGGGTTTGAGTTTGTCATTGCAAGAGAAATTGTTGCGTTGAGTGTGGGAGTGGAGAGTGTGGGTTCAATTTATTTGCTTTCAATTGGAGGCTTAGAGAGAGTGTGTGTTTATGTTTGTGTTTGAGTGCAGGAATTGTCAATGAATTCTTTGCAGCATGTTCGCTCTGCTTTGGCTTCGGTGATAATGGGAATGGCTCCAGTTTTAGAAAAGGTATAGGTGCCAAATAGCATTGTTTACAATTATTGTGGTCTAAGCAAAAAATATCATTGTCCATATCATTCATGCTTAAATGTGGGTTGCGTGTCCTTCAAATTACTCAAATTTTCTTTTGGAACCGAGCTGCAAAAAATTATTGTGTTCTAAGTGAAGCCTACATTTTTTTTATTTTCCTTTTCACTGTGGTCTAAATTTGAGATGTAGACATCATTCAGTGCTTTGGGTCATTCTGTATATTTTTCTGTTTCACATGTGAATCACCTGATTGTGATGCATTGGCCATTGGACATAAAACAGCTATGTACGGACATATATGATTTTTCTAAATATGTAATTTTGTCTTTTGCAAGTTTGTTTGGTGATATAAATGCGATGGAGTTTATTGACCTGTGCAGTAGTTAAACAGGATCACCCTTTAGGAGGCATTTGGTGATATAAGTTTGTTTGGACATATATGATTTTATTATTCTTTTCTATCATTCCATCACTTGGCACTTCTTTTTTCTAGTATTTTAGATGCTAATATAACTAGTTATGTCTTTTATTTATGTAGTGAAACTTTTTTCTTGTTTTGCAAACAAGATTTCGTGTCTGTCAACCATCTTTGATATCATGGTTTGTGCTAATGTTATCCTCTCTGACCCTATTCTCACATGCCGTATTTCATATTGTTTTGGTTATTGAGGGGGATCAATGGAGTACTGTTGATGCTCAGTGGGCTCAGCTGATTGGACTTATAAGGTCCTTGGAGTTTCTGTCTTTTGGTTTTACCTTTTTTTATAGAGTTTTTCACTGATAAAAAAAGATTAGAGGTTATCTCATAAGTGTATTTCCATTGAGAGTACACTACAAATACTGTATGAAATGGTTTTGCAGAGTGTATGAAATGGTTTTTATTAACATATGTCATATTTTTAGTTTTAAAAAAAACTAATAACAAATAATTTTTTGTTTGTGGTTCTAAAGCTTGAGCTTTAGTTGCCTTATTCTTGGGTAGGCTCAATTGTTACAACAGAATTTAGAGTTTGAATTTAATAAGTTCACTAACTCTGGTTTTTATGAACTGGTAGGTGGTGGAGATATATTTTATGCTGGCTTGAATATCATTTTTCTGTACATATGTCAACTTCTTATTGATCAGATGTGTGGCACATATGTCAACTCCTGTTATATGTTCTGTAACAGACATTTTCAGCTTATTAAAATTTGTTGGCGGGCCATACGATCGTGAGATGGTGGACTTGTAGTTTGAGTGAACTATTTTTCTGAAAATGGAGTATCTACTTGTAATAATCTTGCTTGTATACTCTTTTTATTTGTTTATAATTATGCTAATGTAGGATTTATTTTCAACTCTTTTCGTCGTGTTTAATTTGCCAGCTTCTCTTAATTGTGACTTGTTTGACTTTTTTTTTTCTTCCATTTCTTTTTTTCCTACTTATTATCATTACAATTGTTTTTCATTCCATATGATGCCTTTTTAAATAATAAATTTAGTACTCGATATTGGTTTATTACTAATTTGTGAAATAAAATGATTTAGATACAAGTGTGGTACCACCACTTATCTATGCTGTAATGGGAACCTCGAGGGAGATAGCAATTGGTCCGGTGGCAGTGGTTTCTCTTCTGTTATCCTCAATGATGGAGAAATTAGTAGACCCTGCTACTGATCCAGTGGGTTATACAAAGCTGATTTTGCTTGCTACTCTCTTTGCTGGTATCTTTCAGACTTCCTTCGGACTCCTCAGGTGAACAATTAATTAACATACTATGCTCATGTTCCTATCATTATATTTTTATAACTTTCCCATAAGGTTGAGAGTGATCTTTTTTAACTTTGGCATCCATTAAAATTTAACAGACTTGGGTTCCTTGTGGATTTCCTATCCCATGCTGCAATAGTTGGATTTGTGGCAGGAGCAGCCATTGTGATTGGGCTTCAACAGTTAAAGGGACTCTTAGGAATCACCAATTTTTTGACCAAGACCGACATAGTCTCTG
The DNA here is from genome assembly GCF_004193775.1 of Glycine soja. Classification (NCBI taxonomy): domain Eukaryota; kingdom Viridiplantae; phylum Streptophyta; class Magnoliopsida; order Fabales; family Fabaceae; genus Glycine; species Glycine soja. Next base: position 27,615,316 of record NC_041017.1, on the reverse strand, counting down.
TCATGAAAGCTGTTTGGGAAGCAATTCATAATCCAGTATGCTACTTTTTATTCTTTTCCCAATAAATTGGGAGCTGGTGGGGGAGGGGGGGGAGGGAACTAAGAATAAAGATAGTTTTGGAACCAGATTCCAATTCACCATTCAGTACATTTATTATAATAAATTTAATTATAAATATTATTAAGCATAAGTTTAATGATTAAAAAACATGTAGTTATTTTCTGTTTGTTTGTTTATTGTCCCCTTAATTAAAAAAAATCTGATGGATTAGGTACGTGTTTAATTTGATTTATTTTTAAAAATATTATTATATACTTTTTTTTTATAACTTTTTTAAAAAATAATCACTCATATTCTGCATCCATTTATTAGTGTAAAGGTAAAATAATAACTAATTAGCTTCCAAATTAAACAGGCACAAGAAATGTAATTATTAAAATTTCCTAGAACTAATAAATATAGTTTGAAATTAATTTGTGCTAATTAATTGGCAGGGTAAAAGGAAGAAGAAACTATTCTGGTTGGCATCAATCTCTCCTCTTGTATCTGTTGTTGTGTCAACTTTAATTGTGTTTATCACAAGAGCTGATAAAAATGGAGTTAAAATTGTGAAACATGTCAAAGGGGGGTTGAATCCAAGATCCCTCCATCAGTTAGACTTCAACAACCCCTACATTGGAGAAGTGGCTAAAATTGGACTAGTGGTTGCTGTCGTTGCCCTTACTGTGAGTAACCAATTATAATTATAATTATATATGAAACCCTCAACTTAATTAATACAATATACAAAGTTACCATATTCATTCCCTATCTATTTTTTTTTTGTCAAACCTAATTATTTTCCATTTCATTTTTAATTTATACTCCAATAGCTATTCTTGCTTCTGTGATTCTCTCTGCCCTACCAGGACTCATTGACCTAAGTGAAGCTTACAAAATTTGGAAGGTTGATAAGATAGACTTTCTTGCATGCGCTGGAGCATTCTTTGGAGTATTGTTTGCTTCTGTGGAGATTGGTCTACTTGCTGCGGTAATCATTGCCACTTCCATATCTGCTCACTCCCTTCTGAAATGACTTTACTTATTAATTATAATTTGTTATTTAAAATAAAATAATAAGTATATTCTTAATTTTCTAGCATAGACGACTTTAAAAGATATTTGAAAAACTATATTAATTTTTTTCATATGCTAGAAAAATTATATTAATTATTTAAAGTATATTTTTAATATCATTATGCTAATGTGATGTTCTATTAGTTTATCATATCATTACTTATTTGATAATTGATATTATGATAATTTGTCACGTTATCATTTAATTGATAAATAAAAATTAATAAAAAGCACCAAAAATAAAATTTTGAAAATGTTAGATATAATAAAAAAAATTAGGTAATATATTGAAAATGAAATCTATTAGTATATGAAAAACATATTATATCTTGTAGTTTTTAAAGAAAAGAAAACGGAAGAGATGTCAGTCAGGCTTTTCACTTTTAATTCTTGACACCTCCAGTAAGACTTTCTGACTCTCGTTATTAAATGTAGGAGGATATTGATCTTTCCATAAAAAGGAAAAGAAAATGAAATTAACAGCATATTTTGCACCTTTTACTTTTACTAAAGTACCTATAATAACTGATTACGTAAAGATCGAAAAAAGTACACATATATACATCTTAGAATATTATACATAAGACCATTGGTGAGAAAGTAATGTGGTTAAAAATTTTACAATTTCGATCAGCTGTTGTTTTTTATTATTATTATTAAAAGAAAAATGATACATGAACTACTCTAGTTAATAGCCATTGAACACCTAGAAAAAGAAAAAAGTATATAGATTTGATAGATTTTGTGATGTGATGAAAAGAAAGAGAAAAAGAAATAAGAAATATTAATATGGTGTTTAAAATAACAAAGTGTATGTGTATTATTATTTGATTCATGAGGCTTTTCTTCTGATAGATTTGGTGAACATTGACACCGTTGGAATCACTGCTCTAGAGGAACTGCATAAAAGTTTGTCTTCACATGGAAAACAGGTAACTTCTTTTTGTTTTGGACATTAAGATATATGTTGGTTGCTTGAATGGCTCACCTAAAAAAAAATCATAAACTTAATGATGAGTTGTTAGGTGCGTTTCTGTTGAACTTTTGAAGATTTCAGTCATATTAGAGTGCTTAGGAAGCCAAAAAAGAATATCAGATTCCATGCATAACTAGAGTTATTGGATACTTTTTTATATGATGCATCTACTTGCTTTTAAGAAAATATCTTTTCTATCTTATGTTCTGGACTATAAATAAACATCTTTTCTGCTGGATATGTTACAATTTTTGAATTTTCATAATACATTTCTGAATTTTCACAATTTCTGAATTTTTATAGTGACTTGTCAAATCTCAAGACGCAAGAACACAGTGTTTTCAATTTAAAAGTAACTTTAAATTAATTTAAAAAATTTGATCTAACGATTCATACAAATTCAAACTTCCTTTACATAAATAGATATATTAGATAGATTCAAATGAGTTAATTATTTTTCATAACTAATGATAATAATTTTATATCACTAGTTAACAACTCTAATTGATTCGTGTTATACACAAGTAAATAGTATTCATGAATATTTTAAATATATAAATATTTTTTAAATTTATAGTAGGAATTATTTATAATTAATTTTTTAATTTTTGATTGTAAAGTATAGTTTTTAAAATACAATAAATGGGAGAAATAAAAAACATTTTAGTTAGGTAAGGTAATAATATTTAAATAATTGTTGAAAAATAATATTTCAATCAATCTAAGATAAGAGTTCTTAGTTACAATATAAATAAAACAAATCAATCTATACTTGCATATAAAAATAAAGATAAACTTGAAGACAAGCTTGTCACTGTTGAAGACATAGTTTGCCAGCATTGGGCTACTTATGGGCGCCATTATTATACTCAATATGACTATGAAGTATGATACAATCACATTTTCCTCCTACTTTGTTATAATCTGTTTTGAGAATCAGTTAGTGACCTCAATTTTTTTTTCCTTAAAGAACGTGGATGCAGGTGCAGCAAAGGAACTGATGGCATATTTGGTCAAGCTGCAGTCCTCACTTTCAGAAGTCAATCAGTATGTTAATTTTAGTACACTAACAATAGAAGCTATTTGGTTCACTCAATTAAGAAAAGAATCTTAACAAGTTAATTTCTCATTCTTTAAAACTCAGTACATAATGAGTTTTGCTTTTATTTTGTTAACATAAAACATAAATCTATATTAATATTTAAGATAAATAATATTTTCAATCCTTGTGAAGGAGAAACGGGTGTACTGGTGTACTAGAAAACAATAGAAATAATAAAAATTAAAGAATGTTTAACAAGTTAACAAAATCAGAGGATTTGCACATGCAGGTTAACAAAATCAGTGCTAGTTGATTTTATTGCGGTGTCCAATTTTTAATACAAAGATAATTATACCATTAACTAATTACAATTTCTCTTAGATATAATTTTTAAAATAATTATCATAAAAATTAATATACTCTTATTATGTATACCAATATGTCATTAGTTCTCATTCCCTGAAGTAAGGTACCTGTTTAAAAATAAATTCCACTAAAAATGATCAGTTAGATTTTTTAATATCTCCAACAGATTTTTTCATATAAAAAAGTTATTACTATATATAACAATCTATGATTTTATTAGTTCATTCTAGTTAAATTCTTTTTTGGCTGTTCATTGATTTATATATGTGATGTAATTGCAGGGTACTCAAAGATTTTTGCAACGCTTGGAATTGTATGCAAGTGTTGTGATGGGGTTGGAGGCGCATGCACTAGTAAATGGACAGAATCTTGCAATAACCTACAATGTTTTCCTTGGAAATCACACTGTACTAAGCAACATCAAATATTTTATGCTAATTAAACATATAAATATAAATATACATAACATTTCAATGTAATTAGCATCTGTAGCTGTATTTTTAGCTTTTTGTAGGTTGCTATGATTAGATTTTTGAAACTGAACCCTTTTTGGATGTTATGGTTAAAGCTGAGCTATTTCCATGTTCAATCCCTTGATTCAGTTCATATGAATTTTTAAGATAATTATGATTATTAAACACTAATAGTTGAAACTGGTTGACAATAATTCAACATATATGGTTATTTGTGATAAACCTGTTTATTGTACTGCTCCATCTAAAATTTGGTACAACATTCAAAGATGGTTAATAACAATTAACCGTATTTGAAAGACACAACATTTAAAGTCGATTATTAGCAAATAATCGTCTTTAAATGCCTATTTTGACACAACTTTCAAAGACGGTTATTTGTAATAACCGTCTTTGATTGTAAAGTCTGACATACCTTTTAAAGACGGTTATTAGTTAATAACCGTCTTTGAATGCCCATTTTGACACACAGTTCAAAGACGGTTATTAGTAAATAACCGTCTTTGAATACATACAAAGACGGTTATTAACTCATAACCGTCTTTGAATGCCTATTCTGACACACAATTCAAAGACGATTATTAACAAATAACCGTCTTTGAATGTAAACTCTAACATAGCATACAAAGACGGTTATTAGTTAATAACCGTCTTTGAAAGGTTCTTACATTCAAAGACGGTTATTATAATAACCGTCTTAAAAATTGATTTTGTTTTAACGACGTTTTAAACGATGACGGTTGATAACCGTCGTTAAATACACTTATTAACCGTCGTAAAAAGCCTTTTTTTTAGTAGTGGTTCCAGCATTTTAAATACATTCATCTTTTCAAGTTGATCTAACTTTGGTTGTGTTGAAAGGGAATTGTGCTGATAAAGGAAAGATACAGGGTTAAACATAGTAAAAATAATTTACGAGGAAAAAACAACAATAAAGGACTCCCTTTGAGGAAAGGTGATGACCTGATATAGGGCTTAGAACATGCTACAATCTCTAGAGTTTGCAAGAATAACAATAATGGAAAAAGATTATTTATCAATAGCAGTTATTAAAAATTGTCTGACAAATCATACCTGTTGAAGTTGGGTAGCAATCTTTTGGTACATTTCATTCAACTCTGGCAAGTAACTTTCTTTCATAGATTTAATCTGCCAGAAACAAATAATCAATGCATTAGAAACCTTGCAATTTCAATTATAATTTCAATTTCATACTTGTATGTTGTGACAATTAAGTTGGCATAATTAATTTTTCTTTTTGATTGCAGCCATGACAACACCCCCGAGATCCCCTCCACCACCAGATTCTCCTAGTGCAACCACAAAAAGGAAGACTAGACAAACTACCAGGCTCCGAAGGTTGACTGCACGAAGCTTATATCAAGCACGACCAACTGTCCACGTCAACACTAGTACTGGTAGAGGATTTGGCCCGCATAAAGAAAAATTCCATAGTTACTTGGGGGTAGTGGCGCGGGAGAAAATCCCTATTGTTCATGCTACTTGGAAAGATGTCCCCGACACTCTAAAAGTTATTGTATGGGATGACATTTTGGCAAGTCCACTCAACTGGTAACGAGTTTACTTTTGTGTATATTTAATGCCTGTGGAAATTTGGTTTATGCAGTTACTGATTGAAAAGTATTTATTATTTTAGGCCAAATTTGATATTCCAGAAGGTTTAACTGCGAAGAAGAAGGTTATGTCCACGGTTGCGACAAGATGGAGGCAATTTAAGTCCTCCCTGACCTCCAGATATGTATACAATGACAAAGACGATCAACAAAACATTGATCCATCTGCTAAGTATGGTTTCGATCGAGAAACATGGGAAGCATTTTCAAAGACTCGACAGACACCTACTTGGAAGGTTTAAATTGAATTGCTTTTACTCAACATTTAACTTATTTAATTGTTGTCAAAGTTTTGATATATTGACTTGTATTTAATAATGTTGACAGGGAATCCGTAAAAAAGCACAGGAAATTCAAAAATTTAACGACTGTCCCCATATACTGTCTCGTGGAGGGTACGACGTGCTTGAAAAAAATTGATGGCTGAGAAAACAAAGTCAAGAGTCAATCAAGGTGACGGTACTGACAATACAGATGTGGTCGTCGACCCTCCATCCCCTATTGCAAGACATGTGAAGTGGAAGAAGGCTAGAACTAACAAATTTGGGCAAATGACATCTGCTGCAGCTCAAGAAATCGCAGACAAAATTTTAAGCTCAATATATGTCACCCTTAAAAATTTTAAGTTGTAATGACACTTATAAGTTTACTTGTTGTGATTGTTACAGGATGATTTGCAGGAACAATCAACACAGGGAACTTTTGTCTCGCATGGTCGTGAAGACATTCTGAACACTGCCATTGGCCGTCCAGAGCACCCAGGTCGGGTTCGTGTTGCTGGACATGGTGTCACTATAGGTAATTACTATGGACCGCGTGGTAGTGGCTCCAACACTTCTTCGGCGACGATGAGTGCAGATAAATTGGTGGAAATCATAGGAAGTATAAAGCAAGAGTTGAGGAAAGAGGTAGAAGACGAAAACAAACGGACTATCGACTTATTGCAGAAGCAGTTGGATGCGATCAAGAGTGAGTTATCACAAATTCAAACGCAACAGTCAGCTCCTTTTAGACCGTCTATCCCTGATGTATTGGTTGCACGTGTCAGCACCAAAGAAAGTTGTGCCGAGGCTGCTGCAAATGTTGTTGCTAAGGAGCGGTCTACACTTGATGCTTCTATTGTGGGGTTATGCATTGTGTGTGGCGATAGTACACAGGTGGTGGCTGCGGGAAAAATGTATGGAGTTGGTGGCATTATACACACTGTTGCTTACGCAGATGATGTAGTAAGGGTTTGTGTTGAGACAATTTACGATGGTAACGCCAGTGTCCCGTTTCCAACTTCAGAGATTCAGTATGTCAGGGACGCGAGTAGCACATTCATTGCATGGCCCAGACATCTAGTGAAGCCTATAACTGATGTAAGTAATATAATTATCGCCCTGCCTAATGTCATTTAATTGAATACAAATTTGGTAATACACCATTTGTGATTAACTTTACTACTTATTTTGTTGTACCATATAGGATTCAAATCATAATGCGCGTTTTCCAGTTGGACGTCTTGGTGAGGCTGAGGTTGCAGCTGAAGCTGATCCGTTGGGCGAATTGATGAAGACATTATTTTACGTGTACAAGACTCCAGTGGAAGTGCCGTGGGAGGCAACGCAATTTGGACTTCCTGATGTTGGGGCAAAATTTTTCATCACACATGTTGATCTAGCGGAAATAATATCAGGTGACAAGTGTTTGAACATATCTATCCTGCAGCTGTGGACCATGTAAGTCATTTTTCGTCAACCTTTATAGAATTCTACTTGGGTAGTGTTTCACCTACTGTTTTTTGGGCTTCTTTTCTCCTTCAAAGTAGAAGCTCCTCTAATGAGCTTCTACAGAAGCTCTGTTTTCTGGGCTTTTGTTCATTTTAAAAGCTACTTTTATTTTCCAGAGCTTCACTGTAATGGTGTTTGGTTTGACTTCTCCTTTTAAGGAGGAGAGAAGCACAAAAAAAGTTGGGTCAGATGCTACCCTGCCTGGAAAAAAGATGAAGACATTTAAGTTTTAGAATCCAGACGTAATTGTAACTTTTAGCACATATAGTTTAACATTTTTTTTACTGTAATGTTTTTATGATATAATTTAACGGAATCCCTCCCATCTATTTTCTGTAATGGCTATCCTATGAATATAGAAGAGAATGAAACTGTGGGAGGGGCTTACAAGGATATAGATGGTACTGCTCTGCATATACCTGTTGAAAATTTAAGGGCATGGAAAGGGAAAGAGAGCTAGAGAGGGAACAATATGAAATATAATTCAGTACTAGATCTTAGAATTTGCAGGATTATGAAAAGTTTCATAATTCAACTTATGTTCTTCAACTTTTATAAAAAAAAAAAAAAAAAAAAACTCTCTCGCTCTACTTCTCCAAAAGCTGAGATGTATAAATTAATTTTATCTGATTTGAGAAGTTTAGTTCATTTTTCTTCTTCTTCCATAAGTGCTTATTAACAAGTTTATTTACAATTGTAAGAATTGTTTTTAGCTTATTAGTTATAGGTCTGATCACTCAGTTCCAACTGTAATACCTATATGTCATGCAGATGGGAGTGGATAGGTTGAGCCTTTTTGGTTGGTACCTGGTAGTTTGATTTTATAGTTTTGAGGATTCAATTTGGTGTGACTGATTTTTTTGTGAACCTTTTATGTTTCAGTAATTATATAATTGTGTAATAAAATGATTTCGTATATATATTAATTACAGGTTCATGAAGATATACTTCATATTGTACCAGCATGTGGTAATAACTAAAATTTCATCAGATAATTCGACAAAAAAGTGATGTTAAAAATTTTAATAAATAAAAAATATAACAATGATTCTATTTTTACATTATCAAGGGAATTTTTGTAATGTCATTAAATGACACGTGAGCTTCCCGTAAAAAGTATTTGAGTTTGTCACTTTATCGACCACACCATGCTTAGAAAACGTTTATGTAAAATTAACACAAACAAGGCTTAAACATATGAGAATTTAATTTAAAAATTCAATTTACCAAAAACTTTACGTATAATATCATGTCAAACTATTGATATTGTGGACCAATTAATGGACTACCAACATCACTATTACATAATAACCTATTGATAGTTTATAGCAAACCATAAATTCAAATATTAAAATTATAAGCACTAAAATATAAATAAAAAATCTTTATTAAAGTACTAACAGAATCCTTAATTTATAGGGACAAAAACAATTATTTAAACCCACCAAAAATATGATGTGTTATTTTATCACAGTACGAGAAATGCAAATACTAATTTATCTTTACACGAAAATGTTTTGACAGACTACGAATTTCAAGTCTTTGCACTTGCCCCCAAGAAATAAAAAAATCGTTGCACGTTAGAGTATTTCTGCGTCTTTCTAGGGTTGATATCATACCGTGAAAAGTCTACTTAGAACTAATATGAATAAATATCATTTGTCATTTGGCTAAAGCGTAGAAAATGCAAGCTTAATTTGTCTTGATATAAAATTTCCACAAAGACTAATAATTTTAAAGTCTATGTAATCCTTTTACTTTTAAAATTTGATGTGATTGTGTGCTTAATTTTCTAACCCATTAAAAGAGTTAGAAAACAAAGAAAACCACAATATCATCTTTTTTTATCATTATTTAAAATTACTAACATATTTTGATACATGTGAAAATTTTAAAAAATTATAGTGTATACACTATTTATTTAAAATATAATCTTTATATTACAATACAAACATATCAATATTTCATACTCATTCAATCAATATGAATATAATAAAAACTATAATTTTTCTAATTATTATTATATATATCATTATTATATAGCAATAACATTTACAATATTTGTATTATATTACTATTAGACTCAAATAAATATCAAATTCTCAACTATATTATTCGTTGAGAGATTCTTTTAACTAATTTCCTATGATGTACTTATTGGTCTTCAAGCTCCACTCAATTTTATCAGAAACGAACAAACAATCATTAATTCATTATATTCTAATATGTTTATAAATGTCTCTAATAATTTTATTTTTCAAGTGTGGAAAGCACTTCGACAAATTTACTATTCTTCATTGGGTGTAAGTGTCACATGTTAATTAATATTTTTAGGTAAAGGCATATTCTGAATAACAGAAACTAGTACTCTTCTTTTGTTATAAAGAAAAAATATTTTTTAATGCTGTATATTATTGACTAAAATTAGTTAGAAATTATAAATTTGAATTTCTGACCTCTAATATACATATATATATATATATATATATATATATATATATATATTTATATATTTAAATGTGAAACTATTAAAATTCGTGATTTTCTAAAAATTTTAATAAATAACACAAAAGAGTATTGTTAGTCTTCCTCAAAGATGAAATTAGTTGTAAGGTGTATAAGAGAAGAAAAATAAAAGGCAAAGTGATGGAAATGTGTGTTACTTTCAGCCAATTTAAATTTTTTCCTTCTAATTTTTTAAATTCAAATTTTAAACGCTTTTTTTATTCTTTTTCATTTTCTTTCCTCTCTTCCAAAACATATGTCATTAGTTGCACGTTAGAGTATTTCTAAATCTTTCTAGGATTGATAAAAGTCTATTTAGAATTAAGACCAGTAAATATCATGTCATTTGGATAAATCACAGAAAATACAAGTTTAATTTGTCTTGATATAAAATTTCTACAAAGACTAACAATTTTAAAGTCTATGCAATCAGTTTACCTTTTAAATTTGATGTGATTGTGTGCTTATTTTTTTAACCTATCAAAAGAGTTAACAATATCAATTTTTATCATTATTTAAAAGTACTAATATATTACGATACATGTAAAAATTTAAGAAAAAAATTATAATGTAAGTATCATACTATTTATTTAAAATATAATATTTATATTACAATACAAAAATATCAATATTTATACTCATACAATCAGAATGAATATAATAAAAACTATAATTTATCTAATTATTATGATATATATCATTATTATATAACAATAACATTTATAATATTCATATTCTATTACTATTAGATTCAAATAAAATTCAAATTTTCAATCATATTATTCGTTGAGATTCGTTTTTACTAATTTCCTATAATGTATTTAGTGGTCTCCAAGCTCCATTCTATTTTTTCCATGACCAACAAACAATCATTAATTCATTATATTTTACTATCTTTATAAATGTCTCTAATAATTTTATTTTTATGTGTGCAAAGTACTTCGACAAATTTACTATTATATTTTCTTAGTTGGGTGCAAGTGTGACATATTAATTAATATTTTTAGGTAAAAACATATTAAGTAATATTTTTAATTTGATATAAATTATATATTATACTATTTTTAAAATGAAATACATAATTTTTTTAAATGGCAAAACGAGTATTCTATTTTCTAGCAATAAAAGCTAATAAGTGACACACCACTAGATGATAGGACCCTTGATCAACGGAATAGCATGAGGAGAATGAGAGAGGAGAACGAGAGTAGCAAGTCAGATTCTGAATTCCTCTCGATCTAGCTTGATACAACACTTTATATAATACTAAAAGATATAAATTTAATGTCAATATTTTTACATCAATTTAATAAAAATCGATGTTACAAAATACAATGACATAATTATAAATAAGTTGAGTTCGTTGATATCGATTCTTTTGAAAACTAATGTTGTGTGTCGATATTAACATCAATTTTCATAATAACTGGTATTGTTTGAAAACTGATGTTGTATTTATATGTTAATATTGATTTTTTTTTATAAAAATCGATGTTAATATTTCTTCTTTCTCTTATGTCGATGTGTTAGGGCTTTTGATCTCGATCTCACATGAGGAGGAAAAGGAAGAGAAACACGTTGGGCGAATTGTTAACGACAATGACGTTCCTCGACTCATAGGGATGATGACGGATTAATTCCTTTGAGGAAGATCAATTTGAACTTTGTAAACTAGGTTTCATTTATAAATAATATTCATAATGATTTGCAAATCGAAATTGAAAAGAAAAAATGGGTTACCTTTAGCTAATTGCTAAATTAATTGTGACCACGGCCCTACTTACTAATGTTTTCATAATGATCTCTGCAAAAGCATTATTTATTAGGTTTATGGAACTACAAAAACCATGATTTGATTCAAATTAATTACATATACAATTTATTTTGATTTACCAAAATATATTATTATTGGTAAACAAGAACAATTTACAATGACCAATTTTAGGTTGGCAGTTTCCAAATTATAAGTCAAACACACATTTTGGACTTAAAAGGATTCATTTTCTATCAGGTTGGAGTGTTGAACAATCCGTTCCTATTTCTGTGGGTGTTGCGTATCAAATTAATTATGCAAAATAATCACTTTCTCAAACGACTATTTTTACAGAATAAATTCAATGAATTCAACCAAGGACCCATCTAATTGGTCGGCAGTATGATTCACATGTTACCATCTATCGTGATATGCTACCGTTTTGGACCAAAAAGTGTTCTCTTACACAGCAAGAATGTAAGATACACTGGCTTCTTTTGTTTTGCGGCAACATCTGCATCCTCTTCACTAAATTTTTGCTTAACAACGATTCCAAAAGAATATGAAAACAAAATTGTAAGATCAAAGATAAAAAAAATACCTGAGAATTATTTATGGTTTGAGAGATTGCCAAGGTGAGCTTAGCGGTTATATCCGTATGGGTTAGAGTATAAGTCCTTGGGAGATTTCCTAGGTGTTTATTTTCGTCCACTCCTAAGAACAAAACCTAAGCTTTGAGGCTTCAAATATGGTTGGCCCGAACAACTTTAGAGTCTCAGCATCATCACCTTCCTCAGTGCCCCAACACTGCATATCAGGGTTCTTCAACCCCTCAATCTGATCAAAAGTAAGAACCCTCACCCCACACATTTTCACCCCCTCAAGGCACGTCACATGCTTACCTTTACTAGCTATTAGAATAGTTTAGAGAGAAAGATAGAGAAGGAGTTTATTACTTTCCCAAATCCATCTAGAATGGGACCTTGTAACATGTTATCAGAAAGGTTTGTCAGGTCTCCTTATGTGGTGGCTCGTGGTCCACAGGTGTACCCCTCGAATCTCCCCAACAATTGGTATCAGAGCCGATGGTTCAAGTTGGTGATCGGCTCAGACGAGTATGCAAGTATCGCAGGTGGAGCAGGGTAGCCAAAATGGCTAGCGGGCAGGGCAAGTACCGCAGGTGGCCATGGCTATACTCGTGGATGATAAAGACTTTCGCTCGAGGGGGAGGCTACAATGTGAAAGAGACTCACACTCGAGGGGGAGATGTGTTGGGTTACAAGTGTGAGGTGAAGTCCCACATCGGGTAGAAGTGGAAAGGTTGAGCACCATATAAGTGAGGAGAAGACCCATAAACCTGAGCCTTAAGGTTTTGGGTTAGAGTGTGGTGTCAGATCTCCTTATGTGGTGGCTCGTGATCCACAGGTGTACCCCTTGAATCTCCCCAACAAGGTCAAGGGTATGAAGTTTTATAGTGAAGTTAAGCAGCCAGTAAAATATAGCCGAAGATTTCAACAAATTTTAGTTGAGATCAAGGAAGACAAGAAGGGTATGGAGTTTTATATTGGAAGTAGATGACATAAGAAAATTTCCATCCATAAGACTGCAATTTCCTAAATAAAGATTTTGAAGTTTTGAACAAAATCCGAAACTACCTTGAAATATAGATGATGTCATATTATTAGGAGAAAGGACAACCGTCACATGAGAAGGAAAGCTTGAATAGAGAGGAGATGACAAAACAATTTTTTTGGAAGAAAGATATGTTAGAATTAATGTCTCATGTGAGAGGCATATGACTTAGTAGGGACTAATAAATAAATAATTAACGATTAAGGGCTAAATTGTAATTGGGCTTAATAGGAGAAGTTTCTAGGTTAACTGCTACTTGATGGGAGTAGTGGTTATAAAAGGGGCTTAATACCCACTAACGTGAAATAAGGTCTCCTTCCTGACCAGAAAGTGCTCTTTTCTCATCCATAGCCATCACGAACGGAGAGAGACAGAAAAGAAAGGCCAAAGGAAGTGAAATCCTATTTCTCTCAAGATGAAGGAAATCAAAGTGCACCAGAGAGAAGTTCCTATGGAGAAAGGTACACATCATTATCTATTATTCTTTATTGATTGTTTGTGAGAACCATAAATTTCAAGATCCTGTTGGTTTTCTATAATTGTTAGTCTAGGAAACCCTCAAGAATTTTTACATGTGGTATCAGAGCATGTGTTATGAAATTTATGATTCTCCAAGAATGATTTAATTTCTCCCAATTATGCATAAACCCTAATTATGAAATTTAGGGATTTTTAATTTATGTTACATGTATTTTTAATTACATGTTTTGATAACGTGCCTTTCGTGTTAATTATATTTTCCGCTGCAAAGTATGAAATTCTAGATATATAAAATTTCATGAGAAGGAAAGCCATGAAAGCGGTAGAATTTTTGGAAATTCTGTTTTTGAGAAAGAAAGCCAGAGTGATCTTTGCTGGACTTCCAATTCATGTCTTTTATTGGAATTAGAGATGAAAATTATATATTATAATAATAATAATAAATACCAATTACGTTTTGGAGAAAGCCATATACCATTACGTAACCGCAAGTTTCATGTTATGGAGAAAGTGCTACGCTCCTATTGTTAATTCCAACTTTGAAAAGCTGTCAGGTACCTTTATTGTAGGGAAGGATTCCTTTTCGAATTTCTATTTGCAAACCCCTTTCTGCTATTTCCAATCCCACTTGCCTATTTTTTTTTCTCGAAAATGATCATTAAACATGATTAAAGGATTGAAAGTTTATGTTCTATAATTAAATTAATGTGAATGTTTTGCAATTATTGGTAGCAGTAAATATATGTATATACTACATATTTGCTTGAACGTGTTAGAATGTAAAAACACAAATAAATGCAAATATTATTTTATGGCCTAGAATGGAATTAATGGAATGGCTATGAATTGTTAATAGCAATAAGTATGTGCAGGCCATATATATTTGGTTGGAATTAAATGTATGTTAAATTTTTTTAGTCACCAAAGTGGCGAAATTTGTAAGGTTATTTAATTCCAAATTAATAATTATTTCAATTATTCATAGAATAATGGATGCTAAATTATATGATTGTTGGCTTATGGGTAATTGAAATTCATTGTTATAAGGCATTTATGGATCGCCCAAAGGTTGATTAGTTGTTCTTATAATTAATGAATATTATTGTAGGCAATTTGTGTGTATCATTAGTTTTATTTATATACCCAAAGGAAATAGATACTACTAATTGGTGCATATTTAATTGTCAAATAATGTTAAAATTTTATTAGCATCATCATGTTTGTATGTTGTGTGTTGGTGTGTCACCCAAAGGAGAACATCAATATACATTGATTTTTATCTAAGTAAATTATATGCATGACTTGTGTTTCATGTACCAAAATGCTTATGTGAAGTTTTATTATGCAGTACCTGTTCCCAACTCATTGAATTCTCATGTATCATCTGTACCAATTTTTAATGGGCTTAACTTCTCTGATTGGAATGAGCAAGTCCAATTTCATCTCGGTGTTTTGGATCTTGACCTTGCTATATTGGAAGAGAAGCCTGCTACTATTACTGATGCTAGTAGCAATGAACAGAAAGCTCATTATAAAGCTTGGGAAAGATCTAACAGACTCAGCCTAATGTTCATGAGAATGACTGTTGCAGACAGTATTAAGACAGCTCTCCCTAAAACCGATAGTGCTAAAGAGTTTATGGGGTTAGTGGGAGAGCGCTCTCAAACAGCTGATAAGTCTCTTGCTGGGACATTAATGAGTATACTAACCACCATGAAGTTTGATGGTTCAC
This sequence comes from Glycine soja, assembly GCF_004193775.1. NCBI lineage: Eukaryota > Viridiplantae > Streptophyta > Magnoliopsida > Fabales > Fabaceae > Glycine > Glycine soja. Next base: position 27,599,835 of record NC_041017.1, on the reverse strand, counting down.
GTACTATGCATGAATATGTCATTGAGATGACAAACATTGCAGCAAGACTTAAGACCTTGGGAATGGCTGTGAATGAGAACTTCTTTGTTCAGTTTATTCTAAACTCATTACCGTCTGAGTATGGCCCGTTTCAAATGAGCTATAATACCATGAAAGATAAATGGAATGTGCATGAATTGCACAGTATGTTAGTTCAGGAAGAAACGAGGCTTAAGAATCAAGGAAGTCACTCAATCCATTATGTAAGCCACCGAGGGAATCAAGGAGCTGGAAAAAAATTTGTAAAGAAACATGATAAAGGCAAAGGACCATTAAAGATCAAGGACGGTCCTGTGCAAATCCAGAAGAAAGCATCAAAGAACAATAATTGTCATTTTTGTGGAAAATCTGGACACTTCCAGAAAGATTGCCCAAAGCGTAAGTCTTGGTTCGAAAAGAAAGGTGAGCTCAATGCTCTTGTATGTTTTGAATCAAACTTAACTGAAGTTCCCCATAATACATGGTGGATTGATTCTGGATGTACAACTCATGTTTCTAATACTATGCAGGGATTCCTTACAATCCAGACCATAAGCCCAAATGAGAAGTTTGTTTTCATGGGGAATAGAGTGAAAGCTCCAGTGGAAGCAGTCGGGACTTATCGTTTAAAACTCGACACTGGACATCATTTAGATTTACTGGAAACTCTTTATGTACCTAGTTTATCTAGGAATTTGGTTTCATTATCTAAACATGATATTACTGGATACTCTTTTAATTTTGGTAATGGATGTTTCAGTTTATTTAAGTATAATCATCTCATTGGTATTGGTGTTCTTTGCGATGGTTTATATAGATTGAAATTGGATGATTTGTATGTTGAAACCGTTTTAACTCTGCATCATAATGTTGGCACTAAACGTAGTTTAGTGAATGAACGATCTGCTTTCTTGTGGCATAAACGTTTAGGTCACATTTCTAGAGAGAGGATAGAAAGATTAATAAAGAATGAAATTCTTCCTGATCTAGATTTTACGGATCTAAATATTTGTGTGGATTGTATCAAGGGAAAACAAACAAAACAGACAAAGAAAGGAGCCACAAGAAGCACTCAGCTTCTTGAAATTGTGCATACAGATATTTGTGGACCTTTTGATGTTAGTTCTTTCGGAAGGGAAAAATACTTTATCACCTTTATTGATGATTATTCACGTTATGGTTATGTCTACTTACTGCATGAGAAATCTCAGGCAGTGAATGCTTTGGAAATTTACTTGAGTGAAGTAGAAAGACAATTAGACAGAAAGGTGAAAATTATTAGATCTGATAGAGGTGGTGATTATTACGGAAGATATGATGAAACTGGGCAACACCCAGGTCCATTTGCTAAGCTCCTTCAGAAACGAGGCCTTTGTGCGCAATACACAATGCCTGGTACGCCACAACAAAATGGTGTATCAGAAAGGCGTAACAGAACTTTAATGGATATGGTTAGGAGTATGTTAATCAATTCAACCTTGCCCGTATCTTTGTGGATGTATGCTTTGAAAACTGCCATGTATTTGTTAAATAGGGTTCCTAGTAAGGCAATTCCAAAGACACCTTTTGAACTGTGGACAAATAGGACACCTAGTATGAGGCACCTGCACGTTTGGGGTTGCCAGGCAGAAATAAGAATTTACAATCCGCAAGAAAGAAAATTGGATGCAAGAACAATCAGTGGATATTTCATTGGTTATCCAGAAAAGTCAAAGGGGTATATGTTTTACTGTCCTAATCATAGTATGAGAATTGTCGAAACTGGAAATGCAAGGTTCATTGAAAACGGTGAAATCAGTGGGAGTACAGTTCCACGAGAAGTGGAAATTAAAGAAGTTAGAGTGCAAGTCCCTTTAGCTTTTGCCTCTAGCAGTAAGGTGATTACTACTTCAGTTATTGCTACAAACAGTAATGAAGAAGTACAACACAATGATGAGCCCATGATACATAATGAACCCATTGTGGAAGAACCACATGAAGTAGCATTAAGGAAGTCTCAAAGAGAAAGAAGACCAGCTATTTCGAATGATTATGTGGTATACTTACATGAAACAGAAACAAACTTAAGCATTAATGATAATGATCCAGTTTCATTTTCACAAGCTGTAAGTTGTGATAATTCTGAGAAGTGGTTAAATGCCATGAAAGAAGAGATAGATTCCATGGAACATAATGGTGTTTGGGACCTTGTAGAATTACCAAAGGGTTGTAAGAGAGTTGGTTGTAAGTGGGTCTTCAAGACTAAACGTGACTCTCATGGCAACCTTGAACGTTACAAGGCTAGACTTGTTGCTAAGGGATTTACTCAGAAAGATGGCATTGATTATAAAGAGACGTTTTCACCAGTCTCACGAAAGGATTCTTTCAGGATTATCATGGCATTAGTAGCCCATTATGACTTGGAGCTACATCAGATGGATGTGAAAACTGCCTTTTTGAATGGAGATTTAGAGGAGGATGTTTATATGGACCAACCAATGGGATTCTCAGTTGAAGGGAAGGAACACATGGTGTGCAAATTAAAGAAATCAATATACGGTCTTAATCAAGCTTCCCGCCAATGGTATTTGAAATTTAATGATACCATTGTTTCCTTTGGATTTAAGGAAAACACTGTTGATCGGTGTGTATATTTGAAGGTCAGTGGGAGTAAGGATATGTTTCTAGTCCTGTATGTTGATGATATATTGCTTGCAACTAATGATCTTGGTCTTCTTCATGAGACTAAGAAGTTTCTTTCTAGTAACTTTGAAATGAAGGATATGGGTGAGGCAAGCTATGTGATAGGGATAGAAATATTCCGAAATAGATCACAAGGATTATTAGGCTTGTCTCAAAAAGCATATATCAATAAAGTACTAGAGAGATTTAGGATGGAAAAGTGCTCAGCATCTCCCGTTCCAATTCAGAAAGGAGACAAATTTAGTCTCGCACAATGTCCTAAAAATGATCTGGAACGGAAGCAAATGGAAGCAATTCCGTATGCATCAGTTGTTAGGAGTATTATGTATGCTCAGACCTGCACTCGACCAGATATAAGCTTTGCAACCGGAATGTTGGAAAGATATCAAAGTAATCCAGGAATGGAACATTGGAAAGCTGCAAAGAAAGTTCTGAGATACTTACAGGGAACAAAAGACCACATGCTTACATATAAGAGGTCTGATCACCTAGAGGTGATTGGATATTCAGACTCAGACTTTGCTGGATGTGTGGATACAAGAAAATCCACTCTTGGCTTTGTATTTCTCTTAGCCGGAGGAGCAATATCATGGAAGAGTGCAAAACAATCAGTTGTTGCTGCATCCACCATGGAAACTGAATTTGTAGCATGTTTTGAGGCTACAATTCAGGCTAATTGGCTGCGGAACTTTATTTCAGGGCTTGGAATTGTCGACAGTATTGCTAGGCCGCTGAAAATGTATTGTGATAACTTCGCAGCAGTATTCTTTTCTAAGAACGACAAGTACTCTACGGGTGCTAAGCATATGGAATTGAAGTACTTTGCCGTGAAAGAAGAAGTTCAGAAACAAAGAGTGTCAATAGAACATATTAGCACAAAGCTTATGATAGCTGACCCTTTGACAAAGGGATTACCGCCCAAGACATTTATAGAACATGTTGAAAGTATGGGCATTATTGTTATTGATGATCATTAAGTGTAATTTACCTTATGTAATTTTGCTGACACTCTGAGCTCAATTATGATATGTTTCTGATTACCTGTTCTCTATGTTTGCATGCATGTTTGTGTTAAAGTAATGTTAACAGGTTTTGTCTTGAATGAAGACATTATGTTGGACCAATTATGTACTCCTAACTAATGGTCATATTAAGGAGAAGACTAATTTGTAGTACATGGAAGGGACTATGTCGATTAGATGATGTACAACCGCCATGACTCGAATTGGTTCCTATTCTTAATCATGAAATTATGATGTACCCAATGTATAAAACAATTTAGTCAACTTTTAATGCGCATTATGTTAGTTAATCTATTTATTTATTTAGTCCATAATGTTTATTAATGTCACATGAGCCAAGTGGGAGAATGTTAGAATTAATGTCTCATGTGAGAGGCATATGACTTAGTAGGGACTAATAAATAAATAATTAACGATTAAGGGCTAAATTGTAATTGGGCTTAATAGGAGAAGTTTCTAGGTTAACTGCTACTTGATGGGAGTAGTGGTTATAAAAGGGGCTTAATACCCACTAACGTGAAATAAGGTCCCCTTCCTGACCAGAAAGTGCACTTTTCTCATCCATAGCCATCACGAACGGAGAGAGACAGAAAAGAAAGGCCAAAGGAAGTGAAATCCTATTTCTCTCAAGATCAAGGAAATCAAAGTGCACCAGAGAGAAGTTCCTATGGAGAAAGGTACACATCATTATCTATTATTCTTTATTGATTGTTTGTGAGAACCATAAATTTCAAGATCCTGTTGGTTTTCTATAATTGTTAGTCTAGAAAACCCTCAAGAATTTTTACAAGATATAGCTCCTAAAGATTAAGGCTAATGTTTAACAACACTTGAAATGTTGAGGATGTCAGCATATTGGTGATCATTATCTGAAAGACTACAATCCACTAACCTCAACTCTCTTAAGTTTTGAATAGCTGCTTGGTGATCATTTGTAGCCAGTTACGAGAGGAGTCAAGATCATGCAAAGAATTAAAGTCAAGATTTGTTAGGGAAGAGGGATTAGACAACCTTTCTGCATCCTTAGATTTGAGATCAAAGTTGCCAGCAAGTCTAAGAGTGTGCAAATAGGAAGATTCCGAACCTGGAAAGGGAGTGTGATAGCAATTCAGACATACAGGAACATGAAGAGCATAATAGCGACAGGGAATTGGACCATAGCAAGCCCAGATGGAATACCAGAAAACCCACACGCTTCTGGGACTTTATTTGAAGCTACTAAGCAAGCACTAAATCCATTCTGTTATCCCCACTACCTATTTCACTATCCTTCCCATTTAGTTAGTTACTGTAATAAAAGAATATATACATTCTGTTATGAATTTGTTATTAGTCCTACAGGCCAAAGTTAGTTACATCTTTGGTATAGAAGTTTATGTATAAATAAGGAAGTATGAATGAGAAGAGTACACAGAAAAAATTTATCCAATTTACCTTAGTATTCTTGTTTTGTTTTTTTTTTTTCATTTCCAGCATTATTCTGAGTGTTGGAACCTATCAGAGTGCTCCAGAAGATGAATTTCCAGTAAGATCAATATACTTCAACTTTCAACTTTGACAGATTTCCAAGTTGTTAAGGGAGTTCACCATGGAGATCATTAGTACTCAGATCCAGATACTTTAAATGTATAAGCTTTCCAGGTTGATAAGGGATTTGTCCTTGGAGATCATTACCCCTGAGATCAAGATATCGTAAATGTGTAAGCTTTCCAAGTTGGTGAGGGATTTCTCCATAAAGAAGATTGTCACCTAGATCCTAATACCGTAAATGTGAAAGCTTTTCAAGTTCAGAAGGAATGCTCCAAATGTTTAATATTTTGCAAGGCAACCAATGAAGAAATATTGTTTGCATCTTTCAAATATTGTGTATTCTGACCACGGAGATCATGGATTCTTACATGACCTTTTTCATTGTTGTATTGAATGCCTTTCAATTTTCAACAATCACTGTTTCTGTCGTCGTCACTCCATGTAGACAAAATGCCAGGTTCAACTAGGATGCCTTGCTTGAATTTGAGTAGTGCTTGTCTCTCCATCTCTATGCACTTTATTTCTACACCATTGGAAAGCCAGTTGAATCCAAGAATGGAACCTGAAGCACGCAATAAAAGCAGCACAAGTGCATACATTAGTTTTGGAAAACAACTATTGGTCATTATATTTTTGCTGATATGAAACAACTCAATAAAATGAAGATCAGGAACAGTGATGATAGTACGACTATATGAATATGTTGTTAATTCTTGTTCAAAGACAAGAAAACAAACTAAGTTTTTCAAAAGTAAAATTAGCATTCATTGGGTGAATTTCATTTACAGATCCCTTGTCTATCTTCATGATAATTGTGAGATAAATTCATAAAATGTGATAAGACCAGCAACCTAACACTAGCTTGATGCAAATTTTAATGCTCTGCTTGCATCTTTTGGCGAAGCAAAAGTGCAAGTACACAAGGGGTCTAACACAAGGGTGCAAATATATTGATAGTTAGTAGGAACAAATAGGATATCTTGCATTCTTCTTCTCATGCACAAATTTGATTCACAGTAAGTATAGCTGCACTAGGAGACTATAGTAGAAAGCATTGTTGAGGATGAAATATGAAGTGGTCAAATTTTAGATATCACAGATCCAAGCACAATAATGAAAAATAAACAGCATTACAAATATATTATCAAATAAAATACAACAACATCATACTAAGTTTCTGGAAACAAGATTTTGCGGTTCATTACTTAAATACAAAGCATTGTAAACTCCTATACTAAAGAAATATCTCCCACTTGTAGCTGCCAACAATGATTTCTTCTCTGATCAGAAGCGTGCAGCACATTTGCAACAATCAACATTTTTTTGTACAGAAATTAATGTGGTGGATTACAAGATATAGACATAAATATATTTGTTTATATAAAATCAGTATTTTTTTATCTTTTATTTTTCTTATCTTTTAATTTTATTTCCTTTATATTTTATCTTTATCATCTTTTAATTTAAATATTTTATTTTCATCTTTAAATCTTTATCTTATCTACTATATTTTTTTATATTTATTTTAATTTATTATTTTTAAATTGGATTTACATTAATCTAAGTACAAACGAAGTCCCTGTGGATTCGATACTCGAACTTCTCATTATTTTACTACTTGACAAATTTGGTATATTTGCCAAAGAGTTAATAGTGGATTACAAGTTAAATCCAATCAAATCATAGAAAGTCCCTGGAAACAGGATTTTGCAATTCATTACTTAAATACAAAATATTGTAAACTGTAATACTAAAAAATATCTTGCACTTATCAGCATTTTTTTCGTACAACAACTAATGTGGTGTATTCCAAGATATAAACAGAATTATATTTGTTTATATAAAATTGAAAATGGAAGTATATACATGCAGGGACCATGGCCCCCAAGTTTTTCACAAAGTGTATTTAAAATACCATGTTAAAAGAATTACGGTCCCCTTAAAATTTATGGAAAAAATATTGAAAAATAATACATGCCATGTTAGTTGACACTTAGGGAGACAAAAGGAAAAAAGAAAGAGAAGTGAAGGTATAATAGGTAATATAATGTGATAGGGTGATAGTATAAAGTGAGATAAAAAGAAATTAAAGATAATAATAAAGTATTTGTAATGAGGAAGTGTACATATATAATTATCGAAAATCATTTTATATATCTAATTACTTTTTTCTTTTTTGATATATTACTTTTATTTATATATTTAAAAAATAAATAACTAATTCATCAAAATCAATAAAAATAATCAAGTTAACTATTTTAATTAAAAATGTCATAAATTAAAATTTTATTCTAGAAATACGCATATATTTAAATAGTTTAAGTAGTAGTTATATTTGATAATATTACTGAATAATTTTTTTCACCTATAAGATTGACTTAAATTGTTAACAAATCAATAAATATATCCACTTTTGTATGAAATGATTGATTGTCTAATTTGTAAACTTCACAATAAAGAGCATAAAAGAAATGCATCTATTTGTTTTTCTATAAATCTATAATTAATATATTTGAAAGAGTTTATGTTTGTAATAATTAGGAAGAAAAAAATGTATCTATTTATTTTTCATATAAATGATACAATTAATTAGATAGTAATGTGTTTGTGGTTGATATAGTTGTATAGTTTTTTATAAAAAATATTAAGTTTTTTTATTCAAATATTAACTGTAAGTTTATTATTTTTTTGTTAGTAAAAGAGATTCAAATTTATCATTTGTCTCCTTCCTTCATTATTTAATCATAAAGTCGATCTTATACCTAAAAAAATATTATATATATATATATATATTAAATAATTTGCTTCTCATTTTTGCTTCATATCTTATTTGTTCCTAATATTTGGAAAGAATAATGAAATGTCCATTTAATATTTAATAACATCATTTGTGATGATTGAACAACAAAGTACATTTCAAAATCAAATTTAAGTTTTATGCTGTTAAAAACTGCAAAACTTTCTCTCTCTCAATTTCCAAGGCTTTTGGAGCCACTGAAGACGGAGTTTCCTATTTTGAGATACGTCCGATTTTTTTTTTCATTTGTTTCTACCAGCCGTTGAGTTTCAACTTATTTACTATTTTCATATGCACTGCCAAAATCCCAAAACATTTGCATCTCGTTGGTCTGCACACCCATTTTTTCTAATACAATTTAAATGATCTCATCTAAGAGCGTAATTATGTTAAACTGCTGCTTCAATGGCAAGGCAATTGCAAAGAGAATCTGACAGGACATGTACGTATATCATTTGGTGGAACACATGACATGAAAGGTCTGCAAGAGTTTTTACTTTACATTAGAGTTTTTAGAAGCCGAGACTATGATTGACTTGGAGCTTCAACTGTAGGTAAGGCAAGATATCAGGAATTGATGTCAAGAATTGCTATAATTACTATAATTCTCATTTAAAATAAAAGTAAAAACAATTTTATCATTGATGTCGCTTAAAAATTCAAAATCAGACGAAATATGTTTTCCCTATTCTTATCTCAACAAGATCTGGAAAGGCCAGAATAATCAAACGATTTGTGCAAGAAGGGGGAATATGCTTCTTGATTATGGGTTCTCAAACCAGTCCTAAAAGAAATTAGGTTTAGGTGAATGAAGAAGAATGTAGAAGATAGGATTGTGTAAAAGACAAAGGTTTGAAATGTAAATGAAAAGTATATGAAATGAAAACAAGAAATTAAAGTAGTAAAAAAAAGACAATAAAGGAAAATAATAAAGGCTGAAATTAAATGTAAAAGATAAAATATAAGATATAATAAGTTTGTATTTGATTTATTATCTTCCTAAAATATGGAGCACAAGAAATTAGATACATCTTAAAGTTAATAGACAGTTTATATAAAGTTGTAGGGATCCTTCTATTAGATCATGACTTACAATTACTACTTACTTTTTCTGGTCATGATTCGAAATCTCCAACAACTCCCCACAATACATTTTGAATTCCAAAATGATGAACCATTATATTTTCTTATGATGATTCTATGCACTACACATTGACTTGATCTCGTGACAATCTTAACTAAGTTATCAATAATTTATCCATCAATATATATTTTTTTTCCATTGACAATTACCGACCATTCAATTGCAATCATGCCTAATAATCTTTAATGACCATGTGTCTAAGAAAGACTTTACGAAAAGAAACAAAATTTATTTGGATGATCTCCATATTTCAAAAGAAATTAGTCATGTTGATGCTCAAATAAAAATGAGGCTGAGTCAAATACTCATTTGTTCTTTTCTTGTCGGAAATTTCTCCAAGTTCACATTCGTGATTTGACTCCTTTCCGCAGGCGTTTCATTGCTTTGCAGCGCTTTACTGACTCTTCAATTAAGGACAAATCCACATCAGATATTCAAGAAAAATTTCGTTGTCTGACTATAACAATTACAGTCTACTTCATCTGACTGTCTAGGAACAAACTGATTTTGAAGATTATCAATTTTCTGTAATAGAAGTTATTAGCAAGATTAAGTTTCTTATGTATAGACAAGGGCATCTGTTGCATTTGTTTTAACATTTTGATATAAGCCTTCTTGCATCAGGGAGACTTTTGATTTTCTCTAGCTGCGGGTATGCCCAGTTTATTGTTGTATCATTTTGGGTTTAATATAATTTACATTTTTTCCCAAAAAAAAATACCATTTGTCACTCCATTAAAGGTGTCTATTAAAAATTATTGCTTGGTTACAATTTATTTAGACAGATATTATAGGTTCTACTGCTCCAATGCCGTTTGTGATCTGTATGATGTTCAAAAGGAATTAGTCCGTTGCTATCAACTAGCAAATTTCGTTGGTGACAGGAAAAAAAATACCATGCATTTCCCACTCCATTAAAAGTGTCTTAATAAAAACAGCAATTACCTATCATATTATTCATAGTATTAAATTCATAATGCCAAAAGTATTGCTTTATTGTAATTTATTTGGACAGAAATTATAGGTTCTACTGCTCCAATGCCCCTGTTCCCTCTATTGAGGCTTTCTAGGAATACCTTTATTCGAAATACAGAAAACCGTTTTGCTTGACCATTAAGAATAAACAAGAACATAAAGAAATAATAGAAAAATTTCTGCAAACCCAGAAGTCAGAAGCAATACATCACCTCTCCAGTATACAGAGAACCTCCCAATTAAATGTACTTGCAGAACAATAACTATCAATCTGTATTCTGGATATCAGTCGACTTCAGCATTTTTAGTGTTTGAAGTATGCATTTTAATTAGATTTCCCTCATTTTAATTTGGCATCAGATAAAGTTTAATGATACATTAAAAAATAAAAACTTCAGAATCTTTAGTCATAAATTGTCAAGCATTCTTGAAAAAACTCCACTTTTGATAGGCATGAACAAGAAATAATGAATAGTTCATATGAAAGGTATCAATATAGTTTTCTAATTATCAAACTGAATTAATATTGTTCAGAGAAACTAGAACAGAATTAGTAAGGAAAAGAATGTGACAAATTATTTAGTTTATTAATTTTATTTATTCAAATTAATTTATTCAGTGTTATTTAATTTCAGTTTACTACTTGCTAAAACTGATTATCCGCCTTTGCTGAAGTTGGAAGGTTTAAAAATTACAAAATACATTTTAAAGAGAAAAATTAAAACGATAAAATAGATGTACAAAGTAGAAAAACCAAATAAATCGTGTTTGCAAAGAGTTCCAAATTAATTCAAATGAAAATTCTGGGCAGAACCTCGAGATAATAATGAAAGAGTTAGGAAATGAATGTTGGTTTGCGCGAGGGATGGGTTGTTGAAGTGTATGCTTCGTTGAGTGTTAATAAAATTGATTTTAAAATGATATAATTTATATTTGTATATTTTATTATAAAATTAAATTAGGAGTAAAATTTATTATAAAATTTTGGATCCAATACTGAAATTATTTAAAGATATTTTAACTTAGAATCAATTATGAAATTAAAATCAATTTTATATTCTTCTTTAATTTTCCAACGTCAACCAAACACATAAGAAATCTCAAAACTGTTGATCAAGGATATTTTTTTCTTTTAAAATTTATCATTTGGAGATACAATTTAAGTTGATATTCTCAAAGGAAATAAGTCATAATAAATTATGCAACTTCTAAATTAGAAGTAGTGACATTTGTTATGATTTTTTTTTCCATTAAAGTTGTAAGAAATTTTACAGACTTTCATTTTTATTTTTTTAAAATATGATTTTAAAGTTGTAAAATTTGTTTTTCATAGACTTTAAAGTCATAAACTTTTTTTATTGAAGTCGTAACTTATTTTATGACTTCAATTTATTTTACACCTAATGTATTTTTTTAAATCATAAATAATTTTTTTATTTTGGTTATTTGATAAATTAATGTTTTTTAGTTTTATTTAATATTTGTATATGATTTTATTTAATATTTTTGTATTTTTTTCATTTTATTTAATGTATTTAATATTTTTAAATAATTTTTACTATTGTTAAGAATTATTATTTATTTTTTAAATTAAAAAATAATAGAAAATACCTAATTTTAAATAATAAAAAATTAAAATGTACTACATATTTCTACTACATAGAAAATACCTAAATTTAAGTGGGCACGGATTAATATTTTTCATTATATATATGTGTGTGTTATTCATTACTTATTGGAGTTAACTCATTTAATATTTCATTCCACTTAACTAATTACTAAAATGGATCATCCTCATCCGATCCATTCAAGGTGTACAAAATGCTCTTTGTTACACAATCAAGGATCTGATTATGATTGATTTTAATTACTCAGTCAAGGATTTGATTCTGATATATTTTGATTATTCACTCAACTCTTTGATATGATTTTAATTATTGTCAAATATTGTAATTAGCTTAAATAAAAATACCTACTTAATATAGGAAAGATAGTTGTCTAGTTTCTAGAAATTTAGCTTATTTCTCTCCTAATGCTATGTAATTGACAATGTATTCACTTGTATATATTTTGCCTCTCGATCAATAAAATACAAGCCAGAGGTTTACTTTCATGATGTGATTTCACTTATAGTAAGTTGGTATTCTAAATGAAATAAAAAAAATTAGATAAATCATGTTTGGGGAAATGTGTTCCGAGTGAATTAATTAGAATGGCGTGATGAGAGGATTGGAAAATGAAGGTTCGTTTTTGAGTGATGGATGGGTTGTTGAAGTCTCCAAGCTGCTGGGACAGCTATCAATGCTTAATTTTTCATATCATCTTTTTATTTTTGCTGTAAATATTAATGTTTGGTTCCCTTATAGTAAGGGCACGTAAACAGTTTTGAGTAGAATATGGAATCATGGATGTGGTGTTTCCTTCTCTGTTCCCATTTGCTCTTCCTTTATTTTTCACCCTCTCATTCCTTATGCCACCCTCATGACACCTCTGACTTGCTCCAGTTCAAATAAATCTCTTGTTTGGTAAGACACTTTAAAGAAAAAATGTTCTAATACTTAAAGTAAAATAAACCCAAAAGCTACTAAAATAAATTTGTGTCAAACAAAACTCAGCCAAACTGGTTTTTAAGTTAGTGAAAGAAGCTTATAAGCTCTCTAAAGTGTCTTACCAAACAAGAGATTGTGAATAACATTTTAGTAACTTTCTTTTGATCCATGCCAATTTAATTACAATATCGTCAAACTTTATGTGAGACCTGAAATACATAAATTAAGTTTTATGATGTGTTATGGTTTGCTTTAAAATATGGTACAAGGTTTATCAGAGACCGGCTTATAAGTAAAAATTAAATTTGTCATAAAGGGAGTAAAATGGAAAATAATTAATTGCTTAATTAGAATTAAATTAGAATAACCTGTGCAGATCTCATACTTTGTCCTCTATTTTTTCGCCACTTTCATTATCAATATTTTGTTTAATTTGCATTAATGTTTTAATTTTCCAACTTTGTATAATCTAAAAAGTATAAAAATGATGATTACGACTTTCAGCCTCCAGTTCCTTTAATGGAAGAAGTGAGAAAATTTTGATGCGATATCAGTAGGTTTCATGGGCAGTGACCTAGCTTGTAAAAGAATGGTTGGGCCATGAACATTCAAAAATACCCTTAATTGATCTTTAGCTCAGCATTTTGTATAATACGTTAATTAATTTTTTAAAATTATGATTACTATCAATTAATCAATTCTTAAAATTGTTAAACAAAATACATTTTGTTTAGTTGTTGACATTTTTATAACATTAAAATATATTTTTAATTCTCATAAATATTAAAATGTTCAAAATTTATCGATAAAATTTCGATATATTTTTCATCCTCGTAAAATTAAAATGTCATATTTTTCTTGAAGCAAGATTGAACATTCAAATTTAGGCGAACCAAAAGTGCATGTACTGAAGGGGTCTAACACAAGGATACAAATATATTGGAAGTAACTAGGAACAAATAGGGTATCTTGCAATCTTCTTCTCATGCACAAATTTGATTCACAGTAAGTATAGCTGAACTAGGAGAATATAGCAGAAAGCATCGATGAAGATGAAATATGAAGTGGTCAAATTTTATTTAGATTTCGCAGATGTAAGCACATTAATGAAAAATAAACAGCATTACAAATATATTATACAATAAAATACAACAATATCATACCAAGTTTCCGGAAACAAGATTTTGCAGTTCATTACTTAAATACAAAACATTAATTGTAAACTCATATACTAAACAAATATTTCGCACTTGTAGCTGCCAATAATGCTTTCTTCTCTGATCAGAAGCACGCAGCACATCTGCAACAAACAGCATTTTTTTGCACAAAAATTAATGTGGTGGATTAAAAGATATAGACAGAATTTTATTTGTTAAATAAAATTGAAAATGGAAGTATACATGCAGGGGCCATGGCCCCAAGTTTTTCACAAAGTGTATTTAAAATACCATGTAAAAAGAATTACGGTCGATTCCCTTAAAATTTATGAAAAAATATTTAAAATAATACATGTAGTTAATACTTACGGGGAGAAAAAAAAGAAGAGAAACGTGTAAGTATAATAAATAATATAATGTGATAGTGTGATGGTAAAAAGTGAGATAAAAATAAATTAAAGGTAATAATAAAGTATTTCTAATGTTGAAGTGCACATATATAATTATACAAAATCATTTTATATATGTAATTATTTTTTCATTTCTCATAGATTACCTCTATTCACATAGCACTGTAGTTAAAATAATAATTATTAGAGTAGCAGCAATAGATTTGTCAAGTTGGGGTGAAGAAATAAATTATTAACTTCTAACAATTGGTTTACTGTCAATATGAGCTTTATGTTCGAAATACATATCGTCTTTTTTTTGTTATCAGTAAAGCAATTCTTGATATATGTAAAACAAAGTCAGAACATAAAACATGAACTTGACAAATAAAATCTAGAACATACCTTTTCTGCCTTGGAGCGATCAGCAACACTTCCCACATTCACCATAAGCATACATATACATAGTCTGTTAATCTGTTCAGAAACCTCATGTAAGCAATTCTCCAAGGACGCCACAGTAGTAATGGCCCTAATAAGCCCCAAAATCCAGTGAAGTATCCAATCCCCAAGCTCATGTATAATCCCTCATAGAAAACAGAATCATCACCTTTGACTGGTGGTTCTTGATGCTCTTTTGTTGTCTGATCTCCATCCCCAGGACAAGTTTTGTTAAGTTGTTCGCCACAAAGATCAATATTTCCTTCAAAACAAGAGGCTTCAAAGGTTTCAAAATGTCTTCCTGATGGGATTCTTCCAGAAAGAGAGTTGTGTGACAAGTCTAATTTTCCCAAATAATCAATTTCAGAAAGAGATGAAGGAATTCTCCCAGAGATGTGATTACTTGACAAGTCAAGTGATTCAAGTGAACTTATATTCCCAATCTGAGAAGGAATTTCTCCACTCAAATTGTTTCTTGATAGATTCAAAGAAACTAACCCAAGCAAATATCCGACCTCTTTTGGTATTTCACCCATTAAATTGTTACTAGAAAGATCAATGCTTTTGAGCTCTAACTCTGGATCCTTGAACCCCCGTTCCACACCTTTCCACATCCATGTTATGTCAAGCGTATAATCTCGGAATATGTAACCATAAATTCCAAAGGAAGACTTATCATTCCCATATATATTAGACATAGTGTCATTTGAGTTGATGGTCTGTTCAGACATTGCAGTCAAATTCTTTAAGCAGGATGGAATTCCACTTGACAAGTTATTCCTTGAAAGATCCAACAATTGAATACGGTTCAAATAACAGAGATGAAAGGGTAGATTTCCTGAGAGGTGATTTCCTCGCATGTTCAAGATTATCAATTGATGCATACTTTCTCCAATCCATGATGGTATTGGACCAGACAACATATTTTCACTCAGGTCCAGCATAAATAAACTGCTGCAATTCTTCAAAGAAGAAGGCAACTCACCCATTAAACCATTGTTTCGTAGAACCAAGGCTTCCATATTAACAAGGGCGCCCATGGACATAGGAATCTTCCCTGACAATTTATTGCTGCTTAAATCAAGAAACACTAATTGCTTTACTGATTTCCAACAATCTGGGAGTTGCCCCTTTATTTGATTGTGTGATACATCTAAAGTGTCAAAATTTGCAGCTGTGCTTTGGTCACATAAGAATGAAAACAAATCTGAAAAATTATTTTCAGAGAGAATCAGCACGGAAGCTTGTAGTAAAAATGACGGAATTTTACCCTCAAACTGATTTGTATTCAGATGTACAGACGGTCTGTTACGAAGCTTGAATGATATATTAGGAATTGAACCAATGAGATAATTGAAAGACATATTTAAATCTCCCATATATTGCAAGTTATTCCAAAACCAGTCTGGTACAGAGTCATTAATCCCGTTATCAGAAATATCAAGACTATTCAAAGAACTTTGAGTCTTGAGCCAACTAGGAAAGGTGGGGCCCAACTTGCAAGATCTGAGTTCCAATGAACTTAATTGGAATGGAGGAACCCAACTCGGGACCAATTTCACAGACAACGAGTTCTCTGATAGGGTCAAGTCTTTTAATTTGGAAAAATTAGAAAGATGGGATTCAGTGACGTCACCCTCCAAAGAATTCCCAGCCAAGTAAAGATCCTCCAACTCTAATAGCAATCCAATGCTTTTAGGTAACATGCCAGTCAACCGGTTATAAGATAAATCCAACCTCTTAAATATGTCTCTGTTGCACCATGAAGAATTTTGGAATAAGCTAGAAATTTCCCCTTTCAACTTGTTATTTGAGAGGTCTAAACTCTGCAATGCGCACATGTTACCAAAGAAAGATGGAATCTCGCCTTGCAGTTTGTTACCGGAGAGGTCAAGAACTTCAAGAGAGTTCATTACTTTCCCAAATCCATCTGGAATGGGACCTTCTAACATGTTATTATAAAGGAAAAGTTTATGAAGATTGGTGGTAGAGTTAATGAGCCAGTAAAATATAGTTGTTGATTTCAACAGATTTAAGGAGAGATCAAGGGAAACAAGAGAAGATGAAGAACTCATATTGAAAGAAGATGACATAAGAAAACTTCGATCAGTAAGACTACAACTTCCCAAATAAAGATTTTGAAGTTTTGAGCTGAAGTTGAAACCACCTTGAAAGACTGATGATGTCAAATTATTATAGGAAAGATCAAGGATCACAAGAGAAGGAAAGTTTGGGCAGAGAGGAGATGACAAAACAATGTTATTAAGACCAAGATAAAGCTCCTGAAGATTAAGGCTAAAGTTTGACAACAGTTGAAATGTTGAGGATGTGAGCTTATTTGAAGAAAGATCAAGGATGGTAAGAGCAGTGGAAAAGTTGGAAGGTGAATAAAACAGAGATTGAATATTTGTATCTGAAAGAGAACAATCAAATAGCCTCAACTCTCTTAAGTTTAGAATAAGCTTGCTGATCATTTGTAGCCAGTGATGAGAAGAGGAAAGGTTGTGTAGTGAACTTAGCTTAAGTTTTGTCAATGAAGAAAGCTTAGTCAACCACTCTGCATCCTTAGATTTCACATCAAAATCGCCACCAAGTCCAAGAGTGTGCAACAAAGGAAGATTCCCAACCTGGAAAGGGAGTGCTCCCGAAAATGAATTCTCACCAAGATCAAGATACCTCAACTGCGAGAGATTTCCAAGTTGATATGGGAGTTCCCCATCTAGATCATTATCACTTAGATCAAGATATTGTAAATGTTTAAGCTTTCCAAGATCAGAAGGAATACTCCCTTCAAAAACATTATTGCTGAGATCCAAGTGTTCAATATTTTCAAGGGCAATCAATGAAGAGATATTGATTGCACCTATCAAATATTGTGTATCCTGACCACGGAGATGAAGTGTCTCAACATGACCAGTTTGATTGTTGCATTGAATGCCTTTCCATTTGCAACAGTCTCTCTTAGCGTCATCGTCCCTCCATGTAGAGAGCATGCCATAGCCATCTATGAGGCCATGTGTGAAGTTGAGGAGTGCTTGTCTCTCACTCTCAATGCACTTAATTTCTGCGCTATTGGGAAGGCTGTTGAATCCAAGAATGGATCCTGCAGCATGCAATAAAAGCAGCAAAAGTGCATAAAATAGTTTCAGAAAATAACAACTCATTATATTTTTGTTGATATGAAATGACTAAGAGTAAAACAAAGATCGCTTACTGTGACCAGTTTTCTCTTTAATTGTCAAGTATGAAAGATGGAGGCTGCGGCAGGATATATATAGCTGATAATATATGGCTAAATGACAGTTGTTTATTCTCGTTCACTTATAGAAGACAACAAAATTAAGGAAATTTTCTCTTTAAAAAAAATTATTTTTAAAATTAAAATACGAAGACTCCATATACGAGGTTTATATAGTTTAATTTTCTCGACATGAGCACAAATCTCCTAATATAATTTTTTGTTCATACATCTAATATTTAACAAAAATATTGATGGGATAGTGTTGCCTTCTCTATTTCTGTTAAATATTGAATATCAAATTAATTATGAACAAAAGTTAAAATGGGGAAAGACCAAATTTACAAGAAAAAAAATGGGGACCAAATTTCAAAGTTTACAATAACAAAATTAAACTAAAATAAAACTTATTAATTTCGATGGCAATGTTGCAACAACCTTATTAATTTCTTTGACATACCTGCTTTCCATCTTTGCATAAATTGACTTCCAAGTCAACGCAAAACAAAATTCACTATAGCAATGTTTTGCATGGGGTAGAAAATTGGAAACTTTGTGTCGAACTTTTTGGCTAAAGAAACCTCTACTCACCCACAACAGGCTTTCTATCCCTCTCATTCTCTCTATTGATGATATTTGCTTTATTTTATACTAATAAATAAGCAAATTATAATCACCCCATTAACAAACTAATTTTTTTTAGTAATCCATCACTAAAAAAAAAATATTTCTGATAAGCAATTTAAACTTGTTTTTGTTTGTATGTTTTATTGTACCAATTATTTATTCATATTTTTATATGTTGTGATTTGATTTTTTTTTTTAATCAAGACATGGCTTTTAAAAAATTACTCTTACAAAATCTTACCATTCTTCAAGGAAAAAATAGAATATATAATAAAAAATCAATAATTATATAATTTTGTAATAAAATGATTTCGTATATTAATTACAGGTTCATGAAGATATACTTTATATTGTAGCAGCATGTGGTAATAACTAAAATATCATCAGATAATTCGACAAAAAAATGATGTTAAAAATTTTAATAAATAAAAAATATAACTATGATTCTATTTTTACATTATCAAGGGAATTTTTATAATGTCATTAAATGACACGTGAGCTTCCCATAAAAAGTATTTGAGTTTGTCACTTTAACGAGCACACCATGCTTAGAAAAAGTTTATGTAAAATTAACACAAACAAGGCTTAAACATATGAGAATTTAATTTAAAAATTCAATTTACCAAAAACTTCACATATAATATCATGTCAAACTATTGATATTGTGGACAAATCAATGGACTACCAACATCACTATTACATAATAACCTATTGATAGTTTATAGCAAACCATAAGATCAAATATTAAAATTACAAGCACTAAAATATAAATAAAAAAATATTTATTAAAGTACTAACAGAATCTTTAATTTTATAGAGATAAAAATAATTATTTAAACCCACCAAAAATATGATGTGTTATTTTATAACAGTACAAGAAATGTAATACTAATTTATCTTTATATGAATGTTTTGCACAAACTACCAATTTCAAGTCTTTGCACTTGTGTCCCCAAGAAATAAAAAAAGTGGTTGCACGTCAGAGTATTTCTAGTCTTTTTAAGATTGATATCATACGGTGAAAAGTCTACTTAGAACTAATATGAATAAATATCATTTGTCATTTGGCTAAAGCAGAAAATGTAAGCTTAATTTGTCTTGATATAAAATTTTCACGAAGACTAATAATTTCAAAGTCTATGCAATCGTTTTACTTTTAAAATTTGATGTGATTGTGTGCTTAATTTTCTAACCCATTAAAAGAGTTAGAAAACAAAGAAGACCACAATATCATTTATTTTTTTGTCATTATTTAAAAGTACTAATATATTTTGATACATATGAAAATTTTAAAAAATTATAGTGTATACGCTGTTTATTTAAAATATAATCTTTATATTACAATACAAAAATATCAATATTTCATACTCATAATATCAATATGAATATAATAAAAAACTATAATTTGTCTAATTATTATTATATATATCATTATTATATAACAATAACATTTATAATATTTGTATTATATTACTATTAGACTCAAATAAAAATCAAATTCTCAACTATATTATTCGTTGAGAGATTCTTTTAACTAATTTCCTGTGATGTACTTATTGGTCTCCAAGCTCCACTCAATTTTACCAGGGAGGAACAAACAATCATTAATTCATTATATTGTAATATGTTTATAAATGTCTCTAATAATTTTATTTTTCAAGTGTGGAAAGCACTTTGACAAATTGACTATTCTTCGTTGGGTGTAAGTGTCACATATTAATTAATATTTTCAGGTAAAGACATATTCTTAATAAGAGAAGCATACCGATGAGCCATGATGATAGGACCCTTGATCAACGAAATAGCATGAGGAGAATATACATTTCATGACACCCTGTCAAATTCATTGTTTTTAATTAATATCTAGCTTGTCCAACCCTTTACATAACACTAGAAAATATACATTTTGTGGCAATTTAAAAAAAATTATTTTTAAAATTAAAATACGAAGACTCCATATACGAGGTTTATATATTTTAATTTCCTTTATTACACTAGGTGATAAACAATTTAAACTTGTTTTTGTTTGTATGATTTATTGTACCATTATTTATTCATATTTCTTAAAAGTTTTTTATTTGATTTTTTTTCTTTAATTAAAACATGACTTTTAAAATAAATACTCTTATAAAATCTTACTATTCTTCATGGGAAAAATATATTTTATAATAATTATTATATAATTGTGTAATAAAATTATTTCATATGTTAATTATAGGTTCATCAAGCTCTTCTTCATATAGTACCAGCAAGTTGTAACAACGAAAATTTCATCAGATAATTTGAAAAAAAATGATTTAATAATTTTAATAAATAAAAAATATAACTATGATTTTATTTTTACATTATCAAGGGAATTTTTGTAATGTCACTAAATAACACGTGAGCTGCACATTAATCCATGACATAACATGTAGTTACATTAATAGTGTATTGACATATCATGTTATCAAAGATTTTATCTATAATTCATATATAATTATTTTGGATAAATTATGTTTTTAAATCTCTCATCAACTAATCTTACATCTTTCTTTGTTTTGAACAATCCAGCTTACTAAAAAAATTTACACATGACACCCTGTCAAATTCATTGGTAATGTGACAAATCAATGGCTTACCAACATCACTGATACATAATAAATAAATGTTGATAGTTGATAGTAAGGACTAAAACCAAATATCAAAATTAAAATACTAAAATATTTAAAAAAAAATATTTAAAGTACTAAAAGAATTCCTAATTTTATAGGGACCAGCCCACCACCAAGAAATATGATGTGTTATTTGGCCAAAGTAGAAGAAATGCAAGACTAATTTGTCTTTACATGGATGTTTTGCATAGACTAGCAATTGCAAGTCTTTGCACTTGTCCCCAAGAAATGAAAAAGTCTTTCCACTTGTTTTTAAATTCACCAATGGAGGGGAGATATTTTGCATGGGTTGAAACATACTTTTTGAATCAATTCTACAACCAATGTGTAAATCTTGTCTATGTAAAATGTATTCCCTTTTTTACATCAATTGTTTTGCAAGTGATAATTGTTATGTATAAGTATATTTAGGGGTTAAATGATATAGGAATTGATATTTTTTCTCTCTTATTTCTCCCTTTTTATGCAAATAATTGTTATTTTAATATCATTTAAGATTTTGTGCAGAAAATATTAAAATTGATGAATTTATGATGCTTACTAAAGAATTAGCTCGGGAAAATAAAGTAAAGTCCAAAAGAGCATATTAGTGCATCTCAGACACTTAGCATGAGGCGCACAGGCTTAATGGGCACAACACGCTTAGCGAAGTAGGACTAATTTAGAAAAGTAAGTCAAATCAAGAAAATGAAGACACGCTTAGCGCGAGACACGTGCTGAGCACGAATAGGTCATACTCGCTAAGCACGAATGTTGCATAAAAATCAAGTTGAACTATACCTATAAAAGAAGGAGAGAGAAGAAAAAAAATACATATAAATTTCAAGATATTACAATTTCTTACAGAAGACAAAGGCTAGAAGAATGAAAAGTTATCATTAAGAATCTCATTTCTTCCGTTCATCCCCTTTTCTTATCTTCTTCCCTTTATATTTACATCTCTCTTGCAATTGTAAGGTTTCCCATGACTATGAGAGGTTAAACTCTCATTCTTGGGAACTTGACAAACCAACTACTCTTAATGTAATTTTTTCTTCCTATCTATTTAATATTATTACTTTTGGATTATCCTTTCCTATCCCTAATTTCTTTGTTTATGGGTTAATTTGCATAGTAAATTTTAGGGGTGGCATTGGAAAACGTTATTTTCTAAAAGAACTAGAAAAGAGTATCTAAAATAAGATCATCACTAGGGATAGGTTGATTTTATTTAGCATGTTATACATTTTTATTCTTAATGCAATTTAAGTATTTGCTATCTGCAAAGGAATTTGAGAAAAAAAGATAGATAAATTAGGCTCTTTCACTCGAAGGATCTTGGTTAGAGTATATTAGTATATGCAGGTATAAATTGGAATAATTATAAATAAAAAATAATAATTAATATTACATCAAAAAATAGTTCTGATAGACTAAGTTTCCAACATTTTCATCTTCTGAATTTAACTTCTATAAAAATTGGTTTTCTTCTCTTTTCTATTTTTTATTAATTATGTTAAATTCATGTTTAATTTCTTATCTTGTTTATTTTAATTTACTTTTCTACCAATTTAATTTACTATTTTTCTCACAACCTTTTTAAATAAATTTTCTTTAAATTCTTTTATTAATAAAAAATTCATCTATCTAAGTACAAACGAAGTCCCTAAGATTTGATACTCAAACTTTCATTTTAACTTTATTACTTGTGCTATTTTGGTGCACTTGTCAATCATTCAACAGTAACGAACATAAAAAATGTTTTTCTACATCAGTTATGAAACAACCATGGCCACTCTTTCTATCATCAATTTCTCTCCCACAATAATCAACAAACATCCACATGAAAATCACACCTGAAATGTTCTTTTCCCCATTCAAATAATTACTCTTAAAACTCATGAAATAAAAATAAAAGGGAACAAGACAACCACAAAATGTAAAAAGAAAAACCAAAAAATAACAAAACAACCCTCCTCCTCAACAAGTTTGGATGAGTTATAACAAATACAAGAAAAAAATTTAAAAGAAAAGTCGACTCGACAGATTGATCTAACCTAACTCGTGCTTAACCTGCCAAATATATAAGTTGAACCTATTTTAATAATAGGTTCAAAATCTAAACTTATCTTGCTTGTTTGGCATATCAAATTGGGAAGGTTGTTGAATCCAAGAATGGACCCTACAACATGCAATAAAAGCAGCAAAAGTGCATAAAATAGTTTCAGAAAATAACAACTCATTATATTTTTGTTGATATGAAATGACTAAGAGTAAAACAAAGATCAGTTACTGTGATCAGTTTTCTCTTTAATTGTCAAGTATGAAAGATGGAGCCTGCGGTAGGATTTATATAGCTGATAGTATGGCTAAACAACAGAATTGTTCATTCTCGTTCACTTATCTAAGAAAAAAAAAAGCAAATTTTCTCTTTAAAAAAATTATTTTTAAAATTAAAATACCAAGACTCATATACGAGGTTTATATATTTTAATTTCCTTTATTACATTCAGGTGATAAGAAATTTAAACTTACCATTCTTCATGGGAAAAATATAGAATTTATAATAAAAAAAATCAATAATTATATAATTGTGTAATAAATTAGTTAAGCCCACAAAAAAATGTGTTATTTTGGCAAAGTACAAGAAATGTAAGATTAATTTGTCTTTACATAAATGTTTTGCATAAACTAGCAATTTCAAATCTTGGCACTTGTCCCAAGAAATAAAAATGTCTTTAGCACTTTTTTTTAAATTCACAAATGGGCTTTTTACATCAATTTCTACATTGTAAATCTTCTCCATCTAAAATGTATTTCATTTTTGAATCCAGTTGAATCCAAGAATGGAACCTGAAGCTCGCGATAAAAGCAGCACAAGTGCATACGTTAGTTTTGAAAACAATTATTGGTCATTATATTTTTGCTGATACGAAACTACTCAGTAAAATGAAAATCTGGAAGAGTGATGATAGTACGACCATACGAATAAGTTGTTAATTCTTGTTCAAAGACAAGAAAACAAACTAAGTTTTTCAAAAGTAAACTTTTAGAATAAAGAAAAAATATGACGACATAAAACATAGTATGACTAAATGATAGACTTGTTAATTCTCGTTCACTTATCGAAGACAACAAAATAAGGGAATTTTCTCTTAAAAAAACTTTATTTTAAAAATTTAAAAAAACTTTATTTTAAAAATTAAAATACAAAGACTCCATATACGATGCTTATATATTTTAAATTCCTTTATAGCAATTTATAATAAAAAATTCAATAATTATATAATTGTGTAATAAAATTATTTCATATATTAATTACAGGTTGATCAAGCTCTACTTCATATTGTACCAGCAAGTTGTAACAACTAAAATTTCATCAGATAATTCGACAAAAAAATGATGTTACTAATTTTAATAAATAAAAAATTCAACTATGATTTATAGTCTTTCAATGTTTTTTTTTTATTTTAGTCCCAGTAAAATTTAAAAAAAAATCAGTCCATATTATCAAAGATCTTAATAATAAATAATGTGTAATTTTTTAAAATCTCTCATCAACTAATCTAACATCATCAACATGTCACATTTTTCCTCATGAGTCATGTGGGACTTTCATCACATTCCTCTGTCTAAGTGTGACCACACCTCCCCTCATGCTCAAGGCTTATTAGAAAGTGGATTTTTCATGAGCTTAACTCAACCCTATAAAACTGGCTTGTAAGGTGAGAATTAGTCCCCACTTATATAATTTATCTCGACATTATCTTCATTCGATGTGGGACTTCAACAAATTCTTTTGAACATATGAAAATTTGAAGATCCATATTGCTACAAAATTTACACATGACAGTCAAATTAACTCATTAGTAACCTGACAAGTCAATGGACAATCAACATCACTATTACATAATCCGTAAAATGTTGATAGTTGATAACAAGGAATAAAACCAAATATTAAAATTACAAGGACTAAAATATAAAAACAAAAATTAAGTCCACCAAAAAATATGATGTGTTATTTTGTCAAAGTACAAGAGATGCATGACTAATTTGTCTTTACATGAATGTTTTGCATAGATTAGCAATTTCAAGTCTTTGCACCGGTCCCCAAGAAATAAAAAAGTCTTTGCACATATTTTTAAATTCACCAATGGTGGGGAAATATTTTGCATTAGTTAAAATGGGCTTTTTACATCAATTTTACAACCAACATGCAAATCTTGTCAATGTAAAATGTATTCCTTTTTTACATCAATTGTTTTATAACCAACATAGAAAGTGTCTTTTTACATCAATTATGAAACAATCAATATAAAATTGTCACTGTTTCTGTCATCAATTTTTCTCCCACAATAATCAACCCACATCCACATCAAAATCACACCTCAATCGTTCTTTTCCCCCATTTAGATCACCCTCTTAAAACTCATGAAAGAAAAATGAAAGGAAACAAAACAACCACAAAATGTAAAAAGAAAAACCAAAAAGAACAAAACAATATTCCTCCTCAACAAGTAAGTTTGGATGAGTTACAACAAATACAAGAAAAAAAAATCAAAAGAAAAGTCAACCATTTGGTTGATCCAATATAACTCACGCTTAACCTACAAAATATATAGGTTGAACCTATTTTAACAATAGGTTCGAAATTTAAACTTATCTTGCTTTGTTTAACATATCAAATGGGTCAATCCAATGGATTGAACTTATTTTGTCATCCCTAATCAAAATCTCACAATTAGAACATTGATCATGAAAATCAAGATAAGGAGCTTTATGCTAATAATAAATTCCCCAAAGTAATCCTTATTTGATAATCAGAATCTACCTATTAGGCTGCTTCAAAAACTTACAAAGATTAGGTCTTAATTCAATCAAATTTCATAGTTTCTTGAAATAATTGTTTAAATATATTTTTGGTCCATCAAATTTAGATTACTTTTGTAGTTGATCCCCCAAATTTAAATTTATTTTTAGTCCCTTAATTTTAAAAAAAGTTTTTTAGTCCTCCTCCTACAAATAAATGCCACAAGTTATGTATTTAAATCGTCAAAAATCAGTCAAGAGGGCTTAAAAAACATTTTTCAAAATTGAGGAACTAAAAAATGAAAAATTAAATTTGGAGGAAAAAAACAAAAATAATCCAAATTTAAAGGACCTAAAAACATATTTAAATTAAAAAAAATTGATAAAAAAGTATTTTAAAAAAATAAGGGAAATCTTAATGTTTAAAATTACTAGCATGCTCTAAAGTAAAAGTAAAGTAAGGTCCTAATATATTTTCTAATTCAAGAGAATAAATGAAATGATGACAAAAATTCCTAAGTATCTAGTATGCTCCCTTCAAGCCTAGAAGACATATTCTCTTAATTGTGAACCAAATTAAAGGTTACATGAAGGAAAAATTAAAAAAGATGCACTTAGCCAATGTAATAAGAGAAAATTGTGGAACAACGTGATAGTTATTGTGGTTTCAGTGATAAAGTGATTGCGCCGGTGGAAATATTAAAGAAGAGAAATATCGTTAGTGACACTTTACCTATGAACTATGCAATACACATAACTACTCAATTATTTTCAAAATCATTTTAACTCATCGGGTTCCCACAGTGGATCTCATCACAATACTCGTCGCCCTTAAAGGGTCTTACAATTGTGTGATCGCACAGTTCATAACTCGCAACTCAATACACACATCTCAATACACATTTATTTTACCATTCATCACAAGTTCAATTTATTACATACTCACAATTTGAATCATCATTTCACAATCTCAATATAACAATTTATACAAAAGGTTTATCACAACTTGGAGAATATAACCCCTCAAATAATTTCACACAGTTATATCAAAATCAATTAATCCAAATTATAGGTATAAAAAGTGAAAACACCAATAACACTCAATTTTATCAATCAATTCGCATCAGAACATCAATATTGTATTTATAATCATAAAGAACAAAATTATAATTCAATAAACATTCCAAAATAACCCCAATTTAATCCTCTAAGGATCCCTACACATGTTCATTCTAACCCCAATTGCGATAAACTCATCCCTTACCTCTAAGCGGGCTCACATGTGTTCTGGTAGCGATAGCGGCATCTCTAGCAAATTCGTGAGTTTTCTTAAATTTTTCCTTTGAATGCTTTTTGATAGGGTTCTCAAATGTCGAAGAGGGATTGAAGCCTCCATTTGTACTGTCTTTGTGCGATTCGGTTTTCTCTCTCCATGAATATTATTTCGCAAATCCCAACGGTGGAGGTGTGCGGAATTGAATTTCAAACCACATATCAAAATATCATGATGATCTAACGGTAAATGAGTCTGAGATCATCATTTTTCTAAGAAAGATTCGGTGGTATGCGGGAAAAGTGAAGGTTTTAGGTGGGGAGAGGGGAAAAATTGAGACGAAGAGGAGGCATCTTGGGTGTGAAAACTGACTTAGCACGTCTCTATTTATAGGCAGAGTATTTACAACTTATTATTTACTCAATTTTTATTATTTTCTGAGACAGAGTATTTACACACACACACACATTTCCAGATGTGGCACACAACACACACACAGCAATTGAAAGGCCCAGATGTGGCACTACATGAACAAAGAAAGAAGGGATCCCTTTGAAGGTCTCTTTCAACTTCAAAACAACACTCATTTGTCATGTTTCAAGACACTTTAACTTTTTTTTAATAAAGTATTTTATTAAATTAAATTATATATAAAAATAAAAAAACACAGGTTACACGTCGTTTCATTGATACCTTTAATGTGACTCTACACATGTATTGTCAACATGTCGAACTTTTGAAGTTTCAGGACCCAACAAGAAATAAATTATTTTTAGGAATCAGTTGCCAAATTCTGATATATTTTAAGGATGTGCAACATATTTAAGTCATATTTTTATTATAATGAAAATATTTCTCTGAAGGAGGAAAAAAAAACCCTACCAAACAAATATCTACATGAATATGATTCACTGACTCATTGCTTGTGGAACAGGATTTGAAGTGGCGGATAATGCATGATGTGGCAATTCTAATTTGGAATTTGGCTTCATCTGTAATTTTCACTCCTCAAAAGTCTATAATGATGCCTCTAAATATGTGTTCTGGGATGGTTATCACCCCACAGAGAGAACTTACAATATACTTGTTTCAGAGGCCATTACAAAGCACATTGATAAGTCTGTTTAAAATGCTTTCCTTTCTAATTGAACACTCCAGTGAACTTAATGCTGAGAAGGGAATGTAAATAATAGTATACAGGACTAGTCTATGATAGCAGTTCGGTTTATGTTATGCTTAATGATGTACTAAGGATCCAGCAATGCTACTGGCAACTGATACCAATATAGAAGGCAACCACAAGGAAACAGGGGACAATGCAGTAACAAGCAGCAGGCCAAGGAGAGCTATTGTGAAGCCTACTTACCAGTAAGACTATGTGTGAAGTGTGTATAACCAGAGTTCCAATCCCTCGGCAGTTATGTTAGTTGTTAGTTGCAGATTGATGAGTAATTCTGTTACAACAAACAGTATACATTTAAGTTGAATGTCAATGTATAAATAACAAGAGTAACTGAAATAAAATCAGAAGAATTCAGACTTATCTCAATTTCCTTAGATTTACTTTTCTCGCTATCTCTCCCAGTCCTCCATCAACTGGTCCGACCTGCCGCCACACAGCCATCCTCACAACCACTATGCCAGAGCACCATACTCGTCAAGTCACGATAGACAAATTGGAAGAGGCTATCAGCCGCCCCAGCCTTGGCCATACCAATCTCAATACCAGAGTAGAGTCTATCCATACCACTCTTACCGTGAAAATCGAATCCCTCTTCGAATGATTCGCCACTATACGAATGCCTCCACCTTCGCTGTCTCCGTCGCCAGTCCCGCCATTACCACCAGCTCACCGCCACCACATGAAGCTAGATGTGCCGCGCTTTGACGACAACGATCCCTTAGGTTGGATATTCAAAATTTCACAATTTTTTGATTACCAAGGGATACCTGACCACGAGCGCCTCACCGTCGCGTCCTTTTACATGGACGGCCCTGCGTTGTCCTGGTATCAGTGGATGTCACGGAATGAATTTTTTCCCTCCTGGCCGGTGATGCTTCAAGCGCTGGAGTCGCAGTTTGCTCTGTCGTTCTACAACGACCCGCAGGGAGTGTTGTTCAAGCTTCAGCAGACCGGCACCGTGAGCGAATACCTAACGGATTTTGAGCGCCTCGCGAACAGAACAATTGGCCTTCCTCCTTTCTGTCTGCTGAGCTGCTTCGTGTCAAGTCTGACTTTAGAGCTCCATCGCGAGGTTCAGGCCCTTCGCCCTCTCTCTTTGCCACAGGCCACCGAGTTAGCGCGATTACAAGAGGACAAGATGCTTGATCGCCATCGCGGCAACCGTACACCCTCGCACTCCAGCCCTAATTTCCCGCAACGCAATTCCCCTAATCCTCCTGCTGCGCCACCTAAACTCCCCCTGAAACGCCTCACGACGGAGGAAATGGTCGCCCGCCGCGATCAAGGCCTGTGCTATCAGTGTCACGAAGAGTGGTCACATGGCCATAGATGCAAACCACATTTGCACATCCTCATCACAGATGAAGATCTAGAACCTTCTTCTGGACAGGCGCCTCTCGATTTTCCTTCGCCTTCCATAATAGACTCCCAGGTGACTCCACAAATTAGTCTGAATGCCATGGAAGGCACCCCCGCCTCGTAAACCTTCCCTCTCCTCAGGTCACTGAGCCACCACCAAGTGGTCATCCTCGTTGATGGTGGTAGCACGCATAATTTCATTCAGACGCGTGTGGCCAAATTTCTTGCATTACCGTCATCTCCGACGGCGACCCTACGAGTCATGGTGGGCAATGGCCACACCCTTGACTATGATACGCTGTCCTCTCAGGTCCCTCTCTCAATTCAAGGTCACGACTTTAGGCTGGATTTGTACCATCTACCCCTCTGCGGTGCCGATATTGTATTATGGGTTCAATGGCCACACCCTAACCATGACTTTCACACATATGGGCCTCCCCATCACGCTCCACCCACCCCCTCCACAGCCTCAGCCCATCAAATTAAAAGACTTGCCCAGACCCAGAGCATTTCTTCTCTGTTCCATATTACCGCCACCCAGACTCCATCTTCACCCTCTCCATCCTACATCCCTCCCCCTCCACAGCTCACCTCAGTGTTAGACCGTTACTTCCACATCTTCGCTGACCCTACGCAATTACCTCCCTCACATAACATTTAACACCATATCCACCTTCTTCCCCAAGCCAACCCTGTTAATGTCTGTCCATATAGATACCCATATTTCCAGAAAGCTAAAATCGAGAAATAGATATCCGCCATGCTAGACGCCAATCTCATCCAGCCCAGCCATAGCCCCTTCTCCTCACCCATACTGTTGGTAAAGAAGAAGGATGGTTCTTGGAGATGCTGCGTGAATTATCGGGCGTTAAATGCGGTCACTGTTAAAGACAGGTTCCCAATGCCTACCATAGACGAGTTTTTGGATGATTTGGGACAAGCCTCGTGGTTTTCTAAGCTGGATTTACTGCAAGGTTTTCACCAAATTCGAATGGTTGAGGATGACATACACAAGACTGCCTTTCAAACTCATCAAGGGCATTACGAATTTAGGGTGATGCCTTTCGGCTTATGTAACGCCCCGTCGATGTTCCAGGCGGCCATGAACGACACACTTAGACCTTTCCTGCGCAAATACGTTGCAGTCTTCTTCGACGACATCTTGGTTTATAGCTCCGATTTGCCCTCCCATCTCACACATTTAGACTCTGTTTTAGCCACATTATCGGAACGACAATTCCTTCTCCGCCGTTCCAAATGTTTGTTTGCTCAAAACCAGCTTAATTACTTGGGTCATATCATATCAGACAAAGGCATAGCTCCTGACCCCGATAAAGTCGCAGCCATGCTCGAATGGCCACTCCCATCTTCCCCTACAGCTCTCCGCGGGTTCCTGGGCCTCACTAGGTTTTATCGCAAATTCATCAAAGGTTATGCTGCCATTGCTTCCCCTCTTACCTCTCTTTTACGTAAGGACCAGTTCAGTTGGTCCCCAAAGGCACAATAGGCATTTTCTAACCTTCAACAAGCAATGGTCCGAGCTCCCGTCCTCGCCAACCCCAACTTCATTTTGCCATTCACCATTGAAACAGATGCATCCGCTTCAGCGATGGGTGCAGTCCTACTTTAGGAAGACCACCCTATTGCTTTTTATAGCAAAGTGTTGTGCCCGCGATTACAGAGGGCTTCAGCTTACGTTCGCGAATTACACGCCATTACGTCTGCAGTGCGGAAATGGCATCATTATTTGCTTGGCACATCCTTCACCATCCTCACGGACCACCGGAGTCTGAAGGACCTCATGTCGCAAATCATTCAGACTCCCGAACAGCAGACATATTTGTCCAAACTTCTCAGCTTCGACTACACTATTAAATACAAGCCTGGTGCCACTAATATCGTTGCAGATGCTTTTTCGCGTATCGCTCCGACGGAAGCTACCTGCCTCACTCTCACCATGCCCCACTTTATTTTTTTAAAGCAATTACACTGTCCATTGTTGCAGGATCAGCAGTATGTCAGCCTCGTGAAGGACATCCAATCCCAGCCGGGGTCTCACCCAAACTTCACCATTCACCCGGACCTAATCATCCGCCACGACCGTATCTGGATTCCCTTCCCTTGTCCATTTACAAAGACTCTTTTGGAGGAGTTTCACTCGTCGCCTATTGGGGGTCATGCCGGCGTCGCTAAGACTCTCCAGTGCCTGCGACAGAACTTCGATTGGCCCACTATCCGAGCTGATGTTCGCCGCTACGTGGCTCAATGTTCCATTTGTCAACAAACTAAATATGAAACAAAGAAGCCCGCAGATCTGCTTCAACCCCTTCCCGTTCCGACCAACGTGTGGGAAGATTTGTCCCTTAATTTTATCATAGGTTTTCCCTGTTCTCATGGGTTCACCGTCATTTTGGTGGTCGTGGATCGTTACTCAAAGGCAACCCATTTCGGTGCTCTCCCGACACATTACTCTGCGTACAAGGTCATTGTTTTATTCCTGGACACAGTATGCAAGCTTCACGGATTTCCTCGTAGCCTCGTCTCCGATCGTGACCCCATTTTCATTAGCAATTTTTGGTGCAAATTGTTCAGGCTAAGTGGCACAAAGCTCCGCATGAGCACGGCCTACCATCCGTAGACCGATGGTCAGACGGAGGTTCTTAATCGGACCCTTGAGCAGTATTTACGCGTGTACATCCACCAACATCCTTCCCACTAGTTTCGCTTTCTCTCCCTCGCAGAATGGTCCTATAACACGATCACGCATGCCGGGATGGGTATGTCCCCTTTTGAGGTGGTTTACGGCAAGCCCCCTCCGACGATCACTCAGTATCTACAAGGATCCTCTTCAGTCGAGGCGGTGGATCACTTGCTCAGTTCGCGGCAGGCCATTCACTCGACCCTTCAGCGACGACTTTGAAAAGCCCAGGACTCAATGAAAGCCGCGGCGGACAAGCACCGTCGGGATCTCTCCTTCGCTGTAAGTGATTGGGTATATGTGCGTCTCCGGCCGTATCGCCCAACGTCGCTGGCACCTGCGTATAATAAGCTGGCCAAACGCTATTATGGGCCCTTTGAGCTGCTGGAACGTATCGGGCCCGTGGCCTACAAGTTACTCTTGCTAGCTTCCCTGCGTATCCATCCGGTTTTCCATGTCTCCCTTCTCAAGCTTCACAAGGGACCCTTACCCCTTACTCCGGCGTCCCTTCTCGTGGCTTCCATGGACAATCATCCCCTGGTGGCACCCATTCATCTCTTGGATTGGCGCTTGGATCATTCTGTTTCCCCACCAATTACTCAAGTACTCGTTCAGTGGGAGGATCAGGCTCCCGAAGACTCCACTTGGGAACGCTGGGACGAGTTGCGTGTTACCCACAACCTTGAGGACAAGGTTGCTTTCGGAGCGGGGAGTGTTGATACCAATATAGAAGGCTACCACAAGGAAACAGGGGACAATGCAGTAACAAGCAGCAGGCCAAGGAGAGCTATCGTGAAGCCTACTTACCTGCAAGACTATGTGTGAAGTGTGTATAACCAGAGTTCCAATCCCTCAGTAGTTATGTTAGTTGTTAGTTGCAGATTGATGAATAATTCTGTTACAACATACAGTATACATTTCAGTTGAATGTCAATGTATAAATAACAAGAGTAACTGAAATAAAATTAGAAGAATTCAGACTTATCTCAATTTCCTTAGATTTACTTTTCTCACTATCTCTCCTAGTCCACTATCAGCAACATTTTCAGGTTTTAATTAATAAATGTGACAAGTCCTTAGGTAAAGGATATTTAGAAGCGCCAAGAATCAAAATAACGTCACATTAGTTAAAATTTAAAAAATAACAAAGACAAAGGGAGACAATCAAAAAGGAAAATAATATACTGTATCACTGATCTATCACCACTGCCCTTACTCATTTGAATGTCCCAAAAAAAGTTCAATTGCTTAAATGATATGAAAATCAGTAATACATCTAAAAGATCATAACAGTACAAGCAATCAGTTTTGGCATATCTTTGACAATGAAGTGGTAAATTTAGGACTTAAGACATTTTAAATGCAAGCATGATTACGGAAGACATCTCTAATAAAAGCTAGAGATTACTATTGGCCCTAACAAAATTGCTCTTGGCCTATACTAGCCAAGAGCAATTACCACCCCACCCTTCCCCACCACCCCTATCTTCATTCTCCTCTCCCTCCTTCCCTTTCTTCATTCATTCTCCCTCTTTTCTTTTTCCCTCTCCCTCTGTTCCCGCTCTTCGCTCTCTGCACTCACACTAAGGTTTTTTTCTTTTTTCATTTTTGTAGTCAAACAGAATAATGATTCTAATATAAAATTTTGTACAACGAAATCACGATTCCATCATGCAACAACAACACCAAAAATAAAGGAATCTTGAGAGTGTCCTTGTGCAGCTTTGCCAGTTTATTTCTTATAAAATGAGAATAACAAGTTTCTTGTTACTTGTTTGGATAAATCTTTTGCGGCATAGTTGGATTTCAATATCTGAGAGTATCCTTTCCCTATCAAGTACCTATTTTAACTCTTTAAATAACCCTTTACTACAAAAAATCTTGTTGAGAAAGGTAACTATTTTAACTTGAAACACACTGATAGTAAAGAGAAATTAAGAGGAAGAAAAACATTTGTGACTGCAGTGACATACTGCTTATTTGCAAAAAGTATCTAAGGAGAGATGTGCTAACATTTATGAGGGAGAAAGAATATTATCTAAGTGCACACATGGAAGGAGTGTTAAAGAAAGAGAAAATCAGGAATTCAACCAATGTGACAGATGACAAATAGAGGCCATAGCAAAAGTTATTCTTATTGGGTACTTTATAGTTCATATTTTGATTTCAGCTTCCATATATCATAAACTGTTGGAACAATAGTTTATGGCAAACCGAAAAAATTACTAGCTAAGTCACAGACAATGTCGCTTTCTTTAAGACGTTTCGTGGCACTGCCAAAAATTGTGCAAGCAAACTATCAACCACGACGTCCCCAGGATAAAACAGTCCAGATCACTGTATAAGATTCCCACTGCACTGAGGGAACCTTTTCTAGAATTACACCCTCTTGTATGACTTGAATAGTCACTCTAAAGCCACCCGAAAATATGACTTGAAAAGTCACTCTAACAACCAACCGAAAATATGACTTGAAAAGTCACTCTAATAGCCAACCAAAAAAATATGACTTGAAAAGTCACTCTTATAGTCAACCGAAAATATGACTTAAAAAGTTACTATTATAGCCAACCGTAATTTTAGAGCGACAGAAAGAAAGGGGGAGAAGTTTGCCGAAAATGCATCAGCTGAAATATGGGAGGGAGAAAGAAAAGTTGAGGAAATGCTTCTCAACTGGGACAAGGAAAAATGAAGAAATGAGTTCTCTATATATAGAGAGTGAAACACTATTCAAGTGTTTATCCTGAGCGATGTGGGACTTGAAGCCTTTTTTTTCTTCTTTTTTTTTCTTTCTTTTTTTCAAATTTTCATCCACATTCTCCTTTGTTCTAACATAAACAAATAGGTAAATAGATTAGGTAGTACAGACAAAAAGTTCTTTCTTGTACAAAATGTAGTCACATTCACATAGAATTCGGCCTTGTCTGTATAGTTGAAGAAACAAAGGGCAACGAGTTTCAGTCATTTGATGTACAAATGAAATGAGTTAATTCTGGAAAATTGGATTACGTTTCTGGAATTTGTATGTTAAGCCATGTTTCTTGATGTTAATATTGGTAAACTTCTATACATTTCTAGGTTGTCAAAGACAACCCTTTACTAGCCTTCATCAGAGTCAGAAGTTAGGATGTCCTTCTCGTGAGTGAAAGAATGGTGGACTCCATCAGTTTGAAGTCAATTGGCTTTGTTAAATAAGCATCCATGCCCACCTCTAGGCACTTGGCTTCATCACATGACATTGCATGAGCTGTAAGAGCAACAATTGGAATGTGCAAGTCAGTTCCCACTTCTGATTTCCGGATTGCTTTTGTTGCCTCATAGCCATCCATCTTTGGCATCTGTTTTTATTTTACAAAAACAAAAAGAATTGGAACATCAAGGCTAAAATACATTATGAAATTGACTTCTTTTTAGAAAAGAACTATTTAACACATTGAGGGTTCTATTCTTTGTTCATGAAAATTGGTAGAATGGGGAGGCACCTCCATTACTACTACTACTGGATAGGGCACCAATGACATGTTGAGGCTGCCAGTAGAGGCTCATCCAGATGATTTCTGTATAGGCGCTAGCCGCTAGGGGGTTTCTATTCTTTTATCATTGTTTTGAGTGAATTGCATTTTATGATGGTAATTGCTTATGGTTTTGATCCTAAGTCTATTATTTAAATTGAAGCATTACTAATATTAATATAATTTTTTCTCCTAGTTCATACCTGACAATCCATTAGGATCAAATCATATGGAGGGCAACCGAGAATCTCAGTTTGAGATGATCTTGTGTTTCTTTCCTTCAGGAGAGACTCCCTTATACAATCTTCAACACCAGGCATGCCATTTAGAGCATCCACTGCCTGTTGTCCATCACCTACAGCTACAACGACGGCTCCCATTTTTTCAAGCATTATGGTTGCAACCCTTTGAATAACCGGTGTATCTTCTGCAAGCAATATCCTCAAACCTTCAAGAGATTTCTTTCCAATCACTGCTCTACTTGAGCTACTGGCCCTACGTGTTTCACCATATTCAGAATCTTCATCTTGAGCTCCTGTTGATGATTGTTTAGTGGAGGATGATTTTGGTGTGGCGTTTGCACTGACATCATTAGAGTTGAGGCTGCTCTGACATAACTCTTCTTTCCTATGATTATTATCTTCCATTGTTAATCCAACTAAGTTATTTATCTGGTGTTGTGATGATGGATCAGATCTCGCTACCTTCTCTCTTTGTTTATCTCCACAGGCACTAACAGGATTAGAACCACCCTTTTCGGATATGTCTGAACCATCCGAGCTTGCAACATCACATTGAGTATAATCAATCTCAAGACTCTCATGCAAATCTCCCTCTTTCACAGTAGCTCTTGGAGTAGTCATATTTTTCTTTTGCAGCTCTTCATTTCTCTCCTTTATGATGGCTTCCAAAATATGAATCATTTTTGTTTTGTAAAGGGGTTTGTTCACTGTCAGTGTATGTCCTTTCCTGCGAAGCTCCATCTTTATGGAATTGGAGGAGTCATGGTTTAGCATCCACACGAATTTTGCTCTCCCATAGTATTTGTGAAGGAAATTTATCTGTTCCTTCC
Source organism: Glycine soja (assembly GCF_004193775.1). Taxonomy (NCBI): domain Eukaryota; kingdom Viridiplantae; phylum Streptophyta; class Magnoliopsida; order Fabales; family Fabaceae; genus Glycine; species Glycine soja. The sequence continues at coordinate 27,562,727 of NC_041017.1, read as the reverse complement.
ATATATCTGTGCTCAAGTCAAGTAGTCCAATGTCAACAGCAATGGCAAAAACAGGGTTCCTCAATTCCTGTATGCTCAGTAATCTTGACTTTAAATTGTCATGAACTGAATAGTTTGCATCAAAGCCATTATTATGAGATGAACTTCTTGCATGAAAGAGTACCCTAAGAATTTGTGTTAATCCATTCCATTCTGCTGCCTCCATAGTGACCACACCATTTTTCTGTAACCACTTAGATGTAGCTGATCGACCCATGTTGCCGTGTAGTGCAAGAAGTACCTGCATTGACACATCTTATTTCAAGGCCTGCTAATTATCTTTGCAGTCACTCAGTGCCAAGGTGATTCTACTCACCACTAAGCCCTTGTTAGCAAAATCTACTTGACAATGTTGTTCTGTGGCATCTACAGGTGCACTGAGACGCAAGCATAATCTCATCAGTGTTCCTGGGCCCTCCTTTTTGACAACTTTGATTTCTCCGCCCATCTTATTAACCTGCCACCACAGAATAATAAAGACATAAAATGAAAATACATACAACTCAGAAATTCGTGTAATTTTAGAAGAGAAAGGACAGATGCAAGTGAATTTATAGATCTTGAGTGCCAAACATATATCATGAGTTTCTCGTTCATGTTATGTCTAGAATATGCAATTGATATAAGTTTCACTTATTTGTGTGATGTAATTAGATGCTTATTCTGGCCCAGGTGGACACCTTTTGACTTTTATCAAGAACATGCATTATGATGGTAATTGTTCTTGACTAGAGTGAAACTTCACATATTGAGGGTCTACTCACCAAGGTTCTGACTATGCAAAGACCAAGACCAGTACCTCCATGCCTGAAATGAAAAAATGTTTCAGCATTTAACATTCAAAAGGTTTTTTAAATTACTGTTGGATATAGGTTCAAATTAGTTTGGAAGTTCAATGTCAGTCTTGTTGTCTGTTGACTCAGACAACAAGGTCATGCTAACCTGCTAGCAAAAGAGTAACATCTAACAGATTTATATCTTGTCTTCGTTAAAAATTTAAGTCACTTACAGTCTAGTAGTTGATGGATCAGCTTGCTCAAAGCTTTCAAACACAGATTCCCATTTACTTGGGTCAATACCTGTGATGGGGATAATATGAGATAGCCATATACATGTCAAGAAAAAAGGGAAACGAAACAATAGTTTGAAAATTGATTTTTCTTATGCCACATAAGGCGTGATTTTTCATTGCAGTTTTTCTATTCAAGTTTTTGGTTCATACCACAGCCTGTATCATCAACTTCAAACCAAAGTATGATTTTGTTATCTCTATTGGAAGTCCTCTTTGCATGGTTTTCATGTTGCTTTGCTCTGGTCTTTTGTGAACACCGTGATTTCTTTTTCTCTAGAGGAAAATTTGTATTATCACTGCAAGAATTTGGGTTTTCACACCATCCTCTCAGAATAATGTGACCCGCTGTAAACCATTTGAAAGAGTTAAGCTTAGTCTTCCGAGTTTCAGTGCTTCATAGATCCATAGTAATCGAACCATTTGTTAAATCTTTGAAAAATCTTGAAAACATACTAATGATTGTTGATTCAAACACAAGTTTTCTCAAGTACAATATAGATCAGACTAGTTTTTCCCTCCTATGATTGAATAATTAGAATTAGCAGACATTAATTCAATTTATTTAATAAATTGACATCAGATTTTTTAAATTAATTCAAACGAACATGGCTCAACATTTTTTTTTAAAATGAACTTAAATTTATGTTATCATAACCCTCCCCCATATACTACATAATACATGCCTGAAAAGAAGCCTTTTATCATCTTCGTAGGCAGCTGAACTTTTATTATTTGAGACAACTATAACGGTATTGGTGAATATGGAAGTATATTTAATGAACCAATTAAGAAGTTTTGTAAGGATTTTTTGCCGAAGCATATAAAGTTCAGATAATAATAATAATACTTTCTCTTGAACCATAGTTTTATTTTCCACCACCACTTCTGTATTGAAAATTTTATATATGAGTGAGTTTTGACTTACATAGAGTAAACTTAATTGAGTTGTTGATCAAATTTGCAAAAATTTGAACTACTCTAGCAGAATCACCCCGAACTAGCTTTGGCATATCATCTGCAACAAATTAAATAGATGCATCAGAAACTTGTTGTGATGATTTCTTATCACCTGCTTTTCGCTGAAATTAAACTCTTATGCAGACAAAATAAGATTCATACCAGAAAGGTCTAAAACAGTCTCTACATTGTGGTTAATGCACTGCACAGAAAACATATCTACAAGCCCTTCAAGTTCCCGTCCCAAGTCAAATTCTGCATCTTCTAGGACCAGTTTTCCAGATTCCACCTATATTCTATAAAATATTAGAAATATTTTTTTGGAATGAAGGCAGTTTTGTGGCAATGGTAAAAGAAGTTTGGCATTGGAATTCATTTCAGTAATTGCTGCAAGTGTGAGATTAAATGTTCTTGGACAAAAGGCTTAGCTTATAGCTCACCTTGCTCAGATCCAAGATGTTATTAAGTAGACGAAGCAGGGCAGTTGAGCATTTTCTTATTTGAGTAACTGTTGCACATTGCTCATTTGTGAGTCGGTCATCAGATATAAGAATGTCAAGTAACCCAATCACTGCGGCCATTGGTGTCCTCAATTCATGACTGTAATGCATCCAAGAAAAAGCTATTTAAGCTCATTTGTGAACACAAAAAGGAAGGATCTTCGTATACATGTGAATCAAATAACACAGATTGGTAATCCAGGTCTTAGGCATGTTACTCATTCTCCTTAAGTGAACATGTATTTGAGTTTAGAGTAGCTTGTGTACAGGGTTATTTATATTATCTTGTTTATTGAGACCAAAGAACATAGTTTCAAACAACAATGGTTTGTCAATACATAAAGTAGCTGTCTCTTTCTCCTTCAAACCCCTGATCAACTGAGACATATTTTTCCATATTCTCTAAGTTAAATAATTTTGAATCATAAATTGGATAAAGCACATGATATATACGTGTTTGATAAAAACAAGATGGACACCTTAGACTGGAGATATTCATTAACTTTTTTATATGATTTCAGTTTAATTAGTGTTCTTTAAATTCACACTGAACTTGAAAAACCAACCTCATATTTGCAAGAAATTGACTTTTGTAGTTGCTTGATGCCTCTGCCTTCCTTCTTGCTTCCAGATGACTGATCAGTTCTGCTCTGAGTTTCATTTCCTTTGATACTCCATTAGTCAGTATCAAAATGCAAACACATCCAATGACAATAATACACAATGATGCAGATATCAGAATAACCAATGTTTTGAAGGCTCTTTCATCTGCCTGCCCCATGATATGCTTTCTAGGTATGATGATTACACCCACCTGCACAAAGTTTAAGCTAGTAACTTGTAAACAAGAAAAAGGTATAAATTATAACGAGGAAGTTGGTAGTAAAAACCGAAAAAAAATAGCAGCAGAAATTTTTCATAGAATTTATGTTTAACAGAAATTGTACTACTTGATCATCTATATAGATCATTGCATGATTTTAAAACATAAGATCAAATGTAAGGAACAGGTGAAGTGTCTATAAATGTACCAGAGGAAGTCTCTTCAAATTCAGGAAGAATGAGTCGATGTAATATTGTTGGCGGCCTAGCCTGACATTCTCTACATGAAGCTCATGACTTTGAGGGAAATTGTTCCCATAGGTTTTCTGAAGCCACTGAGCTCCCTCTCTTATTACTTCATTTTCACAGTCAACAGCCATCTTAAGCTTAGGAGGTTTGGTAGTATTTGACAGTAGAGGTGCATTTGTGGAAGTTGCAAGTAAGTAACCCTCTTGGGAGGTCAAATACATGTGACCACTATGTTTCTCAACTAGCTCTTTCATGAGCTGCCCCACACTGTAAAGGGCAGTTGTGACACCCACAACTGCCACAATGCTTTTATTAGAAGAGTCCCAAACTGGCAATGCTGCAGAAAGCAAAGGTGAATCTGTAAACTTGCTAACAGCAACGTGCCACGAAGCTACACCGTCAGGTACTTGGGAGAGGCCGGCTATATTGATCGAGTCTTCTGGTGCAATTGGCATTACTTTTCCAATCTTCTCACCACTGACGGGATCAAGTGGTTCGCGATACCAAACTGCAGCCTTGTGACCATGAATGTCTTTATCATTCCAAGCTTCACGCGAAGAATGCGAATTGATAGCATTGTAGCCACTGGCAGCCATGGAGTAATTAGCAAGATCAGAATAAATGTAAAAGGTATTGTTATCCTTCAGGTCCCTATGGAATGCTTGGACAAATCCATTCTTGTATTTGACAGTTATTGAATTGAGAGCCTTTTTACTAACAAACAGAGCCCATGTTACAGCCCTCATCGCGTCATACATCTGGTAAGAGTTGGAACAATACTCAAACTTCAAATTGCAAATGGAATCAAACATAAGAATAGCATAGAAAAAGTTATCAGTCAACTCAACCTCAACTTGGTCTGCTTGAGTGGCAAGGTTGGTGTGGCTTCTGATCACATATTGAGACAGCTTAACCTGAGCAGTTGTAATTTCAGCAGTAGAATTCAAAATGTTCCACATCCTCAAGATGGGGCGTTGAAGAAGTTCATAACGCAGGTCATATGCCAAGCTATTAAGAGACTTTGTTGTATAAATCTTTGTGAAATGCCATGTTAGGAAAGTGAGCAGACCAATCAATATGGCTAGCATGGCCTGCATAAAGCAGGATAATAGCTTAGTCCAACAAATTGTGACTTCAATCATATTTGCAAAAAGGGTCTAATCTTTCAATTGCTTTTTAAAGAATCTATTTCTGCACATCAACCATATTGTAATTGCAGCTATAAAACTCAATCAGAGACCAAAATTATAATCATAAGGAAAAATTAACTAACCATGATTGCTAGACGAACCACAAAGACACTGTAGTAAGATGAGAGACATTGAGTGCTGGCATACTGAAATTCTTCCTTTTCCACATCCCTGTGGAAAATTCTTCTGCCAGTTGGAGTGGTGCTTCTCTTCCAACAAGTGAAAAAACTCTGTAATCTATCAAAAACGTGTATGTACTTGGTACTCATTGGCTACCTTGAACCTGGAGAGACCATACAGAACTTTCAGAAGAACTTTGGTCTTTGTCTTCTGTCACATATAATTCACTGTTGTGTTACTTGAAGCAGCTATGAGCATATAAAGTAGCAATTCAACTTTGTTTGTGTGCTTGAGAGGGGAATAGCTATTCACGAATTTTGATTGGACAATAACACTTCCCTATTAAAATCACGAACCTATCTAGGCTAAGATTGTACATCTACCCTTCCTAGACTCTATTTAGGTGAAGTCATGTCACCCTTTTAACACTTGTTTATAAGATTACAAAGGAGATACAAAATTTAATATATTTGTGTGGCTGGCAGAGATAAGCTTTTCAAATATTTTTTTCCACCATAGTTTCCTCCGATCGGACAAGCAAGAAATTAATTTCTAATAATAAATTAAAATTTAATTTTATGTGTTATCAATGTATGGAATTTTATATTATCAACATGTCATAAATTATGTTATATAAGACTTTTAAAATAATTAGTGTAGAACTCAACAAAACAAACTTATCATATAGGTTAATTTTGGTCAATTGTGTAAATAATTTTAATTATCCCTTTGATGTTTATACATTTACCATTTTTGTGGTTTAGTCCTTATACTTAAAAACTAAATACTTTAGTCTCTACACATGTTCTTTTAATTCCATTTTACTCTCTATAATTATCATTAAGCATGTTTTAACTTAGTGAGGTAACACCACCACAATTTGTGTCAGTTTAGAAGCTATCAAAAATTTTGTAGCGGTTTTACGTTGTTATTTTTTTTATGTCAGTTTTGCTAAATAAAGTTAAGATACACTTAACATCACGGATCCAAATAGAAATACTTTTTTTTTAGAGAGTATACCATCTAGCTTCTTAATATATGGACAAAAACGTAAAATAAGACCCAAATAAATAATCAAACCTACCATTTTCTCAAATATAAGAACCAAATAAATAATTACCCTACTATTTTATCTAAAATCAAACATTAATAAGACCCTTATCAATAATATTCTTCCTCCCACAAACATAAATCTCGAAATGAAACCAAAACTACATAGTTAAGCTTAATTCATATGAAATCCTTACACTGAAAATAAAATAGGTTAAATTAGTTTATTAGTCTCTAATTTATTTTTAAGCTTTGATTTAATCTTCTAATTTTTAAATTAATTCAATTTGATTCTACTGTCAAAATTAGATTAACAGCGTTAAAAAATCACATTTTGTGATTGGTTAAAATAACTTAATAAGAATTTTAAACTTCTACAGAATACACATTTAGACACTAGCATTAAATTTAGATGATAATATCAAATTAAACTGATTTTAAAAGTTAGAATATCACATTGAAACTAAAAAAATAAATGGCCAAATTGAATGTTAAAAATAAATTTAAAGAAAGAAACTAGTTTAAGCAATAAAATATACAAAAGCTTTTTCAATCATGCTAATTGTACTTCATGTCATTTCCCGGTCATAGTGTGTGTAAAAGTGTTTTATTTATTCCTTATGCCTTTCTTATCCATATTTTATGCCACATTTGCCACCCCATTGTGCCCCAATTTGACCGTTGGCATAATGAGAACCATAAAGATTGCTATTAGTGCAAACAAAGGGAAGAACCAAGGCCAAGGAACTTACCCTGTCGTGTTTGGGTTTGGATACTATGAATCGGGTGCAGTGGCCCCCACACTACTCTCTTTTATCTTCAATCATGAAGCTTCCGCCAGGAAGTAATGTAAGAGTCAACGAATCCCAATTATCATTGTTTTTCTATGTTCAATGCTATTATTCTTATGGTCCACTTTTTCTGTTATTGAACCAAAGCTGAGAATACATTTATAGGACTATTTTTTGCACGATAATATAAATAATAGAATTAAAATTTTAAAATGGCCAATGAATTTAATTTATCTCAAATCCTCTGTGATTTTTTTTTCTTCACTAAGCTTAGTTTGGTATACATAAATCTAGCAGGAAAAAAAAAGGGAAAGGATGAGAGTTATCAAGTGTTTACCATCGAACTACACTATTTTAAATCATTAACACAATATCAAAAAAGGAAAATGCCAAATCTTACAAAATAAAATCGTACGAACCAACACAAAAAAATACGTGGCTAAATATTACAATATATTTTTCCTCTGTGGCTTTTGACAACCCACAATTTAATTGGCTATTCAATTTTAATTAAGTCGTGTAGTTTGTGTTTTTATTTCTGTACAATATAGCAATACTCTAAAAAAACATAACGAATTGATAAAAACAAAAACAGACATTTTATTACGATTTTATTTGATTTAATTTTTTATTTATTATGAAAATCGAACTAACTGCATATTATACTTATATTTCTTTATATTATTATATAAAATCTCATTATTCTAACTTATGTCACAACTAAGTTTTGATAATGATAGCAAGTGATTTCATGCTTTTGATATTTTATAGTTATGTTGAATCATTAGTTTTTGACATTGATAGTTCTTCACTAGTTTACTATAAATGGTTTGTAATGTTCTTTTTTCTTATAAGAGGTATGTAATGTAGTTATTATCATTTTTGGTTTTTTGTTATTTGATTGCTTATAATTATATGTCATTTTCAATTTTTTATTTTTGATTTAATTAGTTATTAGATTTTGCTTTGTGTTAATTTATGTTGTTAGTCATCAAATTAAAATATTTTTTCAAATTATATAAAATAATTTTTTTAAAAAAATTAACAAACCATCAAATCAATCTAAATGAATTGCAAAATATTTTTTTATTTTTTATTTAATATTACATTAAAATTAAATCAAATCGAACTAATTTTTATTCTTTGATTTAAACAACTTTTTATTCAAAAATAAACTAAATTGTCACATAACACCCTTAAAAAGAGGTAAGGTTTGACCTTCTTCCTTTAATAGTATTGTATAAGTTTAATAAATGAAAAAAAAAAGTCCATAAGAATTCAAGACAAGTAAAAAAATTTACAACAACTCATCCATCTTATTTTTCATAAACTTTCTAGGGGTACTTATAAGCTGGTTAACTAACTTATAAGATAGGTAAACAAATGAAAAGAAATTAGTTGGACTTATAAATTCATGGGTTTCTTATAGGGTGAAAGGAGAAAAAGGGAGAACATTTTAATGCATGACATTATATATTAATTTCACAATTGTTTATTGTATTTTTTAATAAAACCAAATAAAGAAGTAGAAACTCTTTTTGTTTTTCATTAGACGATACTTAAGAGTTAAAATAGGTTAAACGATGATTACAAAAACATATTGACTCGTTTTCTTTGGTCTACAAGCAGTGACTTATTTAAATTTTGATCAAGTCATTTTCAGTCTCACTCGTTTAGTTGGTTGGTTCATTAACATGCATTTGGATGTGTCCACGTGAGTGTTTTTACAATTACATGCTGTTGGGTGGACAAATCAAACACAAAATTAGAAGAACAACTACAATTCAATTAGCCTAATGTCTTGGCTATTCAAAGCATAAAGAAGACTAAACAATGAAAGCAAAAAGGCAAAACCACGCAATAGCCAAAATACAAAAGTTTGCATTTTATTGAGACTATGTCTTCAGCAAAAAAGTTAGAAAATTTTATTGAGTTAATTGTCAATATGGTTCACTATTATCGTGTATGTAATACTTATTAATTTCTTTGTATTTTCAAATCAAATTGACATACATTTGTTACTCACAAAGTTAATATCCAATAGTTGGAGAAGAAAGTGTTATGACTCAAGCACTAAGAAGAGAATTTAACTCAAAAGATTATGTGAATCATGCATGTTTTGATGATATCGAAAAGAAATCACTTGATAATGATTTTCATTATCAAAAAGGGGGAGAATGTGAATGTATGTATATATGATTTTGATGATGCCAAAAAAGAATCAAACAAGGTTACTTCAAAGGATAAGCATTGCTTCAAGATTAATACAAGATTGTTTCAACAAACAAAGTCTTGCTTCAAGATTTTTTTAAGATCAAGTCTTGCCTCAAACCAAAGTGTTTCCAAGACATGCAAGGCTCTGGTAATCGATTACTAGGTAGTGTAATCGATTACTAGAAGACAAGTTTGAAAAATAGCTGTTAAAAAGGGTTTTGAATTTGATTTTTGAACCTGTAATTGATTACCAGATGTTTGTAATCAATTACCAGCAACAGAACTCTAAAAATTCAAATTCAAAAGTCATAATCCTTCAAAATATAACTGTGTAATCGATTACCAAAAACTTGTAATCGATTATCAGTGAAAAAAATTCAGAAAAAGCTTTTTGAAAAGATACATCTCTTCAAACCATTTTGAAAAGGCACAAAGGGCCTATATATATGTGTGTGTCTGATTTCAAAAAGCAAGAGAGAGATATTTCAAGAGAACTTCATTGCCAAATGCTCTCTCAACAACTCTTGGGCAAACACTTACAAATCCATTAAGAATTCATCAATGAACTTCAATTATAATATCCTTCTCTTAAAGAGAGAATTCTTCTTCTTCTTCTTCTTCTTCTTTTTCTTATTCAAAGAGATTGATTAAGGGACCGAGGGTCTCTTAAGTTGTAAGAATTCTTGAACATAAGGGAAGGGTTGTCCCTGTGTGGTTCAGACTTTGTAAAAGGAATTTTATAAAGAGAGTGGAAAATCTCAAGTGAGTTGCTTGAGGACTGGACGTAGGCACAGGGAGTGGCCGAACCAATATAAATCGAGTTTGGATTTATCTCTTTCCTTATCTCATTTATATTATTGCAATCAATTTTGTCTTGCATGTTTAAAGAACATTATTAAATTGATTATTGTTTCTACTTGTGCATTCTGAGCCTATCATTTAGAAGGGGGGGTTAAAAGTTTGTTAGTGGGAAATTAATTCACCCCTTCTTAAGATAACTGAGGCCATTTGTCCAACAAGTGGTATCAGAGCGGGGTTCTTGTCTAAAGTTTAAAAACTTCAAAAATAGATATGACATCATCTAACTTTCCATTTCCTGAGGGAAATTCTATTAATAGGTCTCTTATGTTCAATGGCGAGAGTTATCACTATTGAAAAATCTGAATGCAGATCTTTATTGAAGTCATAGATTTAAATATATGGGAAGTCATTGAATTTGATCCCTTTATTCCTACAATGGTAAAGAGAAATGCAACTATAGAAAAAACCTAGAGAAGAAGAAGATGATGATTTCAGATTTTTGTGAAGATTCCTTCTTAGCCCCAAAATGCTGAATGCAATCAACCTGGGCACATGAGATTTGATTGTCCTGTCTTTAAAAAAGGAATGAAAAAATCCGACAAGAGGAATTTCAAAGAAAAGAAAGCATACATCACTTGGGAAAATATTGACATAAATTCTTCAAGTGATTCAGAAAATAAAATCATAAATTTGGGTCTCATGTTGGCAGACTATGAAAGCAGAGAAGAGCAAAGTTGATACATTGATAGCGGTTGCTCCAAACACATGGCGGGAAATGCATCAAATTTTATTCATATTTCTCCCAAAGATAGTGAATATGTGATCTATGGAGACAACAAACAAAGGCCACTTGATCAACAAGCCCAACAAGTGATATCAAATGATACCAATATGTCACTTGTCTTTGATTGATTACTTTTGATTATTTTTGTCTGTGATTGTTAACTTTTGATTGAGTTTTCGATGATTGTTCTTGATTGAGTTTTGATTGTCTTTAATGATTGTTTTTTATGATTGTTTTGATTGAGTTTTTGATTGTCTATGATGATTGTGTTTGAGAGTTTTATGATTGTCTTTGATGATTGATTTTGATGATTGTGTTTGAAGTTTATGTTGATTATTGATTACTTTTGATGATTTTTTTTATATATTTTGATTGTTTTATATTGGATATGTATTTTTGTGGGTGCAAAATGGTTTGTTTTAATGCCTTTTTGTATCACTTGACTCTCATACATTGCAACAAGTGGTAACATTTTTATTTTAGGCCATGAAATGATACTTGTACGGTATGACATTTTCTACTCTTTTAATTCATTATAAATTGCTGAATGGTTTTCTAGTCTCTGCTCATGATTTTTTTGATATTGACAAAGGGGGAGAGATAGATAAAAGATAAGAGAGTAAGGGAAATTATCTATTCTTTATGAGACAGCTTTTTATATATGAAATCTTCAACTGTCTCATATAAGCAATCATTACAAAACCAAAGGGGAGTAAACTATATACAAATAGATATTTTTTGTTGTTGCTCCTAACCTACAGGTGGTTGTCATCATCAAAAAGGGGGAGAATGTAAATCATGCAGGTTTTGATGATGTCAAAAAGAATTTGCTTGATATCATCAAAAAGGGAGAGAATGTGAATCATGCATGTTTTGATGATGTCGAAAAGAAATCACTTGATAATGATTGTCATCATAAAAAATAGGGAGAATGTGAATGTATGTATACATGATTTTGATGATGTCAAAGAAGAATCAAACAAGGCTGCTTCAAAGGATAAGCATTGCTTCAAGATTAATACAAGATTGTTTCAACAAACAAAGCCTTGCTTCAAGATTTCTTTAAGATCAAGCATTTCCTCAAAACAAAGTGTTTCTAAGACATTCAAAGCTCTGGTAACCAATTACTAGGCAGTGTAATCGATTACCAGAAGACAAGTTTGAAAAATAGTTGTTAAAAAGGGTTTTGAATTTGACTTTTGAACCTGTAATTGATTATCAGATGTTTGTAATCGATTACCAGCAATGGAACTCTGAAAATTCAAATTCAAAAGTCATAACCCTTCAAAATATAACTGTGTAATCGATTACCACAAACCTGTAATCGATTACCAGTGAAAAAAATTTAGAAAAAACTTTTTGAAAAGACACATCTCTTCAAACCATTTTGAAAAAACACGAATGACCTATATATATGTGTGTCTGATTTCAAAAAGCAAGAGAGAGAGATTTCAATAGAACTTCATTGCCAAATGCTCTCTCAATAATTCTTGGGCAAACACTTGCAAATCCATCAAGAGTTCATCCATGAACTTCAATTGTAATATCATTTTCTTAAAGAGAGAATTCTTCTTCTTCTTCTTCTTCTTCTTCTTCGTATTCAAATAGATTGATTAAGGGACCAATGGTGTCTTAAGTTGTAAGAATTCCTAAAAACAAGGGAAGGGTTGTCCCTGTGTGGTTCAGACTTTGTAAAAGGATTTTTACAAAGAGAGTGGAAAATCTCAAGTGGGTTGCTTGAGAATTGGACGTAGGCATGGGAAGGGGGTTAAAAATTTGTTAATGGGAAATTAATTCACCCTTCTTAAGATAACTGAGATCATTTGTCCAACAGATTAGTCCATTAATTCAGTAGAAGACTCTCATAACTTAAATACCACATTTAGGTTATTGTTTTACTCCATGTGGGACTTATAACACATGGCTAACAAAGCCATTGTTGCATATCAACAAACTCAAAAAGAAAATGTTGTTTCATAATATCAAAGAGTTTTGCATTTTGTTGATGCATGAAATTTTGATGAATAAATAGGTATTTTGATCCCTAAAAGTGATATATGTTGTTGCATTAGTCATTGAAATTAAAAAAACTATAAAATAAATTATTGAGATGTCACATAAGTCTCTCTAAATTTAATTATTTATGGTCATTTTCCCATAAATGTATGTTAATATTATCACTTTATTCATATTATTTTTAAAAAATGCACTAAAATGATTGTTAATTTATTTAATGGACTATTTTCTTTTTTTTTTTACTTTTCTTCATTTAAATCAGAAACTAATGTGACAACATCCTACAAATTCAGGATCAAAAGTGATTATTTGTTGAATTTTGATTACAAAATAAAAGATGATCATTGATATAGTACCTGAAACATCTCAACATGCTAAATTTTTCAAACTAACGAACATCTGGTAACCTTTAAATTATTTGTCTTAATTAGTAAAGTGATCCTTTGTAATTGTATTATCCAGGACCCATAAAATATATGTGACATCCTTCATGGCACTTTGAGACACATGTCAACCCTCTATGTCAGCTATGCTATGTGAATGTATGTATACATGATTTTGATGATGCCAAAGAAGAATCAAACAATACTGCTTCAAAGGATAAGCATTGTTTCACGATTAATACAAGATTTCTTCAAAAAACAAAGTCTTGCTTCAAGATTTCTTTAAGATCAAGCCTTGCCTAAAAACAAAGTGTTTCCAAGACATCCAAAGCTCTGGTAATCGATTACCAGGCAGCGTAATCGATTACCAGAAGACAAGTTTACAAAATAGCTGTTAAAAAAGGTTTTACATTTGATTTTTGAGCCTATAATCGATTACCAGATGTTTGTAATCGATTACCTGCAACGGAACTCTAGAAATTCAAATTCAAAAGTCATGACCCTTCATAATATAACTGCGTAATCGATTACCCTAAACTAGTAATCGATTACTAGTGAAAAAATTCAGAAAAAACTTTTTGAAAAGACACATCTCTTCAAATCATTTTGAAAAGGCACGAAGGGCCTATATATATGTGTGTGTCTGATTTCAAAAAGAAAGAGAGATATATTCCAAAAGAACATTATTGTCAAATGCTCTCTCAACAACTCTTGGGCAAACACTTGCAAATCCCTTAAGAGTTCATCCATGAACTTTAATTGTAATTTCCTTCTGTTAAAGAGAGAATTCTTCTTCTTCTTCTTCTTATTCAAAGAGATTGATTAAGGGACCGAGGATCTCTTAAGTTGTAAGGATTCTTGAACACAAGGGATAGGTTGTCCCTGTGTAGTTCAAACTTTGTAAAAGGATTTTTACAAAGAGAGTGGAAAATCTCAAGTGAGTTGCTTGAGGACAGGACGTAGGCACGGAAAGTGGCCGAACCAGTATAAATCGAGTTTGCATTTCTCTCTTCCCTTATCTCATTTATATTATTGCAATCAATTTTGTGTTCCATGTTTAAAGAACATTATTAAATTGATTGTTGCTTCTAATTGTGCATTCTGAGTTTATCGTTTAGAAGGGGGTTAAAAGTTTGTTAGTGGGAAATTAATTCACCCTCTCTTAAGTTATTGAGGCCACTTGGTCCAACAAGTGATATCAGAGCAAGATTATTGTCTAAAGTTTAAAAACTTCAAGAATAGATATCACCCCATCTAACTTTCCACTCCCTGAGGGAAATTCTATTAATAAGTCTCTTTTGTTTTCAATGGCGAGGGTTATCACTATTGGAAAACCCGAATGCAGATCTTTATTGAAGCCATAGATTTAAATATATGGGAAGCCATTGAATTTGATCCCTTTATTCTTACAATGGTAGAGAGAAATGCAACTATAGAAAAACCTAGAGAAGAAGAAGATGATGATTTCAGATTTTTTGTGAAGAGGTTTAATAAATTTCTGAGAAATAAAAGAAATCAAAGGAAATCAAACATCAATCCAAAGAAGAAAGAAGAAGATTCCTCCTTAGCCTCAAAATGCTATGAATGCGATCAACCTGGGCACATGAGATTCAATTGTCTTGTCTTTAAAAGAAGAATGGAAAAATCCGACAGGAGGAATTTCAAAGAAAAGAAATCATACGTCACTTGGGAAGATAATGACATTAATTCTTCAAGTGATTCAGAAAATAAAATCATAAATCTGGGTCTCATGTTGAAAGACTATGAAAGCGGAGAAGGACAAAGTTGATACATTGATAGCGGTTGCTCCAAACACATGACGGGAGATGCATCAAAGTTTATTCATATTTCTCCCAAAAATAGTGAATATGTGATCTATGGAGACAAAAAACAAAGGTCACTTGATCAACAAGCCCAACAAGTGGCATCAAATGATACCAAAAAGGTCATTTGTCTTTGACTAATTACTTTTGATTATTTTTGCCTATGATTGTTAACTTTTGATTGAGTTTTGGTGCTTGTTTTTTGCTTGAGTTTTGATTGTCCTTAATGATTATGATTGATAGTTATGTTGATTGTTTTTTTATTATTGATAACTTTTGATGATTGCTTTTGATTGAGTTTTTTGTCTATGATGATTGTGTTTGAAAGTTATGTTGATTGTCTTTGATGATTTTTTTTATGATTGTTTTTTATTGTCCTTGATGATTGTCTTTGAAGAGTTAAGTTGATTGTTTTTTATTGAGTTTTGATTGTCCTTGATGATTGTCTTTGACAGTTATGTTGATTATTGATTACTTTTGATGGCTGTTTTTGATTGAGTTTTGATTATCCTTGATGGTTGTCTTTGTTACTTTTAATGATTTTTTTATTTATATATTTTGATTATTTATATTGAATATATATTTTTGTGAGTGAAAAATAGTTAGTTTTAAGTTGTTGTTTTTTTGTATCACTTGACTCTCATACATTGCAACAAGTGATAACACTTTTCTTTTAGGCCATGAAATGATACTTGTACGGTATGACATTTTCTACTCTTTTAATTCATTATAAATTGTTGAATGGTTTTCTTCTCTCTGCTCATAATTTATTTTTGATGTTGACAAAGGGGGAGAGATAGATAAAAGATAAAATAGTAAGGGAAATTATCTATATATTATTTATGAGACAACTTTTTATCTATAAAATCTATGCAATCTTCATCTGTCTCATATAAGTAATCATTGCAAAATCAAGGGGGAGTAAACTATAAAGATAGATATTTTTTGTTGTTGTTGCTCCTAACCTACATGTGGTTGTCATCATCAAAGGGGGAGAATAAAATCATGCAGATTTTGATGATGTCAAAAAGAATTTGCTTGATATCATCAAAAAGTGGGAGAATGTGAATCATGCATGCTTTGATGATATCGAAAAGAAATCACTTGATAATGATTGTCATCATCAAAAAGGGGAAGAATATGAATGTATGCATACATGATTTTGATGATACTAAAGAAGAATCAAACAAGGCTACTTCAAGATTAATACAAGATTTTTTCAACAAACAAAGTCTTGCTTCAAGATTTCTTTAAGATCAAGCTTTTCCTGAAAACAAAGTGTTTCCAAGACATGCAAGGCTCTAGTAATCGATTACCAGACAGTGTAATCGATTACCAGAAGACAAGTTTGAAAAATAGCTGTTAAAAAAGGTTTTGAATTTAATTTTTGAACCTATAATCGATTACCAGATGTTTGTAATCGATTACCTGAAACGGAACTCTAAAAATTCAAATTCAAAAGTCATGACGCTTCACAATATAACATGTAATCGATTACCATAAACCTGTAACCGATTACCAGTGAAAAAAATTCAGAAAAAGCTTTTTGAAAAGACACATCTCTTCAAACTATTTTGGAAAGGTATGAAGGGCCTGTATATATGTGTGTCTGATTTAAAAAAGAAAGAGAAAGATATTCCAAGAGAACTTCATTGCCAAATGGTTTCTCAACAACTCTTGGGAAAATACTTCCAAATCCATTAAGAGGTCTTCCATAAACTTCAATTGTAATATCCTTCTCTTAAAGAGAGAATTCTTCTTCTTCTTTTTATTCAAAGAGATTGATTAAGGGACCGAGGGTCTCTTAAGTTGTAAGTATTCCTGAACACAAGGGATGGGTTGTCCCTGTGTGGTTCAGACTTTGTAAAAGGATTTTTATAAAGAGGGTGGAAAATCTCAAGTGGGTTGCTTGAGGACTGGACGTAGGCACGACAAGTGACCAAACCCGTATAAATCGAGTTTGCATTTCTCTCTTCCCTTATCTCATTTATATTATTGCAATCAATTTTGCCTTGCATGTTTAAAGAACATTATTAAATTGATTGTTGCTTCTACTTCTGCATCCTGAGCCTATCTTTTAGAAGGAGGTTAAAAGTTTATTAGTGGAAAATTAATTCACCCCTTTTTAAGATAACTGAGGTCATTTGTCCAACATGCTATAGGAGCACAGACACCCGACCCTTGACCGCCGGTCTCCCCAGCTAATAGGTTATCTCTAACCTACTCATATTTGAATATCTTATCCATTAAGAGATAATTAATTATCTATAAGCCCACACATTATCTACAAAGTATAATTATCTTTTACCTTTTATCTATAAGCTATATTTTATCTCTAACATTATCAGTAAGAAGTTATGTATGATCATAAACATGATTCTAGAGTTAGATTTAATTAAAGGACATATATAAAAAGTTACACGTGACTAAAGGATCATTAGAAGATGCATTGCAAAACAAAGTAAAGACACTTAAGTTTACATTATTCATAAGCACACACTAGAAGCAACAAGTTAGAGGTCATGCATTAGTGTACTAAAGCACTAAGTCAGAAGCAACAAGTTCTCTAGAAGATTATATGAATTTTGAAGTAGAGAACTTGCAAAACACATTAAGTTCTTATCTCATCAAAGCAACTAGAAGAATGAAGATCTCACTTAAACATGTGATCTTACTTAAGAAATTCGAGTTCAATTTTACTCACACTAATAACATGTTGAAAAATAATATAAGAATTTCAATATTATATATAATTAATTAATATAATTAAAGAAATACAAAAAAAAATTAAGATATACTTCAATTATACATTTTAAAATAAATAATATTAATATAACTATAATAATTTAATTAAATTGTATTAACATCGTTGTAAAATTTGTTTTCAATGTTCTTCAATCATATATTGTTAAATATGATAAATTTGTAAATTTTTGTAACAATTGTTCAAGAACTTATACCAGGAAATTTTTAATTGGTTTATAAATTGAATATATGAAATTTAAACTTTGATACAATATTTTATATGAAAAATTTTATTTCCATTATTAACTTAAGAAATTTTATTACTAATATATAATTTTGAAGAATGTAAATTTTAAGAGAATACAAGTTAAAGTACCAAATCTGGTTTAGATAAATTCAAATATAACACCAATTCATCTTTAAATTAAGTCTAATTTATAAAATTCCTAACATGTGAAAATTAAGGGGTGTTTAATATGGAGAAATTTATTTCCTGAAAATTTTATATTAAATATCTTAAGTTTTTATGTTCGGTATATCTTTGTTTTCCTAGAAATGTTTCTTGAAAATATTTTAAACTAAATTTTTCACAAAAACTTTTTCATGGGAATGTGAGAATCTAGGCTTAATTTTTTTTACTCTAGTAAAAATATCACAATTACCCTTATTAAATTATTTAATATAATAAATAATTAATGTAATTTGTAAAAAAATGACATAAGTACCTGATTTTTGAAAAACTTATTCAAATATTTTTAACAATCTTTATAATTAACAAATTTTATTCGTAGATAATAATTATGATTCCGGAGATTTAATTTATAGTTATTAGAAATCATGATTCTCCCTCATAAACCAAATGCCTCCAACTACTAAAATTAGTGTGATGGGATGACTCGTATAACGCCTCTATCGCAAACGATAACCCCAAAATAAAGTATAGAACAAAAGTTTAGAAACGGTCGTGTAAAAAATGTCAAGCAAAAAAGAGCAAACATACCTATTACTATACTTTTGTGTTAATGGGTGGTAGCTGGTAACCAAAACATGATGTAATTCTTATCACAAATATAATAAAACCACGAGAAGATGACTATAACAAGAAAATTTAGCTGATACAATGTGGGCCTAACGCCGTAGCATAGAGTTAACACAAACCAGAAATTAAGTCCTCTAGAACGCATCTTTGTGCTCCAACTCACTAATCCATACAAATTCCTTTTGTAGTTTTCCACTGTTCCCTCGTACATAACTTAGAATATAATGTGAATGGAAGCACTAAGATGAGGGTTAAGGTCTTTTTAATGGTTTATAGTGGGAAAGACATTGAACTACTGCTTGATGACAACCTCCATACTATTCCATTTCCATTGCATACCTAAAAGAGAACATATCAAGAACCAAATCATCAAGATCATACTCAAATTTTATTGTCATTATACTACAACAAGTAGTGCACTTTTTTATTTTTTGCATGCTCAAAAACTCTACAACTTGCCATTCTTTGTTCCCTCAAATAGTACCATGATTGTGATAATGTGGTTCTCAACTTTGGTCCTCCTGTATTTTACAAAAAAGACAAATAAATTTCTGGCCAATTATTAGAATACTTGGAAGTTAGGACAATGACATGTACGTATGAAGGCATTTTCCCAAGTTGACTGTGTCGACCACTTAAATTCCATTGCTGCAATTTGTGTTCATGCAATAGACTTTAATTTACTATTGATTCACAAACATATTGGGAGTAAGGCAGCAAGCAATTGTAGATATGCAAAATCTTTGGTCACTAAGGGATTGGACAATGGACAAAGGTGTCATATTCAAATCAAATCTTGAAGTTCTATTCTTTGAATGCAGATACCAACTGTTTGGGCTATGAAGGAATTACATGCCTGAGGTCCAGTGTGAGAGGTGGAAATTTTTAGGCATGAGGTTTTCAGGAATAGCTAAAAGGGAATTGAATTTTTTGTTTTTTTATGACATAGGCTAATAAGTGTTATAAAGATATTAATTAAGAAATTTAAAATAAAAATATTTTTATAGAAATGTAAAAAATTACGTTACTTATTATATATTATATTTTTTATGTTCTTTTATGATTTATAAAAGGAATATTTTTCTCATTTTAATTTTGTAATTAGTATTCTAATGACACCGTCAGAAGAGTTTTTTTTATTAGCAACGAAAATGAATAAACTCTTTCACTTTTAGACAATTTTATTGGCAAATAAAGGAGTCTCATTATTGGCAGAAATTTCAAGAGTCTATGTTATGAATTGTGGACGGGTTCTAGGGTGCACAAGGTTGTAATGTCAGGCACGATACACAAGTTTTCTTAAGACCATTGGATATAACACTTAATTATTTAACGATGCAGATCTCCAATGTATAACAAGTCCGGAAAGTACTGAATAAAAAAATACCGGTATAACAAACTCTTATGTTAATATTTCTGGGTCGCGTGGGTGTGATAAAACCTTCAAAACGCTGAATGATGTTTGCAATTTTGATTTCTTTTTTTCTAAAGGTTTTTCATTTACATTTATTTTGGTTAAAAAAAAGGGGCTAAATGCCTAAACCTTCTTGCATTTGAACTTCGGAATTAAGATAATAATATACCACCACGCCATCGTCAACTTCATATTTTTGTATAGTATTTATGACAATATATACATTATTAAACATGCTTAATTTCACTTAAACATAATTTATAAATTATTTTTTAATCTTTTAAAAATATTAACAAATTTCTGGCAAAATAATTTTAAATCAACTTAATCAATTTTTAAAATTTTAAAATCAAAATTTTTAATATACACATTGTTTTAGTTTAATTTATATTATTAAAAAGAAATTGTTACAATTTAATTAATTCATAATTAAAATGTATTTGAGGATATTAGTTGTTATTCTTATACTATTATTGTAAAGATAAATATCATAAGAATAGAGATTGAATTGTGATTTTAAAGATTTTAAAATCTTTTTTATAATCAAATAAAGTTTTCGTCTGAAAGAAAAAAAAATTTATAAAATAGATAACAGATTTTTTTTTTAAGTCTAAAAGCGTATTCAAACCCTAGATTAGTTAAAACAAAAAGAATGCAATAAGGATCAAACGTAAGAAATTATATTGGTTCATCTCTATCAAATCAAATTTTACTCCAAGTTTGATCAACACCCAATATTATTTGCCTATACCAAGTCATTATTGGTCCTAAACAAATCGGAAAAGATTTATTAGTTGTGTTTGCACAATGACCAAATCTTTTATCGTCTTAAAGATGAGTTTACAAACAACATTTAGTCTTTCCTCTCAATATGTTCAAAGTTTTTTGAAATTTTTTTCTAACTTTACAAGAATACATTGAATGTTTTCTTTACAAAAAAAAAAGTCTTCTAGCAAGAGTTGAATGTTTGTCTTCAAAGCTTCTGGCATATATATAGGCCTCATCTTTAAGTGTTCATTGTCTCATAACGAGTAGAATTCTTAACTTGTTCTTCGTCTAATGAATGTGGTCGTTGGAGTATTTATTGCTTGCATTAAATGCACGTTCTTTCTTCATGCAGAGAATTCACTCTTTGTCATTAGGGTGTTGAACACTACCACAGAAAAACACTTCCTTTTTTGTTAGAGTATGTATGTGCAGCAAAGCTCTTCTTTTGATGACAATTGAAGAATTTCAAATCTTGATTTCATTTATTCTTCATATGATTTGACAAATCTTAGAAGAATGTTTATGCAAAACATATATTAGACATAGAAAAGTAAATGAAGTTTTAAATATCATCTTTAATATTGTATCAAATCATACTTCTATTTGTCTATCGTTTGAAACATTAGAGGCAGATTTTACAAAGCATGTTCTAATAGTGCATAAGATTTAATTTTTAACCTTTGTATTTGTTTACATCTAATCAAAATTATTAGGGATTCTGATTCATCTTAAGACACAAATGTCTTTTGACTTAGCAATTCCAATTTCTATGCATATGAACATAAGATCATTTTATAAAATAATCTTAATAAATTTTTATTTAACTATGTAAAGCATGGTGAACATCTAACTTATTTACGAGAAGTAATCATGATCAAAACAAACATCATCACTAACGCCTAATTAGTAGTATGTTATTGGCAAATGTAGAGGTGAAGATACTCTAGCTTAGGTCGAAGTCAAATTACTTTGATCAAGGTCGAGTTGAGAATACTTTAATTGAGACTAAAACCGAGGTAAAGATATGTAACGACCCCACCTACATTACATGACTATCAAAAGATGGATTTGATTTTGTTTCATTTTAAAGAAAACTCTTCATTTGTTTATTTATGAAAATATTGGATAGCTTTTTCTCAATTTCAAGACAAACAAGTAAAATCTTAACACTCTTGGATTTAAATCATGCATTTATAGGATAAGACTAAATCAAATATAATACACCAGTGTACTCCATACCTTTAAAAAAAAGATAAAACTTTGAATTTCACAAAACTATTCGAGATCTCTATACGTGTCACTAAACCTATGATGATAATCTCTATACATGTCACTAAACCTAAGAAAAAAGAAAGAGAAGAACGCAACTTTAAATCTCGTGCTCATTCTAACTATTACTGATACAACCCTAATTTGTGGATTTAATTTTTTAGTATCAACAAACTGGGAAACCAATTTGGGACTCCCTAAAATTGGGAAAATAAAAAGGAATAAAGGAATTAGAAAAGGAGATGGAAAAAAAATGCCATAATTTTGGAAGATTAATAAGTTGAGGATGATTCGTCATAAATAATAGAATTATTTGATAAAAACCTAAGGTTTTATACAAGAACCAAGAGAGATACTCTCTTAAATGTGTCTAATATGAAATTTCATCAAAAACTGGAAATAAAGTGTTTAAGGAGTGTATTTATACCTCTTACTAATAGCCCTAAATTAGGCCCAATGCCCAATAACTAATTTAATAATTAAAAGACTTAAAAATAACAATAAAAGATCGTGGCAGTACATTACAAGTCCAAAAATAGGTTCAAAATACAATTAAATATAAAAATAAATCATATTCTAAAAGTTGACTAAAATCTATGAGCTTCACTTATTCTTTTCTTTCTTCCATATAAGAATTTAGTCTCTTGTCAAGTTATTTTTTTTTTTGAAATCTCTTACTCCTTCCATGACCCATGTTGAGTCCACTCAAGTCAAACTCTTCCTTCTTGGATAGTTCTTTATCAACTATGTCTCCAAGATGGAGATCCCAGCGAAAATTCTTGTAGTGAATTTTGGTTCCTCCATTTTAAAATACAAACATTTGATTATTTTATTTTAGAAAATTTGCAATTTATATCAATCCTCAATTTTTCTTTCATTTTATTTCTTTTATTTTGGTTTAATTAAAACTCAAACCTAACAAATTCAATTAAAGTACAATAAAAAAATGATTTAATCAATTAAAATACAAGAAATAACAAATTTTGGTCCCCCTATTTCAAGAGACATTGGGTCCCCCCTCCCATTTTAAAAATTAAAAGATTTAATTGAACCTTTTAAACATAAAGAGACCAAATTAAACTTAAAATAAAAATTAGAGGATAAAAAATAAAGAAATTAAACCTTACTCTAAATCATCAACTTTGATTTATGTACAATATTTTTCAATCAAAAAAGTATTTGTAAAATATTTAAAGTAATATCCTATGCTTAAATAAATGTTAAATGTACACTTAAAAAAAGAGTTTAACGATCATGCACTAACAATATAAAATATTTTTACTTGGTTGTGTAATCACAAATCCCTGTTAGTATGACTTTTAAAGTAATCCTGAGTGACCGATAATGAAGTAGTACCGTGAGAGAAGGGTGAAAAGAACCCCCATCAGGGAGTGAAATAGAACATGAAACCGTATGCTCCCAAGCAGTGGGAGGAGGCTCAGGACTTTGACCGCGTGCCTGTTGAAGAATGAGCTGGCTACTCATAGGCAGTGGCTTGGTGAAGGGAAACCATCAGAATCGTAGCGAAAACGAGTCTTCACAGGACAATTGTCACTGCTTATGGACCCGAACCTGAGTGATCTATTCATGATCAAGATGAAGCTTGGATGAAACTAAGTGGAGGTCCGAACGAGTTAACAAACTTATCATATATGGTGCATTGTGATTAAATGACGATATAAAACTTGATTGTCAGTATATAACCCTTTTCTCAAACAAAATGTTAAATATTATTTTTTAAGACAAAAAATTAGTGCATTGACATTGTAAAATAATTTTATACCGTAACTTAATCATAAAATATGATTTATGAAAGGTTTGTTGACTTAAACAAAAGTATCTTAAAAATCATATCAAAGGTAATTTATGATTAGATAATACTACAAAATTATTTTATATTGTTAATACACTTTGATGAGACTCTACTTTCTTTACTAATAAATGTTAAACATATATAATATAACAAAATAAATAAATAATTGAAATACATTAAAATTTGCAGCATAGTTATAACAAGTGTGATTAAACATTTTTTTTTTATTGTAACGTGTTATCATTATCTTCAATTTCCATAGATAAAAAATATATATATCCTAAAAAAATGCTATTAAACATTTCCGTGTATAAAAAATGATAAATTGTTAGGTTGTAATTTTATGCCAACGTATAATCAGAAGCATGGGTTGTTCAACTTTAATTTTCCTTTTTTTATACCATAATTACCTTTAAATGAAAACAAATGGCAACCAGTGGATCAAACCCACGCTCGTTACGCAAAAACTGAAATCAAAATTTTAACTACACAGTTTTTTATTGGATACTTTTTCACTTGTTACACCTTGGGATCTGCACCGTTAACTAATTAAGTTACGCAAAAACTGAAATCAAAATTTTAATTACACAGTTTTTTATTGGATACTTTTTTCACTTGTTACACCTTGGGACCTGCACCGTTAACTAAGTAAGTGTTATATCCAACTATCTTAAAAGAACTTTTGAATCGTGCCTGACATTACAACCTTGTGCACGCTAGAACCCGTCTGAATTGTGATCGAAGAGAAGTACAATCCCTGGAACCTATGTCGGATGCTAAAATATTTATAAGCAATTCATTTTCACCTAATTAAGTGGATGGTGATTCTTTTTCAACTAATTTATTGTGGATGGAGTTTATAAAACAGAATTATCTGAGGGGGCCTGCCATATAAGAGCGTTTATAATTGCAAAACCAAAAATATATTATAGAGTGTCATCGTATTTTTATTTCTTTAGAAAAATATTTAAAATATTACTTATTATTTCAGTTTTAGCTTATTTTTAAAAATATTTATAAAAAAATAATTTTTAAATTTTAAATAAATATATTTTTAATCTTATTTTCTATTTTCTTTGAAAATAAAAATAAAAAACTCTCAACTCAAATCAAGGGTCAACAAGTTTTTATCCTTGAGTTGTTATGTTGATCCCCAATCTCCTAGTTCATATCCCTTGGGCATCGCGAAGTGTGGTTGGCTGAATCGGCTTTGGTACTACTATAAATAAAATCATAATCATATACCATAAATAAATTCATAATCATATACTATAAATAAAATCATATCCCCTACAGTGGGTGGGTTTGCATTCCGACCCGGAGGGTACATCCAATAACCTTAGGATCGTAGAGGCTGTTTGGTTTTGATTAAAATAGTTAACTTGTGTTGCTTGTCCTCCAGTTAAAATAATCAGCACATTCAAGTAACATTTATTTGAAACTGATTAAGTTTGATCATCAGCCACTGTGACACGTATAGATTAATCGACAATAAATCTTTTAACTTAATTATTTAGGAAGATGGAGTTTTTAGTAATGTAATTACATTAAAAATAACTCAATTTGAATTAATTAGATGTTTAATGTAGTATATTTGTAATTTAAAAAGCTACCATCGATCAGTCAGTGTGTAGTCCGAAGTTATGTTGAATTTCAATCACTTTTTTCATAATAAATAATAAACTACTCATCTGTATCAGTATCATATAATTGTAGTATTATATGTAGGGGGCTAAATGGACTCAGTTTATGGACTGACTTGTGGGTCTCGCGGTTCGTGCGCGTTATGAACCAATTAAACGGTTTATGATTATGTCATATTTTTTAATTCGTCCCGCTTAACCTGCGGATTATGCGGGTTTGGTCCGCGGGGTTCGCCAGTTTCCCGCAGTTCTCATTAAGTTTAATTTGTGTGATCCTGACCGAATTATATCAAGTTTGATTTTCTTTTTTTCACTTCAAACTTTTCTTTTAAAATAACAGATAAAAAATATATTAGATAAGATAAATATATAAAGATAAAAATAAAAGATTTAAATTAAAAGATGATAAAGATAAAGAATGATAAGATAAGAAAAATAAAATATTAAGATAAAAAAGATAAGAGATAACCTGTTAAAAATCTTCTTTTTGAATATTTTCTCGATCTTTTTCTCTTTTAATCTATCATTTTCATATTTGAAAGTCATGAATAATAAAAATATCAATTCTTAATATTTAAGCCAAAAGTAATTGTTAAATAAATATTTTTAAAGATATTTCAATATATTTTTATTATAAAAAATACCTCATATCATATTTAACAGTACAGTTGTAGCAGGCTAAGAACATTTTTTCTCCTCACGTTTGCTTAACAAATATCGAACTAGGCTTCTTGTTGATAACGTACAAGCCTTGATATATACTAAAAATTGGTTACTAGTATTTGATATGCAAGGTAAATAATATGTCATAATTATTGTCTTTTAATCACTTAACTTGACTTTATTCTAATATTTATTATTATTTCGAGTTTTAGGAAAAGAAGATGAAGATATGGAGATGGAGAAGACTCAAGCTACTTCAAATATGGAATCATTTGGTGTTCGAGATGTTTAAATTTCATATTTTAGATTTATTGCTTGAATTTTCTTTTGTTAAGACATTATTTATTTTATTGATGTAATTGACTAATTATTGAGATTTTATTTACATTTGTATTAAACTTAATTTGATTGTATTATATTTTTATTAAAATTAAAATTATTTTAAAACAAGGCCCGCGGACCGATCCGTTTGACCCACGGGGTCCACAGGACTAGGGCGGACCAATTTATTTGGTCTGTGTAAGAAGCGGGGCGGATTGACCCGGTCCACTACCAATGCGGGCTTATGCGGACGGGCCTTACGCGTGACGGGCCGGCCCGCTTACCCACCCCTAATTATATTGTTCTGCAACTAATAAATAGACGAGAAAATGGTAATTTTATAAAATCAATATTATTATTATTAAATTTTTTATTTTTTTAACTCATACCATTAATATCATAAGAGATATTAAGTGAAAAAATAATTAATATTATATTAAAAAATTAAAATAATAATTATTTTGAGATACATATTTTTTTATAAGAAAATTATAATGAAATGGAGAGAATAATATTTTTATTATCAAGGTTATTCCAGATCATCTTAATCCTTAATTCAACATTGTTTATCCTAAGTAATATTGTGGTTTTGGGGCAAGTGTGGATTATCCTTAATCACCTTAATTATAGAGTTTTCACCTATATCCTTAAATCAACATTGCTTATCTTAAACAATATTGACTTGGAAATAATTGTCATGGGACTATCCTAAATCACTCCTATTAAGTCCACAACTGTCTTCGAGAATATGAAAATTGATTATCTTGACTTAGCAATATCCTTAACTCGATTATTCTAGGACAAGAAAGACCTTTTTCACTTAAGTAATATATGCTTAAGAGTCACATATCCTGTAGACAAAACGTGACCAATCTAACAAACCTTTTCGCTAGACATTATTGGATGTTTTCATTTATTCTCATTATTTCTCAAACACTTTTTTATTTGAATTTTAGAATCTCTGTAGGCCTCATTACCAGAATACTTTGAGTTGAAACAATTTTACATCAATTTTTTTTTTTTTTTAAAAAAAACTTCACTTTGGCTCATTCATGTGATTCAAAACAAATTGAGAGTTTGCCATACATTTAGTATTCATAACAAATCTTTTAATACATTTTTCTTAACATACCCTCTTTAACAAGTTAAATTTATTAAAAATTACAAATTTATAAGTATAATTTATTAAATAAGTAATGAGACCGACAAAAATTATATTTTTTAATAAATTTAAACTAGTAAAATAAATATATTTTAAAAAATGTGTTAAAAAATATATTACAAAAATTCCTCTACACATGCACGTGGAGGAAAACATCATCGTTAGCTAAATTGATACTCCAATAATGGCCACGTCGGGTTCCTTGCACAAAAAAAACTATTACTATGTGTTTGGATGGGAAATTTAAAAATTTCTAGGAAATTCAAATTTATAGTATTTTGATTGCCTTCATTTAAATTCCTTTCATTTTGTAAATATTTTGTTTGGATGCGGCAATTTAATTTCTTGTATTTTAATTTCCTTGTTTGGACAAAGTAATTCAATTTCAATGAAATTCAAATTTTCATTTTCAAATATTTATTTAAAAATTAAAATTTTAATATTGAATGAAAATAAACATGAGTCATTTTTTAAATAGTTAAATATTCAAAATAAATTTAATGTTATAAAATATATAATAATAAATTTTTTAAATATTTAATAATTAAATAATCAAAATAATTTTAATGCTAAACAATTTTGAATCTTATACAATATTCTTGTAGTAACACAAAAAAAAAAACTTGGATTAAACAATACTGCAAAATTAAAAGATGATGATATGTAATTCTTTATTCTTGTTAAAAAAAATTAATTACCTAGTCTTGCAATAATTTTAAAAAACATATTAAAATTAAATAATTATGTAATTTAAGGACAATTATCTCGTACAAAATTCAAATGATATTAATTTCATTGTTCGTACGGGATGAAAATTCAAATTGTTAATAACGACCAACGCATAAACACACGAATCAACACAAGCATTACAAGGTCCTAATTAATCAAGTTTCAAACAAAGATCTTAAACAAGAATTACAAGGTCCAAATTAAAAAAAAATGTTCTTCATTCCTTAATCTTCATTCATCATCAAGTGTAAAAGGTCGAGGAACTTGAATAATTAACATCCAATGCTGCCATTTACGGAAGAAGAAACAAGATAATATAAGTCACAGGAGGAAAGACAAATAACTATAGTGAAAATATGAGCTCAATTAGGCATAAAAAAGACACAAATTTATAGTTTAAAAGTTGAAATGGGAAACGTAGACAAAAGGTTACTCACCAAGTTTCATTCTCCAAGATGTGTTAAAACATAATCTGTCTTTTGGTGAATTGGAAGGGCTTTCACAATAGCTAACTGCTTTGGATCATCAGCTAACCATTTAATAGCTTTAGTCCATTGTTGTCTATTAAGATCTGGTATCAAAGCTGCCTCACGTAATACTTCTTGAATTTCTTCATCATCAACTTTACCATCCATTTTGTCTACCACCATTCGGTTAAAAGAGTTGGCCATTTTATCCAAAGAAGTTGCTATTCCTTTTTTCTCTCCCATCTTTCTCTTGTGAGGATGTGTGCCAGAAGAAGTCGAACCTTGTCTTTTTCCTTTTGTATTAGAGCTTGGTTCTTCTAAATCTATGGCAGTAGCACCTAACCCCATGAATTCCACTTCATTTGTTTCTCTACTCATCGCTTCATCAGCATCCATAGCAGTTTCAGCTCCATGACCGGTGACTCTATCTTTAGCACACAAATCCACTATATCATCCCAATTTTGAAGCACCTTGAATCAAAACGGTTTAGCCGATTTATGCGACTGAAAAAAAAGAAAAAGTCAAATCCAATCTACTTTGAATAACAAATAGAAACATATTAAAGAATACTTACAATGCAATATTCATTCCAAACATTTTCATTCTCAATTGTTATCATGTGCTTAATGCCATCCCAATCAAATCCGCTCTGGCCAAGGATGTCACTTACAATACCATACCACGATCTCCATAATTTGATACGGTTTTTTGACATTAACTGATGTGACATTAACAATGAAGCTTGTAGACAACACTGCGGCTGCAGCATTCAATGCTGACCTTTTCCAACCTCTGTCACCCTTGTTGCCCAAATTCCTTTGATCTCTAAGTACATCAGCCAATACACGTTCCATTTCCAAATTCCATGTAAAATAATTTTTTGTTTCCTCATTATTTTTTCCTAAAACTTTTCTTTTGTCCATCATTTTTTCATTAGATGACTCCATTGAAGTTAATTTACTTATTCAACCTGCATATAACAAATATTAGATATAACCTACTTTATTCATTTGACTAGTCCACTACACAATTATAGAAAATATTTCAAGCAAAGTTTTTATGCAATAACAAAGTACATAAAAGTCTATCTTCAATAGAAAAGTACAATAGTAACAAAGCACACAAAGTTTGTCTGCAATAGCAAATTACATTTAAAAAAGAACTGTCCCTAAGCAAAGTTTCTCCTAACTTGATAGTTAGCAAACATATCCATAGCTAATGTATCTCGAAATCTTGTCCATTCCTCGGTGGCTTGAATAGTTGTGATATCATCTATGACATTATTTTGAACTCCTTCCCTTGATTGATGGACTAACTCTTCATCAACAACAGATAAGAATTCCAAGTCTTGAACTTCTAAAAGTTGACCAGTTTGTTGTTCGTCTCTTACGAAATTGTGTAACACAAAACAAGCATTGATAATTCTTATTTGTGTCTTTATATCAAAAAAGGAAGGAGTTCTTAATATACTCCATCTTTTTTTCAAGATCCCAAATGACCTTTCTATTGCATTTCGGGCACTTGCATGACGAAGATTAAATAACTCCTTGTAACTTTGAGGGGTGTTTCCAATCCATTCATTGAGATGATATCTAGTCCCTCGATATGGTGCTAAAAATCCCGGACCATTGGTATATCCCGCATCCACAAGAAAATACTTACCTACAATGTTTAAAATAACAAACATAGACTTAAACTAGACCAAAAAAAAGAAAAAAAAAGTTATTTCTAAGAAATATTACCAGTTGGAATTTCAAGTTTGTTTTGACGACGTAATGCATCTCGTAATACTCGAGAATCTCCTGCTGACCCTTCCCACCCAGGTAACACATAAATAAACCTTAAATCTGGACCACAAGCAGCTAACACATTTGTAGAGACATCACCCTTTCTATTACGATATCTAGGTCTCTAATCGGGAGAAACTGTAACTGGAATATGAGTCTCATCAAGTGCTCCAATACATCTCTACAAACAAGACAATTTTTTTAGATTCTAAGAAAATTTTATAATTAACTAATCTCTCCTAACAATTGATAAACTTACCTCAAACCATCTCCACTTGTTTGCTTCCGCACCTTCTAAAGTACAGGGTTGAAAATTCAAATAGTCTTTGCTCACTTTCATTACTGCTCTCAAGACATCATTGAATTGCCTACTTATGGTTTCTTTAGATCTACAATAACTAAATTGCACTACCCTATACTTTAGGTTGTGAGCAAGGATATGTAAAAACATTGCTACTGCTTCAGTTGTTGGAACATTTCTTGTTCTTACTAATCCACCATTTTCTTGTAAAATTCTACAAAGGTTAAAAAATGTATTTTTACTAAGCCTCAATTGTTCAATGCAATCTTTATTTGTTCCTCTATAAAGACAATTAAGGAAGTTGTGATGTTCTAGTTCCCAATTACTGGTTGGTTCCTTAACAAAATAATTATTATGATACCATGTCACTACACCAATGACCATATGAACAACACAAGCAGCAGCTAATAAGATTATCTTCTTATACTCTTCTCTTTTACGTTTTCTTGAAGTCATTGCAGTGTCAACTATGCTAGGATCCATTTCTTCTCAATCCAAACTGCATGATAATGATATAAGATAATATTTTGAGATTTAAAACAAATATGTAGGGAAAAGATGTAAATAAGCTCTAAATTTTAATGCCCATATTTTTCTACATTAGGCGGTCACAAGCAAGAGCCTAGAGGTTAATTTTAGCAGAATATAAATTGGATGACAAGAAATGTCTCTTAACTATATATACACAAGAAAAAAAGAAGTTTTTTTTTTCTTTAATTAATTCTCGAGCTTTTGTTGCCTTTTCAAAGATAATTGGAGAAGTGAAAGCGATAACGGATCTTTAATAGTAGAATATCACCTTCCAGTACGATTTTATGGCATTTTATGTGCACTAGCTACATAAATATGGGATTTAATAAAACAACCTACATGGTTTAAATAACTCGTATGGATTGCTATGCTAGGGGCATTTTCACTGTACTTACTTTCTATTATATCTTTTGTTATAATCCAGTATTGATATTGAGACCTGGTTTCTTAATGTGTTTACACATTATTAGTTAGTGTACATCAACTTAAGTAAAGAGTAAAGACTTCTATGCTATCAGCTAATTAAGTTTAATTTTTATGTTTCGTAAGTGTAATTTTTTTATGTTATCAGCTAATTAAAAATCATAATAGATATCAATTTTAAGGTGACTATTATAAAAGTTGGTACACTTATCATATAAAATCTCTTTATACTTCAATGTATATACTATCTCCTTATAATAGTTTGTTTGACTATTGACCAAAAGACAAAGGGAGTAAGTTCAAAATATATGAAATGTAATTTACAACAGTTTAAGAACATATTGTAAATTGGTTCACAGGGGAATCCAGAGTACAAAGAAAATAAGATCTGCCTGTGTGAACAAGAACCTAATTTACATTTCACTAAACGCATTATCATTATGTTTAACTTGTAAAAACGTTGAAACATTTTCAACGTTGAACCAAATTTACATTTCACTAAACGCATTATCATTATGTTTCATTCTTTCACTAAAATCTAGTTGTTCTTGTTAAGGGCTGCCTCTAAAAGGAGAAATTATTTAATGTACACTAAGAGCACTACGCACTGTCCTCTAAAATCATTACATGTGAATAGCATACCTATTCATACCATTGGATTAAATTTAAAATATCATATAGTAAAGTTTAGACGAATAAATGTGGTATGGGGACTTCGGCATAATATCCCTAAATTGTAATTTTTTTTAATTTATAATATATAAAAGTGGATATAATATGATTGATTAAACATATAAATTAACAAAGTTGGTGGGATCCTCGGATAGAATATTATAGCCTTAAATATTTATGTTATCCCGAAGAAGCCGACCCTAGGGTGGGGAACCATTTATAAATATGAAGCTGGATCCTTTGCCCCATCCCCAATCCTTCCAATTTCAAAATTTCATTATCTAATCCGTCCCACTAAGTTTATGACTGTCAAATTATAACACTAGTAGTTTTTAAAGGCACATGCCGAAGTCCCCATACCACATTTATTCGTCTAGCCTTCTTCAGATGATCAGATCCCCATACCACATTTATTCGTCATGAATGTTGATAATAGGAGAATGTAATGGCAAACTTTAAAGATTTCTCCAAAAAGACCAGAAACATAAATCTTTAAGACACAAGAAAAGAGAGACACTCACAGTTGCAGGTTCCAGCAGGCATCCAGAGAGGTTGAATAGATCTCTGTAGTATAAAATAAATTGTATAAAAAAATTTGACATATATAGAACAAGAATTTCAATCATATATAATGCCATCAGTAAAATATGGATGCGGTGAAAAAAAGGAATACTTGAATGATTAATGCTAAGTTAGACATGCACATGAATCTCACTCGTGTGTGTCTCATCACATGCATGTGTGTATATCCGAGCTAGGCAGACTCATTTTCCTACTTTGAACTATTAAAAATCTGCTATGGATCACTCCTCAAAATAAATAGAAATTTAAATTTGTTGTTATGACAATCACCATATTTAATGATGTTTTCTTCTCTTTCCATTTCAACTAAACCTCTTGATTCTTCTAATGAACAACAACTAGCACTCAAACTAATCAAGAACCTGCAACCTCACCTTCCTAATTGATACTTCTTGGGGTCAGAGGTAAGGGTCTTTAAAAATGAAAGTAGATATGATTTTATATATAAAAATTGTATATAAAAACTCTTCCTGAAATTCTCACTTCACTTTTAAGGGGATACCAAACAGATTCTTAGAACATAATCTTCCCTTCATCCATATTCCTAGAATGAGTTCAAACATTGAGTGAATATGCCAGTTGTACATATCACATTTAGTAATGAGATCTCAAATATCACAGACTCTACTCAAGGTTGAATAAATTATACTAAGTATCAAAGCATGCCAGACATTCAAATAGACCAGCAGAAAAAAAAAAAACAACAAACAAGTATACTTTGCAAGAACCCGTTTTAATTACTTTATAAGGAGATTAAGGATGATTCTAGTTCCTTAGACAGTATACTCTAGTATAAGAATAGTTATGTACATGAATCTGAAAAATAATTGCTAGTTGCTACAGATTCCAATAGGCATTTAACTACTTTATTTTAGGTGAACAATAGGCATTTAACTACTAATTCCAATAGTTTTATTTGGAACATGTCCCCTCATGGAAGAGCCCTTTGGGCTTGAAGCAAGGAAAAATGTACAGGCCCTCCATACAATGTACTGAAATTCAAGTTTTGTTTAAGATGAATGGCGGTGAATAGAATCAAACATTACAATGCAAAAGCATATCAATCAAAATCAAAATAACAAACGATACACCGTAATTGGAACTCTAACCACACAATTGAAACCCTTCAATTAATCCAAAAAATTTACAAACCAAAACCCTATCTCAAAAAAACATATTGTGAAAAGAAAGTTGTCATTGAAGAATAAACACAAAGTGAAGAAACCAAAGTTCTCATTGAAGAATAAACACAAGCACCTAGAGTGCAAGGTCTGTTCCTAACAAATTTGCAAAAATGCCCACAGTACAAATTAACCAAATCAAACAATGAGCAACGAAATTAAACAATGAGTACCCAGAGTACAAAACCAATGAAATCAAACAACTAAGTAAAAAATAAATCACAAATTAACGAAAAAAATGAATACACTTGACACAACAAGAGTGTGGATCAAAATCGCAAAGAAAACTTACTTGCGTTTGCAGTGTGAGAGAGTGGCTGAGAGGATAAGAGCGTGAGAGAGTGACTGAGAGGGGAAGAAAGTGTAGCTGAGAGGGGAAGAGCGTGGGAGAGTGACTGAGAGGAAAAGAGAGTGGCTGAGAGGGGAAAAGCGGAAGAGAGCTTTGATGCGTGAGTGAGTGGCTGATAGTGGAAGAGAGGGATGGGGAATTTTAATTCCCGTGGTTTTTGTGAGAATTTAAAATTCTTCTAATTTAGTCTATTAAAATGCTTTAAAAAAATGATGACATTTTAATTACTTCTAAAATACTTTATCCAAACAGATTAAAATATAAGAAGCATTTTAATAGCTCAGTTAAAATACTTTATTCACTTTAATTGTTCCATCCAAACACAATGTTAAGCGTTGTCTAAAGATGCCAAAGACGATAGAGCACTCACGTATCCCATTTATCTTAATAGTAATTTGACATTTTATCTACGTGTTCCAATTCTTCAAATTAAGTTTCTGAATATTCTTATTTTCAAATTAAATACAGATTTTTTTTATGCAATGTTAATTCGGGTCCTTATAACTTATCTCAAAACGCAAAAATTCAAGTTTTACATTTTAATAGTTTCTTGTTGATTGCTTTCATTATTTTGTTTATGAATATGAGGGTATTTGTACAAACAATACATCATTCACATTATTTTTCATGTTAATGAATGCAATGGTGTAATTATCACAACTTGAATCGGTTCAGAAAGGCTTGAAAATTATGTCCGTAAATTGTAAAAAATAGTTTTTTACACTCTAAAATTTTAATAACTTCACTAAGTTAAATTTGACAAATAAAAAACCAAAATGAATGTTTTAAAATGTATAAGATAAAAAAAATAATACAAAAAGAAGGGAAAAAATAATTTATCTAACTAAAAATATTTTTAAATAAAAAAGAAATAGAAAATGAAGAAACAAAAAAATAAACTGTTAAGAGTTCGATTATGGGAAAACCTAATTCTTAACGTGAATGCAAAACTTTTTTTCGAAGACAAGTTGTGAATTCGGTGGGTAAGGACTCATTCACACTGCGCAAAAAAAAAAAAAAAAAAAAAAAACAGAGGAAATATTTATGTACTTAATTTTAAAAGGGGTATTTCAGGAGCTTAATCGTGAGAATAGGAGCAAAGAGATAAAAATGTCATAGTAATTTATGCTTGAGAAGGTGATAGGTTGAACAAAAAGGGTGTGCTTGAGGCTTTTTTTTTATATATATAAAGATGGTACAATTTTTTCAATTAATTATTAAATAGTAGGTTTTTAAAAAATTACACAAATGGATAAGTCATCTCTTGAGAGATAATTTTATATATGAAGAAATTGATTTCTCATTTTCATCTTTTATTTATTTATTTTAATGAGGCAGCTAAGAGCTGTCATAAATTGATTCTTTAGTCGTTAAAAAATGATTTATACATTTTTGTATGTTTTTTAAATTTATCCATTTTGATAATTAATTTAAAAAATTATACCACTTTTGTAAAAAAAAAAAGCCTATGCTTGACCCACCCAACAAGTAATGAAAGTGAATAGTACAAAAATTGAAGAAGCACATAATTAATTATCTCAAGTTTAAATTTTAGAAATATAATTGCACATTTCTAACTTAATTAGATCTCTTAAAGTTCAAATTTACTAATTGAAGATGCAATTACACTGAAAAAAAATCAGGGAAAGGTTTGGTGTTTATAATTTTTCCGAGTTCTATTCAAATTAATTGGATGCCTAATATGATATGTAGTACTAGTGATGCTAGATAAATAAATGAGTAAGTTACAATGTTTTCTTTTTTAATCTTTACAATAACTTTCTTTTAGGAGAGCATGTTGTAATATATTTTAAACAATTACGGGAGGTTAGTTTTTTTTATTTTTTATATACAATTTGTTCAATCAATTCAACTAAACGTCTTTCATAGTTAGTATAATGTATAAAGGGGTTTCATAGTAAATCTTTCAAATTAAGATGTATTAGTTTAAGAGTAAAGAAAAGAGAAAAAGAAAGAAAAACTTGTTTGATATGCTTATTTACTGAAGAGATTTGAAATTCGATCTATGAATTTAAGGATTGAGAAATAGAGGTTTATTAGTGGTTTTTAAATCTTAAAAATTTAATAAAATAAAACTAAGAATTTGGTGGTAAAAATTGTCACAATATAAAATTATTTTAAAATATAGTCAAATTTAAGAAAATAAAATTAAGATAGCAACAATAAAAATCTGCTATTATATTAAGTTAATTATTTTAAAATGTCAGATACTAATAGAATGAACATTTTGGGTAATATTAAAAACTTAAAGGATCAAAACAAATTTTTAAAAAATAAAGGATCAAAATGGATTTTACTAAAAACTTATGAGACTAAAATATTATTTTAGCCTAAAAAAATATTTAATTACTCTCAATATAATAATATTATTTGTTAAGTAATTCTTTTTTTCTAAAAAAAAGAAATCAATTTATAAGTGAGTTAGTAAGTTTCTGGAGTGACTTGCAAAACTATTTCATATAGCAACTCAAATAATATCAAACTTATGGCCAATTAATTAAAGTGGGTCCGTCATTTAGGCTTTTGTAGATCAACTAGATCCAAACATTTTGTCACACTACATTTCATGTTAATTCCTTGCATTTAGGAAAATATTGACCTGAGTCCTGAAGGGTGCAATTGATAAGTGAAATGAGTAAATATTCACCACTGATGCTCTATCAATCTAGTGCAAAATCTGATTTCTTGGGTTATAGCTTTCTATTGATTTGAATCAGGAATTGTTCTTTTGTAGAAACAACATGACTTAATCTCCTACTCTAACAACTTGTTATGTGATTCTCGTCCATTACCTTGTAATTAATTAGCATAGTCTTCTCGGATTTTTACTTCAGAACTTGAACTGCCATTGGTTTAATCAGTCAGATTCTTTGCGGCTATACTAACTATAAGTGCTTTAAGTAGCTTAATCAAAGCAATTATGTGCTACGATGACTTTGTGCAACAATAAAGCATGAAGGTTTTCTTTTGGCATTATGAAAATTTTTTAGGTGACACCCTCTACTCCAATATATATATATATATATATATATATATATATATATATAAATTTACGTGGATAAAAGTTTCACATTCATTTCACTATTATCAATTAAAACTTATTAAAAACATATTCGATTCAAAATAAGACCATCAAAATTTATAAAAATATTTTTTAAATCAATGAGGTAAAATAAAATAGACTAACATTATGCAATTAATATAAAAACTTATGTCTCAACGTCACATCCTATCAGAACATTGTGTCCTGACGTTTTTCAGCACAAGGTTCCTTAAAGCGATTCACCTAATCATCTACTCCCCCAATAGAAAGTTCAAGATCATCACAGGATTCAAACACAAATAATACATAGGGAGTGAGTTATCACATTCCTAACTAATGGAGAGAAACAAGATAACTAGATATACATATCATATAAACAAAATAAAACTTACTTAAACATAACTTACAGAATTTCACCACTTTGTCATTCAAAATTCACCTTTCAATCATCAATCACACCTTTCAATCATCAATCATAATACACATGAACCACACACTCCGATTAAGACATAATAACACATCAATTTCATAATAAGCAATTAACAAGCGCATGAGATAGTTATGCTAAGACTCAAGCCTGTATGCAATGTGGTACCATGTCAATGAAAAACCACCCTGGGGCACTTAGGAGTACATAACAAAACACACCACATAATGGATATGTCAGGTCACTCTCACTAAGTAAAATCATAGGGAGACCAGTCAGGGTCATAGTGTTTTGCGAGAATGCTCCAACCATATGGGATCAACATAGGCTTAAAGAAGCACTCAAACCAGGTGACCCCCAAGGCCTACACTCCGAAGAGTCCGTCAAGGTCTCTCCCTCTTGATTCAT
This sequence comes from Glycine soja, assembly GCF_004193775.1. Classification (NCBI taxonomy): domain Eukaryota; kingdom Viridiplantae; phylum Streptophyta; class Magnoliopsida; order Fabales; family Fabaceae; genus Glycine; species Glycine soja. Next base: position 27,524,157 of record NC_041017.1, on the reverse strand, counting down.
GTTCAACCCCTAAAATCATTTTAGCACACAGACTCTATCTATGAAATGTACAAAATACACGACTCTTCAATTGTTCTCAAAATAGTTTTAACTCGTCGCCCTTTAAGGGTCTTAGTATTAACTCATCGCCCTTAAAAGGACTTAACATTAACTTGTCGCCCAAAAAGGGACTTAGCATTAACTCGTCGCCCTTGAAGGGACTTATAGTCGTGTGATTGTACAATTCATAGTTCATAACTCAATGCACACAATATCTCAATCATGTGCATACTCGTGCATACTGAGTTTATCACATACACTTTATCTCAATCACAACGGTATAATCTCAATAACAATACTATAATCTCAAAGCAACATGTTATTTCACAGTTCATCACATATTTCATTCATAAACACTGCTCATGAATTATACAATACCCACGACCTCATACTCGTGTTTTCAAACATATTTAATACATTGCGCTACAATTTAACACTGATTCCTAAATAGGAAACCTACAATTTCTCTTTAACACTGCGCATCAATACTTTTCTCAATATCAGTACTGATCGGGTTATTGTACAACTCACAACTCTCAACATAATTATTGTCACATAAGTGTTAAACACACACACTTATTTGCAACCAAATATCATTCCCACAATTTAACATCTCATAACTCAAATACACATCACACAATAATCATATTTGCATGACACAAAACATATATATACATATATAGAAAGAGAGAGTGAGAGTAAATCAAGCTACATTATTTTTAATAAAAAGAGTTTTTATAACAATTAATTTAATGTTACATCAAAAGAAATTACTATTAGGCATTAACCTTACAACTTTATTTAATTTATTATTTTAGTATTACAATAAATATATACACACAACATGTTGATCATCGTCCTGGAAAAATATATAATAAGATAATAATTCATATAAAATAAGTCATTAAAAATAATACTATTTAGAATATAATTCACGATGATGATCAACACAAGAACACATTAATTTCACAACAATTTCTCATCGGGACATCAACTGGTTCATCAAACATATATAATTCATAAATAATTCACAGTTATAATTATAAGGATAAAATAAAAATTGGAGAAACACCCCAAAACCCATTCCAATTGATATTTTAAGGATCCCTACACATGTTCTCACTAATCTCCAATTGTGAATAACTCATCCCTTATCTGCGGGCTCATGTGTCTTTCGATGGCGATAGCGGCATCTCTAGCAAGTTCCTGAGATTCCGAATTTTTTTTCCTAAGATTCCTCAATTTTTTCCTTTAATTGCTCTGATAGGGTTCCCAAACATCAAACAGAAGAAGAGATTGAAGCCTCCATTTTATACTGTCTTTGTGTGATTTTGTTTTCTCTCTCCGAGGATATTCTTTTGCAAATCCCAACGGTGAATGTGTGTGGAATTGAATCACGACCACATATTAAAATTTTATGACAATCCAGCGGCTAACGAATCCGGGATCGAAGTTTTACCGAGAGAGTTTTAGGTTTCTGCGGGAAAAGAAAAGACTACGATGCAAAGGGTATTTCTCTCAGCTTAGACATGATTTTGAAATTCTCAACGGTGATAATGCTCGAAATTGGGTTGCGAATCTGGTGCTTAAATTTCACGACGATCCAACGGTGAATGAGTCCGAGATCGTCGTTTTTCTGAGAGATATTTGGTGGTCTATGGGGAAAGAGAGAGTTTTAGGAGAAAGAAAAGGAAAAAAAAATGAAATTGAGAGAGTCAGTCTCAAAACAAACATAGCTTACTTACAACATATTATTTACTTATTATTTTAATCAAATATACAGTTAAAACTCTATAAATTAATAATGTCAAGACCAGAGAAATTTATTAATTTAGAGAGTTATTAATTTATCGATAAATTAATAATTATTAATTTAAAGAGTTTTTAAGTAATTATACTGTACATACCAAACTTTATGATACAATACAAAAATACAACACCTAAGCTATTGGATGCAATAAGAAAAGTTAGAGATGAGCTCCAAATAGACTTGAACTTTAAAGGAAAACAGACAACTATTGAATCATATTTTAATAGAGTGTAATATATTTTTTTCAGTTTCTATGAATTATTAATTTATGATTTTCTTGGGACCGAAAATTATAAAGGGATCTCACGAAAAATTATTATCTTATTATTTTATCGAGTTTTTCAATTTTTTATATTGACTCAAGTCGGGAGTAGACAAATTTATTATTTTAGAGAGTTTATTAATTTACCGAATATTAATTTAAATAATTTCTAATATATATATATATATATATATATATATATATATATTCCTCAAACCATTATTTTATTAACTTTTTTTTATTTAATTATAAAATCTCACCGTTCTCTAAAATTTTATTTATTTATTTATTTATTATTTATTTTAAAAAAATGAGATATTACACGTATAATTAAGAAAACTTAGCTTGAGATAATATAAGATCCATATGCTTTGGCCTACCTCCATGATTGTTGCAAATCAGGTTGCTACATGGCCTAACTAGATAATTAGTCAATAATAACAAAAACAAAACACACCTTTTAGGTATTCACAAGTAGGTCAAATGCAAAATCCATAGGCAATTAAACTCTTTCAACAATTTTCTGCATATATAAACTAGTATTCTGACTGTCCTTTAGTAGTCTAACAAACACAACACCTTGCACACACCTAGTTACAATTTCCTCAAATGCACCAGTAAATTCTTTCACACACATAGCAACAATCTTGTCTTCTTGACCTCGGTGACCAATGAGACTTCCACCATGTAAATCTCTGATCAACATCATCTATGTGAAAGTCTTCAACGCATTGATTGGTTCAACACTGCATAGTGCATCCTTGCATCATAGAAGTTATCATCAGCTCCTTATAACTCCAAACCTCTTCTAACCCCAAAATTTAGAGTATCTAACAAATCTACTAGTATGCTCAAGGCATTAGCTATCTTATTCTACACGCTTAACTTGTGCACCAAATCAAGAAAAACTTTTATTGGAATTGGGACAAAATGGCATGCATATTGATTCCTTTTGGGTACTCAGATAAGTGAAGGCCTCACTATCTAATACAAAGTAAACTCTCTGTCGAATGCTGACTACGTAATGCTCCCAATTCTTCAAGGAAGACATAATAGAATAAAAATTTGTCATTTGTACGGGGTCCACATACATTTTACATTTCTATGCTTCTTGGTAAAGTAAGCTATTGGAATTTTCCATCCCCTTGTGTTTGTCCAAGTGTAAATGGAGTGAAAGGAAATGGAGAAGACCGAGATAGAATGGAAATACCAAATTTCTATTGTTTATTTGAGAGGAGAAATAAAAAACTGGTAGGTCTTGTTGATAAAAAATTTCCCTCCTAAAGTGGAGGGAAATGTTTGTTGCAATTTTATGCACAAAAATAAATCTTTAATTTCTTATTCTGTTGCTTGTGATGTGAACAAAATTTTGAACTTTCATACCCTCTGTCAAGCACCAGGAAAAAGAAATCCCATTTCATTTTCACTTTATTTATTTTTCACTTTCTCTTGCTTTAAGTACAATGAAGATGACAAAGTTTGCATTTATGACATGTTGCTTTTTTAAATACAATGAAGATAATAAAGTTTGAATTTATGACATGTTGCTTTTTTAAATACAATGAAGATAATAAAGTTTGAATTTATGACATGTTGCTTTTTTAAATACAATGAAGATAATAGAGTTTGAATTTTTTATGCATGTTGCAAATTATTCAACTCAAGTTCGGCACTACTAATGCAATTCTAGTAATCTACACTTTCACTAGTTGATGGTACATGAAAGTATGACAAGGTTGGGTTGGTGTCACAATCGGAGACAACAGAACTCAGTTTAACGAAAAAAATCCAGTCACATAAGACTAGTAAAGATACAATGAACAGATAAAAGTCATAGATACAGCATCACATGGCTAAATATCAGAATTCAAAATTAAGAACCAATTAAGATTAGGTGGAAACAAAATAAAATTCAATGCTTATCCTAATTTATTATCAATTAGTGTTGGCAATAGGATTGAAAGATAAAGTCCAAAGAATTTATGTTTAACTAACTGAACTGACAGTGAATTTTCAAACTTATCACTAATCAGGGCTGATTTTCGAACATGATTTTACAAAAACCTCCAATCTTGGTTGTGCCTCCGTATAACATTACTAAAGTTCCTCTTTCCTGATCACAAACTGAAAGTGAAACGTTTTTATGAGTGATACCATACTTGCAATAAATTCTTAAAACACATATTTACAACTCAACTTTTCTCTTTATCTCACCCTATTAAATCAACCATTTTTATCTTACACTTCTCTCTTTTCTTTGTTTTTCTCTCCTCTCCTAAATTGTAAATATTGTTATAAAAAAATTGTGTGGAAGTAGAATTATCGTGTAGTATTTATCTGCTTGGAAAAAGTCTTGTGCGGACCAAGGATCAGACATAATGGAAATGAGAAGCGGAGGTAGAATTCATTAATTTCCAACACTAATCACTAAAAATGAGTGAAGTTCTAGCCACCAGAAGAATAAATACAGTTACCATATCTATACCGTAAAGAAAAAACATCAAAACATACATCAATGTTTCCACCTATAATATATACAATCTTCCCACCTGGCCTGAAAGAAACTGTGGTAATGAATAGCAGCGCTATTGATGTTAGGATGGTCAAAATTAGGCGTGGCAATTCTTCCCGCAATTCGGGATCCCCGCGGGAATTGCCCCATTCGGGGTCCTACGATCGGTAAAAAATTTTCGCGGGAACGGACACAACTAATTCGGAGACGGGACTATGCTTTCTGCCCCGCAGGATTCCCGTATCCTCACGTATATAGAATTTTACTTATATATCCTCATATAACATAAATATAAGGGTTAATATAATATTTTACTAGTAAAAAAAATAAAATAAAATTATCATAAGTAATATCTCACAAGTTATAAAGACACAACCATTATCCAAACTCTAAAACGCTGCATCAAACATTCAGATAAACTTAGTTTCTTGACTTCCTTCTTCACCTTTGTTTCTTATTCATTTTATTATTTTTATTGTGTAATACTGTAACATTAATGTATATTTGGATATTTCTTGTATGCTTTGTGTGATTTTTTTTATTATTATTATTGGTTTATTTTGGTATTTTTAGTTATGTTTTAAACTTAGAATTAAACTTTAAATTTATTATTGTTGAAAAATTGAGATAAAACAAAAAAATTGTATTTTTTTATAATTTTTTATATTTTTTAATGTAAAACGGGATCACCGTAGGTTTCTGTGGGAAGCCGGGAACAGGAGGGCAAAAAATACCCCCACCAAGTGAGGAGGAGAGATTCGGGGACGGGGAGAGGAGGAGTACTCCCCCGCCCTGCATGCGGGTACCATGCCTAGTCAAAACCTTAATTGAAGAAACTCCTGCCATAGATCACTTGGATATTTTATCCTTAAGTTCTGCAGCAGCAGCTTTAGCTGCAGATTTGGCCACTGAGGTAGGTTTTAGAACACTCTTAGAATGCGTTTGAATAGATAATTTTAACTGAGGAAAGTAATTTATTATAGAGAATTTGAATTTTTGTAATTTAGAATTCATTGTTTGGATGCTTTTTATGAAGAATTTAAAATTTTGGAATTTTAAAACAGAATTTTAAATAACTAAAAATATGGAATTTCAATTTCCTTCTAAAAGGTGAGAAATTGAAATTCTCTTCTTACAGAAACACCGTCTCAACTCTTAAAATATTGATCGGGTATAAGCATAGAGGAACACGTATAACTAACACACCAATCATATCTTCTCTTTTTTCATCCTCATAATTTTAATTTTTTTTATCCAAACACAAAATTTTGAAAATAAAAGAATTTCAATTGAAGTATTTGAAATTCTTAAAATTTTAAATTTCTCAAAATTTTAAATTTCTTCATCCAAACACACTCTTAGGATTCAAAGCCTGTGGAATCTTAAATGCGGCCCATGCAGTCCCCACTGCATGACCAGCAGCATCCAGTCCTTCACTTGTTGCCTTGGCAGCTTCTTCTCCGTATCTGTGGTACACACATTGCCAAATTATTCAGAACAGTTAGAGAAGAACAGTGGCATTTTCCCATGTTGTATGCTTCAATTCTCACAGCAGGTCAAGGTAAATGGAAAAACAATAAATTAAGGAACATGGATTTCATTAGTTACTAAAGCATGTCAAGGACCGAACCACGTCAACTAGACAAGCAAGAAAATAATTTGGGCTGCTAGTTCTCTAAGCACACCCAAATGCAATGCCTTCTACTTTTCTAATTTCTTTTATTAGCAGATAACTTATTGGAGGTTTTTGTTAAGCTGAAAGTGTCCTACAAGGCCCAGTATTTTGGGTGGCATCATGTGGATGTAGCACACTTGAATTCGAGATGTCCACATTCACAAGTATCATAGCCACAATTAAAATTTAAATTCTCATGCTCAGTATGGGGCTATTACATTCTAGGCATGATAGCATCAGAGTATGACTAAAGATCATAGTATCATCAAATTCAATACCTAATTTCATACTTTCTTCTGTTAGGTATTTTACCATAGATAGTGCATCTATTGACTTTACCTGTGATTGACAAGCTCAGTTGTCACGGTGTTAGATGTTGACATGACACTTTTTCCTGCTACTTCAACAGCATCACACACTTTGCCTATTTACAAAAAAAAAAATTAAATTTTTTTTGCTTGATCTTGAGACAAATTTACACAAGGAGTTTTTTTTAGAAACATTTTATGTAACAGGGTCTATTTTAAAAGAAATTCGAGAGGGGGTCTCTTTTGTAAGTGAGTGTCGCCATTAACACTGGCAGGAAACTTGAACCGCCAGTGACAATAGCGGGATAGGGGTATCGCTAGTCTTAGTGGCGGGACAGGCTGACTAGGAGAGAGGGGAGAGGGTGTGCCGCCATTGCTGCTGGCGGGATAGGATGACTAGGAGAGAGACGAGGGTGGTGCCGCTACTAGCTTCTGCGGGACACTTTCAGGAGGGTGGTGCCGCCAATGACTTCTACGGGACACGTTTAGCTAGCAGTCCCGCCATTAGAACTGGCGGGACAGGCTATTCTAAAATCTCCAGTCACGCTGCTTCTTCTTTAAGGACCGCTTCCTTCTGCAATAGCGCCACGCGCCCCAAGAACAAAGCCTATGCCTCTGACCATTCAACACCTCACTTCATTGCTCGTAAAACCTTTACCTCACCGCGCACCATGTACCTTCTCCTTTTTTCTTTTTCTTTCCATCTTCAATATCTCTTCTCATCTATCTATCTGTGCCTTTTGCCTTCTGGACAAATGTTTCATGCTGGCTTAAATTATAATTAAATTCTCTCGATACAGCTGGAGATATAGGATGAGTTATGTGATTATCTGAGAAGGAAGGAAATGTGGTGGATTTTATCCTCCGCTAACAAATAAACTAACATTTTTCTATTAAAAATAAATTCTCTCAGTGTACAAGTTAGAATAGTTATGTTCTGTGCTTAACGATTTGTATATTCTTTAACAATTAACCATAACATTATTAGGATTTTCTTTTTCAACTAGGGTGTTTTTAAATACATTTTAATTTTTTAATCTATCATTTATTCTATATATATATATATATATATATATATATATATATATATATTTTAAAATTATTTTTTATGATTTTAAATTATACTATGATTATGTATACAAAAAAATTATAATATGATTTATATATTAAACATTTAAAAATATAAAATACATGCGTATTCTGTCCATTCCAGAAGCTAAAATATGATTCCAAAGATGAATGCAAATTGAAATATTATAATCAATAGCTGCCTGTTCATGTGAATATTGATTCATTTTCACATATTGATTTTCACAAGTTCAGCTGTTGTGACGGTTGGTGACAAACTTTGTGGTATTCTTACGTAAGTGTCTTGCTGTGGACATTGTCACCAGTCCCCTTTTTTCTGAAAAGTTTCACACTTTTCTACTTTTGCCTTGCACTGAAAAATTAAATGACCCCTATCCCGTCAGTTCCAAAGACGGGATTGTCCACGTATGCACTGAGAAGTTTATCCCGCCAGGAGGAATGGCGATACCCCTGCCTGTCCCGCTGCTGCCATTGGCGGTTCACGCTTTCCGCCGGTGTCAATGGCGACACCCATGTAATAAAAAGACCCCCTCTGCAATTTGTTATAAATCAAACCCCCTTTATAAATTGTTTCTAAAAGAAACCCTGTACAGTAAATTTACTTGATCTTGAAGCCCAAACATGTGAAAATTTGTTAGGCAAATGAACAATAACGTTTAAAGACTGATTTTGGAAGAGACCCCAACCAAATTTATATGAACTGGTCAAGATGGTGAGAATAGATGAAAGGTAAAATGATATTTAGTGATTAAGTTTGACAGCTAATAGAAATCAGACATGAAGGCACATAATCATAGTGACTCTATTTAACAATTCACTATGGCAGACAAGAACATCAGTTTTCTCAAACTCAAACTAGTTGAAGTTTACACGTCTCCAACCACAGTTCGTAGGCCCTACTTTTGCAAAAGAACTTAGTTCAAAAAAAATAAAGGAAATACAATACATGAATTGGGTGGGTTTCTTTAATCCTTTGTCAATTCCATTTATAATTTAAATAACCTAACAATCTGAAATAGTCAACAATTGTGCAAGGTTGATGTACATGAAATTTTGGGAAAGTAATCTAACTTTTAGCATTTGACTAAATCATGAGAGCAATGCCGAGTTCTCTACACCAACTCTGCATTAAACTTGGCTAAGGCAAGGATTCCGAGTTAATGAAAGAATATGTCACAATTAGTTTTGGATGACAGGTTTTGTACACTGTTCAGCACCTTGTACAACTACCATGTATCCCATAAATAAGATTTTATTGCAATATGTTATTATTTTTGTAAACCATTTCAAGCTGCAATTTCCTGCGACCCTTTTCAAACAAGATTTTCTGTTTTTTTTTTTTTGTTTAGTTTGCAATTAATTGCTTTTGTTTTTAAAACAATAAGAAATATTACTGAAGCTGTCCAATACAACATACTCGGACTGTTCTTAGAAACTACAAACATACTTTTCAAGTTACTTTCCTCTTTCAAGCCTTTGGGCGTGTGATTAATTATGCCCATTTAGAGAAGCTACAATGCCTTACACACACACATAAAATTTTCCTTGGTTTTTAATTAATGAAAACATTTTTGCCTTTTTTTATTCTCATTTTCCTTTTTGCTTAACGGTTTTCTATTTCTTCCATTGCTAGGGGATATTTGGCTGGTTCTTAGAACTGAAACAACATTATAGTACTGATGGTTGTAAATAATAAGCCCTGTAACAGCCAGGGATTAAGATAACTGACGTACTGAATCCATCTAATGATGCAAGCACAACTTCTCCAGGTAGAAGGCTGAAAAATTTCTTTCCGGCTTTTGAATTTGCCACTGAACTAGTGAAAAATCCAGAGACCTTCACAACCCCAGTGAGAACCCCATTTGCCACACTCTCTGTCATTTTGGTCACTTTCTTAACCCTATATAAGCATCAAGCCAAAAAGACAATATCAGTTATTTAAATGTTCATGTTCAAACAGACTAACAGACAAAAAACAAGGACTAATACAGCGACCTAAAAGTTGCAGACTGTAACTTTTTTGTCTAATAAACATTGATTAGAAAACAAAACAGCAGGATTCTGAAAAGTCCTTAAGTCATTAACTATTTACTGTGAGATGAACATATGAAGTACAGAAAGAGAACAATTTTTGTTTCAGGCTTTCAATATAAAAATTATTTAATTTTACTTTTTTCATTATAGTCTTCAAGACTTTGGTGTTAGCCCATTCACACAGCCTTGACAAATGAGCACGAGATAAGAGTTAACTGAATGCATTTGAACCACTTAATTTCTGCAAAATATCACTAAATATACTCCTCAGATTAGGAGAGAACTTCTAAAAAAATTAAGACCTATAAGCTAATGATCTTTTAACTCACAAGAAAAGTTTAATTTATTTATCCTCCTCATTTTTTTGTTTACCAAAATATACGTGCACGATTTTGCTAATGATTAATCTCTACTCGAAACACAACCTCTCACTTTTAGTGGGTCTCCTTTTCCAACTTTGTTTTTTCCATCTACATGATTAAGAAATCCGAATCTAGTTTCACTCGGACCAATGTAAAGTAGTTATGGAGGATAAATTAAGAGCACAGACACATTTTTATCTGCTTCAAGGTTTTAGGACTAATCTCCCCTTGTGAACCCAGAGTCATCCTCCTCTTCATGACCTCATTTCCCCACCGCAACTGCTCCACTGTCACATCCCCACACCAAAGAATTCCCTTAACCAATTGTCCAGAACTAGCCGCAATAAGCTTCGTAGCGGTTCCACTGTAATCCTCCATATTAGGGGCCAATGTAGTCCAATACGCGGCACACTTCTCCTCCATCATCTCCTTCTTCTCCTCCTTCTCCAAATCCACCGGAGATATCGCCAATGCCACCGACGCATCCACCACATCCCCCTCCTTCTTCGCCTTCTCCGACACCTTCTGCACCGAGAAAGCACTACATTCCTGCAACACCTTGTCCAGCTCCTTCAGCAAATCCTCCTGCCCCTTCGACGCTATTGTTAAGCCATGGCTCAACACGCTGGCACCGAAATTGGAATTGGAATCTTTCTTCTTCTTCTTCTTATTCTGACGTTTTGCTTTTCCTCCCTCCTCATCACTCGAGGAGGAATCCGAATCGGATGATTCCTCCTTCAGGATTTGGAGAGAGAAGATGTTGAAGATTAATCTAGAAAAGTGTAGATGTATAATTTGTGGTCCATTATCTAGAGAGTTCTACACTTATGGAGATGTTGTAGTATGTAGAAACTTCTTGATGAATGTAGAAAAATATCTTATCATCTAAAGTCATAGAAGCATCTAGAACATTATAGAGATAGATGGTAGATAATAGATGAGTCTAGAAGACTCTAGGACTAAGTAGTATAGAAGTGTGTAGAAATCACCTATGTAACCTACATAAAAACATAAGTTGTAGCAAGCCATGTAATGTAAGTCAAGAAGCTAATAAGCACAATTCAAGTTAAGGTGTCAATTTTCTAAAAACTCATCCTCTTCCTACTCCCATCATTTTTATCATACATTTCTACCATATCATTTCATAGAAAAAAGGCATAACCACGTCCCATATCCTAACAATGGCATCAGAGCAGTGTTGATCCTATGGCCTTTGCTACATCACCTAGCCCACCAACCTTCAACTATAACCAAACCTTAGTTCCCATATTTAATAGGGAAGCATATGATTATTGGAGCATCCAAATGCAAACTCTATTCATTTCACAAGACTTGTGGGATGTTATAGAGAATGACTATCTAGTCCCAGAAAGCCAAGAAGAATTGGCTACGTGGACAGCAACAAAGCAAAAGGAGTACAAGCAAAATAAGCAACATGATGCTAAGGCTCTGTTATTCATCCAACAAGGAGTTAGTAGAGAGATCTTTCCAAGAAACATGCAAGCAAAAAATGAAAAAGAGGCGTGGGAGACTCTGAAAAATGAATTTAAAGGCACAGATAAGGTAATTTCTATTAAACTTCAATCTTTGTGGAAGGATTTTGATACATTAATAATGCGGGAAGATGAATCTATACAATCTTTCTTCTCTAGTGTCTCTAATATCTTCAATCAAATTAGAAGATACGGGGACACGATTGAAGACAAGAAAAAAATACTAAAAATATTAAGAAGTATTCCCGTAAAATATGATCATATTGTGGCTGCCATAGAAGAATCAAAAGATTTATCTAAACTCATTCTAGTAGAATTAATGGGCTCTTTAGAAGCTCATGAAGCTAGAATGAAAAGATTTGAGCAGCCACTAGAGCAAGCATTCCATTCTAAAATTAATATCTCTAAAAATGATGGAGATAAGAAAAATAACTACAGTAAATTTCCTCAAAAAAGAGGAGGAGCATTTACTAATCGTGGTAAAAGGAGCGGAAAGTAATGGAGTAATAATGCTTCAAGCTCCTATTGCAAATTATGCAAGAAAAATAATCATGATACAAATGATTGTCGGTACAAATGCAAAAAGTGCAAAAGGCACCTACACTACGAAAAAGATTGTTTTTACCGACAAAAAGAAGAAACAAATTTTCTAGAAAATAAAGAATCCATTGATCATACTTTGTACTCCGCTTTATCTTCTAAAGAATCAAGGGATGTATGGTATGTTGATAGTGATTGTTCAAACCACATGACAAAAAACAAAAGTTGCTTTGTGCAACTAGATGAGACAATAAAATCCAAAGTTATACTTGGTGATGGAAATGTTCAAACAGTTGAAGGAAAAAGGCACCATTATTGTTAAAACTCAAAATGGTAGCCAAAAATATATCCATGATGTTTTTTATGTGCCAGGTCTTTCTCAAAATCTTCCAAGTGTTGGTCAACTTATTCATAAAAATTATAAAGTCATCTTTGATGATGATAAATGTAATATCATTGATAAAAGAAAGGCCAAATTATTTCTATCAAAATGGCTCCTAATAAAGTATTTCCTCTATTTATGCCATTTGGAAAAAGCAATGCATTGAAATGTGAGAATATGGATGAGTCCATACTGTGGCACTTGAGGTATAGTCATCTAAACTTTAATGGCCTCAAATTATTAAAACAAAAAAATATGGTGTTTGGGCTTCCTTTTATTTCATCTAACCTTAAAGTTTGTGAAGGCTGCATTTATGGCAAGATGCACAGGTTACCATTTCCAAAAACATCTTGGAGAGCTAAAGCTCCACTTCAATTGGTGCATTCTGATATCTGGGGCCCATCAAGTACCCCCAACTTTGGTGGAAGAAGATATTTTCTCCTTTTCGTTAATGACTACACTCGAATGATGTGGGTGTACTTCATCCAACAAAAATCTGATGCATTCTCTTGCTTCAAGGAGTTCAAGGCCCTAGTGGAAAAGCAAAGTGGTCATTCCCTCAAAATCTTGAGAATAAATCGCGGGGGAGAATTCAATGGGCACATATTCATCAATTTTTGCAATGATCATGGCATCAAGAAGGAGCTGACTGTTTGTCATACTCCACAACAGAATGGTGTCGCTGAAAGGAAAAACAAAACCATTATGGAAATGGCTCGATCGATGCTACAACACAAGAACCTGCCAAAGAATCTATGGGCAAAAGCTATTAGCACAGCAGTATACATCCTCAACCGTTCTCCAACTAAAGCAGTCTTAAATATGACCCCATATGAAGCATGGTTCAACAGAAAACCAACAGTTGATCATTTTAAAGTTTTTGGATGTGTTGCTTATTCGCACATTCCAAAGGAGAACCGAGAAAAGCTCGATGAAAAAGGAGAAAAGTGCATCTTTGTCAACTATAGTGACCAATCTAAAGGTTACCGATTATTCAAACCAGATTCAAAGCAATTGATCATTTCAAAAGATGTCATCTTTGACGAATGAGCAAGCTGGCAATGGAGTACTGAAGTTAAGTCAATGAGACGCAAGAAGTAACCAATCCAAGCCCGTGCGCACTGCCGCCATCACCAACACAGCATGACCAACAGCACCAGCAAGAAGAAGTAGAAGAAGTCCCACAACAACAACTTCGAAGATCAGGAAGGCCACACAAACCGAATCCAAAGTACGCAAATGTTGGATTTTTTGCCTATGAAACTCAAAAGTTTGAGGAAGCATCGAAAGAAGAAGTTTGGAGAAAAGCCATGGACGAGAAAATCAAAATGATAGAGAAAAATCATACATGGGAGCTCATGCAAAAACCAAAAGACAAGGAGATCATTGACCTGAAATAGGTTTACAAAATTAAATATAATGAGGATGGAACAATCCAGAAACACAAAGCACAACTTGTCACTAAAGGCTATTCACAACTGTCAGGAGTTGATTTCAATGAGACATTTGCTCCTGTTGTGTGCATGGAAACAATCAGAACTGTACTGGCCTTAGCTGCACAGTTGAAGCTACAAGTCAACCAGCTAGATGTAAAATCAACTTTCTCGAATGGAGAGATTGAAGAAGAAGTCTACGTGGAGCAACCACAAGGATACAAAGTTCAAGGAGAAGAAGACAAAGTATATCGCTTGAAAAAGGCACTTTATGGTCTCAAACAAGCTCCTCGAGCATGGAACGGTAAAATAGACAGATACCTCATCAAGCATAAATTCCTCAAAAGTCCAAGTGAGTCGTCACTATATGTGAAGATGCAAGGTAATCATTTCTTGATTTTGTGCCTATACGTAGATGATTTAATCTACACCGACAACAACTCACAGTTGATGGAAGAATTCAAAAAGGCTATGATGCAAGAGTATGAAATGATCGATCTTGGACTCATGAGATATTTTCTCGGCATGCAAGTCAAGCAAAGACCTGGACAAATATTTATCTCGCAAGAAAAATATGTGGATAACTTATTGAAGAAGTTAAACATGCAAGATTGCAAACCACTTGCCACACCTATGGCGATGAACGAGAAGCTTTCAAAAGATGATGGGCAAAACAAAGTTGATGCAACAGTTTATAGAAGCCTAGTCGGTTTGCTAATCTACTTAACCAACTCAAGGCCAGACATCGTACATGCAGTTAGCATCGTGTCTAGATTCATGAGTAACCCAAGCAAAGCACACTTTGCAGCAACCAAGAGAATCCTAAGATATTTCAAAGGCACAAAGGATTTTGGCATTTTGTACGAGGCAGATAGAGACTTTAACTTGATAGGTTATACAGATAGCAACTGGGTAGGAAGTACAGATGATAGAAAAAGCACAAGTGGATGTGTGTTTCTTCTAGGCAACAAAGCAATATCATGGGCGTCAAAGAAACAAACGGCAGTTGCTCTATCATCAGCAGAAGCAGAATACATGGCTGCAACAAGCGCTGCGTGTGAAGCGACATGGCTCAGAAAAATTCTACAAGGCGTACAACAAGACTCCAAGACTCCAACAATTATTCATTGTGATAATATGTCAGCTATTGCAATGACTGAGAATCCAGTATTCCACAGCCATACAAAGCACATTGAGAATAGATACCACTTCATCAGAGAGCTCGTGGAACGTGGAGAAATCAAAATGGAGTTCTGTAAGACTGAAGAACAATTAGCAGACATCTTCACCAAGCCAATTGCAACAGAGAAGTTCATCAAATTCAGATACATGCTTGGAGTTCAATACTTTTCTAGATTAAGGGGGAGTGTTGAAGATTAATCTAGAAAAAGTGTAGATGTATAATTGGTGATCCATTATCTAGAGAGTTCTACACCTATGGAGATGTTGTAGTGTGTAGAAACTTCTTAATGGATGTAGAAAAATATCTTATTATCTAAAGTCATAGAAACATCTAGAACATTATAGAGATGGATGGTAGATGATAGATGAGTCTGACTCTAGGACTAAGTAGTATAGAAGTGTGTAGAAATCACCTATGTAACCTATATAAAGGCATAAGTTGTAGCAAGTCATGTAATGTAAGTCAAGAAGCTAATAAGCACAATTCAAGTTAAGGTGTCAATTTTCTGAAAACTCATCCTCTTCCTACTCCCATCATTTCTACCATATCCTTCCATAGAAAAAAGACATAACCACGTCCCATATCCTAATAGAAGTAGTGAGAGTCATCAACCTTGACGGCAACCTCATCCTTTGCCAGGGGCCATTGGATCTTGTCGCTGACTCATGCGTAGACGGCGATGATACTTTGATCCTGGCAAAGGCTGATGACCATGAGGTTGCCACAGGCGAGCTCGACGCTGCAGGCCTTGTCGATGAGGTGAAGGATGGTGCCGGGGACCTTGATGAGGACCTCCTCGACAGCGACCGGCGGCGTGGGGGGATTGGTATTGTCCGGAAAGAGGTTTTCGATGAGGTTGCCAACATCGTCGATTTTGGGATAGAGAGAGAGGAAGGGTCTGAAGAGCATGTTTCGGGGTTTGAATCGATTACCTGCGGGTAGAGGGAATTTCTTTGGTTAGGGTTTTGAGACACCATTATGAATGGAGTTTCCAAAGTTTCCAACTGTCAAGGTCGTTACCGTTGTGTGGATTTGGAGTTTCAAAATAGAAAAGGAAAGAAAACTGACGAACAAAAACATGACAGGTGGGCTTTGGGAGAAGGGGCAGGTTAACTGCCGCGGAAATTTCCCGCGTCGATGTTTGTATGGTTTTGATTTGTTTTCCCTTTCTTTCTTATTGGGATCCCTCGAAACTGGGAGGTGAGTTATTTTTTATGAAGTAATTGATATATAGTATTTTTATTAGAGATTATAATTAGCCCATAAGAAAATTAAGATTATAATTAGAAATATGTTAAAATTAACTATATTTTAAGATTTATGAAGTCTCAGTATTGACTTCCGTATTGATGTTTTAAATTAATGATTGGTTGATTTTTAAAACATACAAATCATAGCTAGTCTTACAAACTAACATTTAATAATAATAATAATAATCTATAACTATTAATCACTATTAATTAATAACCATTAATAATGAGAATTACCCGATTCGAATTTCAAATTTACCCTTCAATACATAACTACAATTTTGGTAACCGCTCAATTAAAATCCAACACTTACAATTTTAATTAATTGTACAACTGTAATTACTTTATTGTGGGTGGGCAGTTATACTTTGTAGTGAATGGAAGTTACTGCACATAATATGACACTTATGGTTATGCTTTGTAGTGTTTAATTTAGGATTAGTGTGCAAGACGACACTTATGGTTATACATATAAGTTTCAGGACAGAGAATATTCTCTGTAGGAGATGTGAGTCTCTGGGACAACAAATATTATTGTTGTATTGTGTAGTCTTTGTTTTTTTTTTCACTTTTCTATGTTTCAAACTTTCAACTGGTTCCTGGTGTTCTATCATTTTATGGTCTGACTAGCTAGATCAAAAGAAAAGAAATGGCTAAGATGTATGAATGTGTGGATTCATTGGAGGAAAAAATTGAAGAACTTTGAACCAAGATGGGGCATATCACATATGGAGGAGAGAATGGAACCTATGGAAGAGAGGCTAATTAAGGAAGGAAATTCTATCTCCACACCACTTCCATTCTTCAAATTCTATAATCAGATACAACATTGAATGCAAAAAGGCTCTCAATTTCATCAATTACTATGAAGGCAAGGAACACCAGACCTCTCAAGAAGGCTCTCAATATCCCTGAATTCTTATAATAACTTTTTTTGTTTTTTGTATATTTCCTTTTACATTAACCAAAACTATCCCTCCATTTGATACCACAGGGTTAAGAATTTATCTTTGTTTTAGTTTTTCATGTCTTTTATTCAATTTATTGTCTCTGTCACTTGATGCTTGAGTCAGGTAGTTACATCAGTTTATGTTTCTCTTTCACTTCATATTAAGCATCATGACAACTATGTTTATTTTTCAATGTTTTAATTTGGATTTAAAATATCAGCAACATTTAATTTGGATTATGTGCAGATACCAGATATTGGGAGTGCTTCTCCTAATTCAACAAATCAACGTGGTATATTTTTTGTTGAAAGGGTCATGCTAAAGTATAATATATCTACAACTAGGTATCCTTTGTGACCCTATTGTTTTATTTTTTTTTCAATTAATTATTTCATAAACTATGAGGTTATTTTCTTTGTTTCTTTTGATGATTAATCTCTCACATATTTTGGATTTGATCCATTTGGCTTTTTGTTCCGGTCCTCTTTGTATTTGCAGTGAAAGCGGGTTACTATTCTCTACTAATATCATCTCATTTTTATCAACCACCTAAATTTCCTATGTGAATTAGTTAAAGCCATCAATTTTATATATTTATGTAGTGTGGAAGAGGCGAAGAAGAAAATATATGCATGCAATACGACAACTACTTACATAGACTTTCAGGTAGTCGTGACAAGAGTTCAAAAAATTTAAAGACATTTCTTCCTACTTTCAAATTTTGTGATCCATCAGAGAGAATAGAAATTGCTGCATGTTAATTAACAGGTCTTCCTAAATTGTCATATCCAATTAAGTTTTTTTTTTCTCTCTTCATAAGAATAAACATGCTTTTAGTTTTAAAAAATTTATTATTTTTTTTAAATAAATAAGTATTTTTAAAAAAATAGTTTTGTAATTCTTTTAAAGAAAACAGAATTTTCTTAAATTTTAGTATTCAAGGTCGAGAATTTATATTTGGATTGTTATTGTTACTATAAAAATAATTTCGGATAATCTTTAATTATATATGAAATAATCTATCTCAAGATCTTTAAAAACAGAAATGTCATATCCTGGATACACTTTTTTTTTTCATCTTATTTTTGGTTATACTCCTTTTCTTTTTCTTTTATGATAGTTAACTTTTGCATTTTTTTTTAGGGACTAAACATCAAAATTCATCTAGTAAAATACACAAAACAAAACATCAACATTCATAATATATACATGCATGAAACCAGGTATGCACTATTTTTTTTTTTCTCTATTTCCTTCATCTACAAGTTGTTTTTTTCTTTTCTTTTTTCTCTTTTTTATGGGATTTCCTTCTTTTCTCTTATTCTTTTTGTTTCCTTCTTTTTCAGTTTACAAATTTTTAAAAATTATTTTTTCTTACTTATCATACCCTTTCTTATTTTCATACGTGACCATGATGCGAAGCTAAAAATGGGTAGTTACAAACCTTGCTTTGCAATTTACACAATTAGTTTTAAATCAGTTTTAGTTTCAAATTTATGCTGCGTTTAAAATTTGGTTTAAAATTTATGCTTCGTTTCAAAATAAATTAAAATTATCTTATTTTCCTGTTTTGATAATTTTATATATTTAATAAAATAAATTATTTTGTTTTCTGGTTTTAGTATTCTAAAATTTGTGTTTCTTCTTTTTTCTTTTATTCCTTTTTCCTTCTTTATCCTTTTTTTTAAATAAAACAAAATTAAGGATTTGTTTCTTATTTTTAAAAAAATTGTTTTTTATCATGACCTTTTTTCTCGTTCTTTTTTATCATAATTTTTTTCCATGTTGGAGTGAATATTTCTTTAAAAAATAAAATTAATGATATATCTACTTCTTATATTTAAAATTTATGTTTTCATTTTATTATTTTTTAAAATTATTATTCAGTTTTAAAAGTTTTTAATAAATTCTTTTATGTTTACGATATTAAAGTATTTTTTTAATCTTAATTATCAAAACTGTATGCCAGCCTATGCATTTGTTTGCCTCCTATGTCTATGAGAATAATTGGATAACTTTCTGGTTCTAAAATACATGCATGAATTTTTTTTTTTCTGATTCTTAATTATATATGATTATTTTAATCAATGGATGTAAGTTTCAAGACAGAGGTTATCAAGAACCGTGAAGTGATTTTTAGAGTGATCTTCTCAGCACTTCTTGACTCATTGTTAATTTTATAAGTTGTTAAGAAATTTGTAATTAAATTTTGCTTCCGCAATTTATTTTTGTTTTAAATTTCAAATTCAATATTACAGAAACTTTTTATTATTATTATTATCTAAAGCTTATGTTATACAGATTAATAATACATGTTTGATTTATTATTTTATTTATGTATGTGTTAGATATAGACAATTAATTACTATTTAATATTTTGTGACTTAAGTAAATGACAGAAACAAGATAATAGAAAGAGGAGTAAATAGACATAAAAAAATATAAAAGATTGAATACATCAAGAGAAAAACAAAACGAAAGTTATTTTTGCATAAAAGGTATATAAAAATGATATATAGAAGAAATTAATAACTAAAATGTTTGTAATTGATTTATCTTTCAAATAAATTTAAAATGACAAGGACTCTAAAATCCATTTGAGATTTTCTTACATTTCTCATTTTCTTTATTTAGTCAATTTTATCCGTAAATTAATAAAAAAATTATCAATTAATATCCTTCCCCTACTGCTCAAACGTAACCGCACACTAACACATGATCATTCAGGTTTTTCCCCACTTGCAAACCGACACACGAGGCCACCACCATACCACATCCCATTTCCTACGTAGTAACTGCACTCTCTTTTTTTGTCTTCTTCTTCTACGGTTTTTATGGCTTTTCTTCCTTTCTCTCTTCACTTTCTTTCTCTGAATTTTGTGCACTTAGTCTCAATCTCAGCTATAACTCTCTTTTTCTCTCTTACTCTAGGTTTGTTACTCCTTGCCTCTTCTTCAATTAGTAACAGTTTTATTTATGCTTTTAACTTTCTTTTACTTTCCAAATTTTTTCATATTCCATTCAGCCATTTGATAAATTTCTCAGATTCAATTATGCTATTATGGTAACGCATTCTTATGGGCCTGATCTTCGGAAATATATCAATGTAATTTTTTTTATGCAGCATGGATATATATATGTATATATATGGCATCACCAGTCACATTTTCATCTCCGTCTAATTAATGCTGTTCCTGAGTTTGATTTTTACCGGAGTCAATTATCTCTTCCTTTCCCTTATGTGGTTGGTGTCCCTTCTATCTATATATATTTATCCAACTTCAGATTTTAGGTTCAATTTTGTATATCAACAGTTTCTGGATATAATCTGCTACTGTGTTTTGGTGTAGTGTTGGCAGAATGGTGCAAAGATGCATGGTGTTGTGTTGCTATGTACAAATGGAGTAGTAGCATGAAATGTGCACTAATCTTTCTACCTTTTATTTCTTTTTAGTATTTAAAATCTCACTAATCAATCTACTTTCACGTTGTGTGAAAAATGGCCAAAGAACACCTGCTAACAACCGATCTTCTGCACCGAAGCCAATTTTCCGAGTCCACTCTCCACTGAGAGGAATTTAGATGCCACTAGTAATAGACTTGTGGAAACAATGGCGTCGTGGTGAGTGTGTATCTGTATTTCTATTTGTATTTTTTTCACTAAAATTAAAATAGTTTTAGAATTTATTTCATAATACATTGACGTGTATATTTAAATATTAATTTAATATTATTCTGCAACTCTTTTTTCTCTTTTAATCGTACAACTTTAATACATCTATCAGTTAAAAGGATAAAATTAAACTACAAAAACAAAGGTGAACAGAAATACAAAATAATTAAACTAAAGAGAAGCAATACAGTAGTTTTTATTGATCTAGCTCCCTTGTTATTTTTTCCCTTGGGGTGTGTGTGCAGTAATTGTTCCAATCTTTTTCAAAACTTCCCTCTCTCTTATTCTGTGTCCTCATATCATGTTTATCTACCCGTCATGCATGGATTTCTTCTAACTCAGTGCATCACACTACAACAATACGTTCTCAATCTTAGGTATGATTCTTCTCGATCTTTTTTTTCCTTCTTCCATTTATCCACACTCTATTTCTATGACTACTACTTACTTGAAACTCCGTTTCTCATTACCATCTACTCTGTGTAACCTTTTAGTTTTGTCCCTCCCATCTCAATTAAAAAAGCATTTTAATTTTTCACATTATCGGCCTGCTACTCCAAATCAGTCGATCAAGGTGCCAAATTTCAGATCAGGTACTTGATTTTCCTTGAAATTTAATCTCACTTTGTAAAATATGAGTTATTTTTGTTTTTATTTCTGATACATTGTACCTTTTCTCTCATTAATTCATATTGCAGTCAGGTTAAAGTTTTAATTTTTTTTTTAATTAATGATAATAGTTTTTAATTTTTCACTTAGTGTGTGTATACATATATATATATATATATATATATATATATATATATATATATATATATATATATAGTTGAATTGGGAAGGAGGATTCACATAAAAATTCAACCTGAACATGGATTGTAAAAAACCTGAGTGTAGATCCAGTTTTTATACATCCGTATGCTAAGTTGATAGCTTGTGAGCTTTACCCTTCACCATTTTCTTAGTGATTTTGGTTGAAGGCTGGAGAGATTTTTTGGTTGAAAGGCTAGTTCATTGTTAAATGAAATGTTGTATTATTCTATGAGATTATGTTAATTCATGTAAATGTGAAAGTAGGAATAGATATGACTTTTCGTCAAGAAATATAAGATGTGGATCTTCTGATCATGAAATGTGACCTTTCACTAGGGTCATGAGACGTGTCTCTGTTAAATTTCTTCGTTAAAAAACATGAGATGACATATAAATTGAACTAATATACATGTAAGAAAAAGAACAAAATCATAGAATTCACTAGATTCCTTGCATTCAAATCACTTCTTTTCTTTATGCGTAAACAGAAGAATTAAAAAAAATTCAATAGCCGATCCAGTTAGTCCATCATATCGAAATTGTAATTGGCCCTGACGTCATTCTCTTGGCGTTAAACTGGATCAACTGATAAACTCAGCCCATCTCTAGACATTATTTTCCATCACACTACTAAAAAACAGTCTTTTTTACATCATTCTTTTACCCATTCTATATCAAGTTGAAGTTAACATGAACACATTGTCCCATTCATAACATTGGCCTACACCCTCTATCCCATTCATTGACACATACACACTGTTTCATGCACTGACACACACAACTCAATGTTCAGCTATCCATTATTTAAATTAAGCTACAACACATTACAAATTGGAAACAATATCCCAAATGTGCAGGAGTAGGATTGAACCTTGAGACTCGATCGGAAACTTAAAAAACAGGCTATTACACCAAGGTTTTCACTAAATATAATTATGAGAAGAAAGAATTCAATTATTTTAAGAATAATTCTAAAAGAATTATTTCTCATTTTTATTATTTTTATTTTCTTAAAAGAATAAACATATTTGATTGCGTGATTTTTAATTCAGGGAAAAGGAGTAGTAGGAAATTATTAGAAGAAATCATCATATAATAAATAATATCCAGTTTTTCCAATTTTTGTAGATTAACGATGATGATTTCTATGTATTTGTGTATTGTTCTTATAATTCAGTTTTATATATAGTCTTTTCTATCTATGAATTGTCAGTCATTGAGCAGAATGCAGAAGAAAAGGGGTTTAAAGTTGCTACGTTTTTCCCTGACTTTAAAAAATGATTATTCATCTAGATTTCTTTTGTTAGTAGGATCTCAATTATGTTATGATTGTTAACATATAATATTCATTAATTTCTAGATGTTGTAAGTTCTAACAATGTTGAATTCTGTACTAAGAGAGAAATTTGATATGTTTTTTTTTCTTTAATTTTCTTATTATTTTTACATTCTGTAAATAAAAAAATTGGAATATTTTTGTATTATTTTGTTTTCTCCCTTTTTTCTATTATTATTAGAAAATACTGTTTCATATTTCCCCACAAAATTAGTTTTTAAATAAAAAATTAAAAATAATAACACAAATATATACACGTACCTGGAAAATTTTGTTACATGTGTTGTAACATCAAAAATTAATTTATCAATTGTGAATGTATTTTTCCTATTTTCTCCTTAATTTTATATGCTACGATAAACATGTTTAATTATATGCTTTCTTTCCTTTTCTAACCAAATTATTAATTAAAATATTAAATATAGTATTTTAATTTATTTTATTTAAGCTTTGTATTAAATTATTTGAAATAATAAAAAAAATTGGCCTTTCGTTTGATTTCATTCTCACTCTTTCAAAATTAGTTATTAATTAAATATACTAAAAGTAAAAACATAAATGAATAATAGAGGCATAAGATTAGAAAACATTAAACAAAAATTAATATACACACATCATCAATACATAATAAGGATAATCATTATCTTATATGAGTTTTAATATAATAAAAATATTAAAGCACAATAGAAATACGAACACATAAATGTGACAATATTTAAATTTTCAATAATAATAATAATAACATCATATAAGATGAAAAATACAACAAAACCATATACAAAATTAATTTAAATATGACCAACAAATCAAAATGTTTTGATCTAACATTTCAAAAATGTTGACATGAAGGCAAAATCAGATCAATGACTGCGGTACATTTCAAGTTTTAAGTTTCTATCTAACGGCTCAAAATATTGAATGGAGGAAAAATTAGATCAGCTGTTGCTATCAAGTTAAAATTTTGATCTGACGATTCTAAAAACTTGAAGTGAAGTTTACTAAAATAAATTTTGGATTTTAGTCCTTAAAAGAAAGGCTTAACATTTTTTATCCTGTAATTTAATATTTTTTATTTTCATAGTAATTTTTTATTTTAGTCCTCGCAAAGTATGCTTGTTTTATTTTCTATCCTTAAAATACTAACTAAAGCGCTTTATAACAATAAGAAAATATTTTAAATGGTAAAAAAAAGTTATCTAAAATGTTTAAAGGATGAAAAATAAAAAACACATTTTGTATAGAATAAAATAATTTTTTAAAGGAATGAAAATGAAAAAAGAAATGATAAATTATAAGGAAGAAAAATGCATTTAAACCTTAAAAAATATTGATTGGTTAATGTCCATGAATTTTTTTTGTCGTCATTACTTTGAAAATTTAAAATTTAAGCATTTTTAAAGTATTTGTAATTAACTATAAGAGTGTGTTTAGATGAGGAATTTAAGTAGGAAAAGTCATTTTTAAAAGGATTTAAATTTAAGCAATTTTAAAAATGCTTGAATGCATTGCTAAGTACTTATAAAATGTTTTCCCACTTTAAAATATAAAAAAACCAATTCATCTTTAAAAATAGTTAAAAAAAATTGAAAACTAACTAAATAATAAATACACTAACAAAACAAAGTATTAAAAATAAAAATTAATAGTCACAGTTAACCATTTTTAGTTTTTTATAACAGTTTAAGTATCGTAAATTTAAAAAATTATGTGACACAAAAAAAATTTTCATTGCGCATCTATCAATAATATTAAAATTAAATTTTTTTTTAACAAAAGCAAAACTTTATTATTAATATCAGGCATAGCAAACCCAGGGTGTACTAAACTAAAACTATCCCCCAATCAACAATACATGAAAAAAAAAACAAAGAAATGTAAAACTTGCTGAATATAGGCTTTTTTTTTTTATAAAGAGCATTCTGAATATAGCCTTAAATTAAGAGGTCCTTAAATTAAGAGGGTATTTGGATGAGAAATTTAAAATAAGAAAAATAATTTCTAAAGGAATTTAAAAATTTTATTTTGAAATTTATTGTTTGAATGTTTTATTTTATTAAAAGAATTGTATAGAATTTTAAAAAGGAAATTTTAATAAACTAAAAATGTGGAATTGTAAATGCCATTTTGAAATAGATAATTCTAAAATTCTTTGTCACCTGAATGCCTCTCTCTCTCTCCCTAACACTCTTAGTCATTCTCGCCGCGCTTGTTGTAGTTTGCTCGTTCTTGTTCTTTGGTTCGTCTCTCTCACTCGAACTCTCTTTCTCTCTTGATCATCTCTTTTTCCCAGGGTTTGATTAGGGTTCTTCCTAGGTTATGATTTAAGTTTAATTCCCAATGTTTCTCACTCTTTCTGTGGTTCTTTTTCTCTCTTTCCTCGTTTTTTCTCTGTTTCTTTCTCTCTCTTTTCTCGCCCTTAGGTTATCGCGAATTATATCCCTCACTTGTTTTTCTTAATTAATTGTGCACCTTCAAGTTATTATGTTTTGTGTTTCGGTGGAACAGGTGTGGAGAATGAATTTGCTGGTAATTTATAAAATTTCATGGTATTATTCATTGTCTTGTAGATGAATCCCCATTTTTTCATTTTTGAAGTAATTGTTGTGTTGCAGAAATAGGGATAGAAATGGAGAATTACATTGAAATGTCAAGAGACACCGATCCTATGATAACTTACATTGTCTTGTCTCACTGCCTTGTGCTTTCCTTTGTGTCTTTAATTTCACGACTTTATCTAGTCTAGTGATTTTGTAGGGTATAATTGTTGCATGTTTTTATGACAATATTAATGTACACTTAAAATTTTATTTGATTTTCTATCATATATTTCAACTTGGATGCTTAATTTTGCTATACTTGTTTGAAGTTGTGTTGGTTAAGGGTGGTTTTGTTCTTTCTCTATCTCATGCTTATTTATTCAATTATCTCTTGTAATAATAGCTTGATAATTATTATGCATACTTAATTTGTATATTTAAATCATATAGCAGTTATCTAATTTTCTCTCTTTTAACACTTTTTTTGATCTAAAAAGATAGGAATTTAGCTTCTTGATTTTTTATCCAAAAAATGCTAAAGTTAGTAAATTTACAATGTTTTGGCTTTTTTTTTGTAGAGATTGACACGGTAGGAGGTCTGGGAGAGGTTGAAGGATTGGAGTAGCACACTTAGTGCAAGGAGCCAAATTAGAGGTCAGTTGTATCATGTAGACATGTTAAGCACACACATACATGCTTAGCGCATAGTCATTTTCAAAAAACATGATTATGCAACATTTTGAAGGATAAAAGAGGGGGAGCACTCTGCCATTCAAACATACAAAAAGTATGGCGTGAAGGGACATAAAACCCACTCACTAGAGCTCTTCTTCTTTAATTTTCTCATTTCCTTTGTTTTTTTTTTAGCCTTTCATGACTATGAGGGGCTAAATCACCCATTGTTGGGGGATTGACAACCAAACACTCTTAATGTAATGATTCTTATTATCCATTTAATGTTATTTCAATATTATTTCTTCTTTTCTGAGTTTATTGCCTTGTTTATGGTTTGATTACCCATTCACATGTATGTTATAAAGTTTTAATCATTATGAAATGTTTGCATCCTAAGAACTTGAAAGAGCTTCTAGGTAATTCATGTCTAGGGATAGAATGATGTTATTTAGCCTTAATTATGCATCTTCATTCTTTAAGCAAATGATTTGATGTAGCTTTTAAGGGATTAGGAGTGAACTTAGGTGATTTAGGCTTTTTCACATGAGGAATCATGGTTAGGATAGGTAGTTTAGTGGATGGAGGTATTAGTCATAATAATGTTAAATGGCGAAAAATCTCCAACATTGCATCAAGAGTAGTTTCGGTAGGTCAAACACCCAACATGTCCACAAAATTCTGCACCAAACAACAATTTACACCTCCAAGTATTTTTTTTTTTGTGTTTCTTGCATGTGCTTTACCTTGTTATCTTTATTTACAGTTGAATTTTACAATTATGCATTATCACTTGAAAAAAAAGCTAGTGTAATAATTTATAGGCTTAAAATTATATATATATATCTAATATAAACTTTGAGCACAGTTGAAGTCCCTGTATATTTGACACTCAATCTTATCATTTTAAATATTATTTAGACGAATTAATACACTTACAAATGAGTTAACATAACTATGTACATTAGATGATAGAAAATTCTAAGGAGTTATATATACAAAATAACAACATGTAATTGATTACTTTTTAGAATATGTAGGATGATAGTTATGTTTTTGCAAGGGATAAGACTAAACAAGTAGGGTCCATTTATTTAAAATCTGTTTTGCTACAAGGAGCATAGTTGGATTGAAGTTCGTTATAAAAAGGATGGAGGTTCTGATTATATCAAGTATATTAATTGGTGATGGTTTTGCTAGTGTCGAGGGTGTTGTTATATATTCTTGTTTCTATTATGCTCCTTTAACAAGAATGCAATTTATCTTTTGACAGATTTGCTCCATTCTTTTTTACTTTTGCTCCCTTTCTTCAAACAAACATGTAGGCATACAATAATACTTTAGAATCCTTTGTTTGTATATATCTGCAACCAGTGGATCATTTTCTAGCACTGTGTCTTTGCTCATTACTATATATATAATTTATAATTAGTTCTTTGCTAGTAAGACAGAAAAATGTATCAAAACCTAAAGATAATTAATATAAAAATTAATAAACATATCACATTTAGAATTATTTTTTACTATTAGTAAATAACATATTTTCTCATATATATATATATATATATATATATAAATTATAAAACTGTAAAAATGAAAAAAAAAGGTTAAAAGAAAAAATATAAAAGGAAAAAAAGAAAGAAAAACATAAAAAAAGAAACATTAAAAATAAAATCGTAAGGAGTGAAAGGAAAAAAATATAAAAAAGATTTATTTTTTTAAAAAAAGTAAAACGGGAAAAGAAGAGAGAGAAAGGTAAAAAAAAGTTAAAGTTCAAAATATTGAAAAATACGTTAACGCGCCTCTTTATATGTTTGAGACTTGGCAAGATTACTTTTATAATAATTATTATTAGGTTTAATTATTTATTTAATTTTTATAATTTTTAAATTTATTTCTTTTAATTTTTATAGTTGATAAGTAGATTTAATAATTAAATTTTTAGTTGCTAAAAATTTATATTTTAATTTTTAAAAGATTATCATTGTTAAAAAAAAATTAATTCATGGAATTAAAAAATTTAACTATAGAGACTTTTTAGAAATAAAATATAAATTTTGAAAAAAATTTACATATTAATCATAAGAACTAAAGAAGATAAATTTAAAAATAATAAAAAAATAATTAAACCTTATTATTATTAGATAAATTAGATATAATAGAATAGATTTATTACACAGCGCAATTGTACAAACGCTCACCATTGTGGCTTGTCTAGGTCTTCAATCGAACTCGCCAGGAACGAAACTTTCTCAGATTGACATACACCATGAAGGAAAGTGGTTTCGAGGTACTCTCCTTTCTCCAAAAATACTGTCTTCTTCACTGTCCCTGCATCGCCACACGGTTAAGCGTTGGTTAAATTTTCGATTCTTGAAATCTTCTTGGAACGTGTCTCGAAATATTGGGTCAGATTCAGTTGATTTATAGCCACAAGTTGTGATTTTTCGTTTCTTTTCTCTCAAATAAAGCATAGCAACGGGAGAATTTTGCTATCTTGCTTATATAAATTAGGTTTATGCATTTTAGTGACAAGGTATCGTTCTCAAGTTCTGTTATATCTTGCCTTGGTAAAATCCCATTGAGTAGAAGATCCAGAAACATCTTAGACTTTTCAATTGTTTCTATAAGAGTTTGCATCTAAAACGGCATGAGGGTTTTGATTGAAATTCGTTGATGTTAAGGTTAGGGGTTTAATTTCAGGCTATTAGTGCCGCTGTAGATTAAGCTAGCCTTGAATGTTCATGTAGATCAACCTCACTAGTGAGTGCTATTTTCCAAGGTTTTGCACTTTTTGAAGATAGTGGAGCTCCCTCTTAAAAGACAAGATGAGTCCATTTGTTATCGGGTTTTTATTATTATTATTATTATTATTGAGACCTGCGTGCTTCTCTTTTGTATAAAGCTATTGCTTTGATAATTCTATTGACATGTGAAGAAAACAATGCACCCTTGTGTGAAACTGAGTGACTGTGATTGATTCTGATTCCTGTTTGCTGGATGCATACTCCTGTTGTGGTATCTAATTTTCTCAATATGAATGTATATGAAGGTAGGAGAGTACACTTACCTAGCCATTGACTGGATATTTGTTTGATGGCTGTGTGTATTGATTTTTGTTTCTCATGTGAAGCTATCTTTTTTTTGGCACATCTTACGGTGTAGTTTTATGGTAGGAACAACAGAAAAAAGTGGGGTAGCAGAAAGAGTATGGTAAATTAAAATGAATTTGTGGTTACACAAGAAAGAACAAAGTAGATATTGATGTGATGCCAATCAAGGAGAAAATGACAGAAAAATAGGTAGGGTGGTTTGGATGTATGCAATGAAAACCATTGGAGGTACTGGTGAGGAGAATGGATTGCATAATTTTTAGTCTTGTAAAAAAGAGTAGAGGGGAACCAAGAACTTAGAAGGAAATTATTAAAAGAGATCTCATGGTGAATGATGTTCCTGAGAATTTCGTTTTTAAGTGAGTCCAATGGCTTCATATGATCTTTGTGTCTAATGTCACCTAATGAGATAAAGCTATTGTTGTTTGTGTGGTTTTATGGTGTAAAAACTAAAAACAAATGTTAACAATATTGCTTTTAATGGTATTCATTAACGGCAAACCATTCATTATAAGGGTTTGTTTGATTTCACATTTCATACAATATCCCTTGTTTGAACATTGGCAACAACTTCAGCATCTGAAATTCAAATTTGCCTGTGGTTTACTGGTTTTGGGAATACAATATTTTGCTTCCTTCTCCTGTGGCTTTCAATCTGTCCAGTTACTGTATATGAGGTTGTGTATATACTCTCCAAATCATTTATGTGAAAGAAGTGAATTTGGTTTCAGAATAATGATACAAAGCAAGCTGCTGCTGATGTGTTGTTTCTATATTCAAAATTTGCAATGGCATGCATTGGATGTAAGGCTCGTCCATGTGATTTGAGGTTTCATTTGATGAAGGTATGGGAACAAATTTTGCTCTTTTCTCATTAAGAATAGTGCTGAGTGTATTGTTATTTGTAATATGCCAGTATAATGATTCTGTATGTATGGCAGCTGAAGGAATTTTGTCTTGAGAACTAGCATGTCCATATTTTCATTGATCCATGCTTTGTTTTCTATATGACCTTTAATGGATATTATACTATTTTTCAGGAGATTTCAGGTATGCCCTCTTCTCTAAATAGGGAGTCACCACAGAATGCAGCATCTCCTGATGCAATGGGTGAGTCATCCAGCACAGGAACAGCAAGACTTGATAGAACAGACAGTTTTCGTGCACTCTAGTTGAGAGTGGACTGTGACCATGTTTTTGGTTGGGGCTGTGGCATAGTAGGTGTTTGTGTCTTGGTAAAAGCACTTTTTTCCTGCATATTATCATATTATGATGCTATGCAGGCAGAATTATGTTTCCAATTACCATCTATGCAATGGCTCACAGATTGGTATTTGTTATACCAGTCAGTCAGTCATTTCATTTTAAATTTGTTGTAGTGTGGTTCAAATTTGGTTCGTTTCAGTAAGTAAATGTTGCTCTTAATCCTTCTACCTGGCTCGAGTATAATTACCTCTCATAAAGGATGTATGTAGTATTGTAGTCTTGTACCAAAAAAAAATCAGTAAATAAATGCATGTGTTCAATGTTTTTTTTTTGCTCAATGTAAGTTCAGCTTGTTGAACTTGTGTATTCATAGGATCTTCCAAGTTTGAATTCAGATTGTGTTCAGGCCGGGCAAGATGCAAGGCAAATTAGGCATCAGCCTAAGGCCCAAAAAAAAAAAAATTTTTAGGTCCCTAAAATTTTTTTATTACTAACTATTAACAAATTTTATCTGATCAAAATAAAATAATTTAGAATTTCTCTCTTCTCTAAAAATTAGTCAATCAATATCATCTTTCTAAAAATTAATCAATATCACAATTAATGTCATTTAAAGTATTTTATTTATTTCAAAAAAATAAATCTCTATTAACTTTCCTTTAATCCATCCCAATTCTTTGACTAACGTATTTCACTCTCGAGACTCCATTCTTCATGTTTTTTCATCTTCTCATCTTCTATTCATAAAAAAAATTTATTCTTTTTTCCTTGAATGAAACCTATTGTCTATTGATCAAACTTTGTCTCCGTGGCTCAACCTCTCTGACATCGTCTGAATTTTGAATGCCTATAAATTGCATATATCCTGGCATCCTGCGTACGGAGTCTTTCATCTCCATTCCGGTAGATTAGTGGAACGATTCATTTCACGGGCATGATTATGAGTACACAGCAATACAACATGTATCACCTAGCACCCTTGTGTCTCTCACACCATCTAAACAAACAAAATCTCTCTCTGTATCCAATTCCAAATTCTATCATTATGTTTATCAATCATCATTTTCTATATTTATTTTAGAGTTTAATTTTTTTGGATTTTTTTAATATTTAGTTAATTTTTTTATTTTGATTATTTACAAAAGGAAATGTCAAATTAAAGATAAATATAAAAATTAGTTTTTTAATATTTAGTTCTATCATTATATAAATATTTTATATAATATACTAAGTCTATTTAAAATTCTTATAAGAAAAAAAGATCCTTTTAATATTTTGTCGTTACCTTAATTCCTAAAATATCTGTACACGGTTCTGATTGTGTTGCCCACATGAGGAATGAGACTATCGTCAAGTTTGTCCTCCTTTGTCCATAAATTTTTTTTTTATTGCCACTGTTATAATTCCGTGTATCTCGGCAACCTTAGTTATTTTGTTTTGGGTGAGATAATTTTTAAGAGAAGACTGTTTGTCCTTTTCGTTAAGTATACCATGCGTTGATATACGCAAACCAAGAAGTTCGCCTTAATTTGTAATAAAACAGTTTTTTTTTTTGGAAGATATGCATTTGTGAAAGTGTTATCTAAGATTACAAGTACTAATTATTATACACTCGCAAATTGTTCACCTAGTGTCCACTCAGCCTACATGGTTAATTACGTATATGAATAAGATTAATTTTAGGCCATGAGACTTTTAGATAAGTGATACTGATGTGTTATGTATTGCTCAATTATATAATATCATGTGATTTATTTTATTACATCAGATGATTAAATTTAATTTAATTTTTTTGAAATTAAAGTCTTAGGATTTTTTTTAAATTTGATATTTGATATTTTATTTTTATTTTTATTTTTATGTATTTTAAAAAGACACTTTAATCTCTAACTAATTCTTAATCTTTTTAATTCTAAACCTAGTCTTTACCGTCTTCTATCAAAACATGCCCTTCAAATGATTAGTCAAGATCTGGGTTTCAAGTGAGCTGCTCAACACTTATTCTTCTCAAGGATCTAGTCATGTGCTCGTTTGATGCACGAATATAAGTTAATCTATTATGCATATTTGTGAACGAAGGAACATTAATCGCATCAGACACTATCATGATACAATGGATCAACATAATTGGCAAGAGCCTCGTCAACGTTATCCCTTTGTTCCTCAACCTCATCAACAACATTCATCAAGTCAATGAGAATTGGAATTGTCCCTGCCTCAACAAATGTCATTCTATGATCTGTTCCATCATAGCTCAGTTGAGCAAATGCCCCAGAAACATTAATAGAATGCAAGGCTAGGTTTAAAATTAGGAAGATTAGGAATTAATTAGGGATTATAGTGTTTTTTTATAATACATTAAATTAAAAATAAAAAATTAAATTTCTAAAAAGATGTTTAGACTTTAATTGTAAAAACAAAAAATTAAACTTAATCATGTGATGTGACAAAATAAGTCACGTGACATCGATTAAATAATATATAACATATATCGGTATAATTTATATTAAAGTCACACCAAAGTAAAGACCTTAATTTTATTTTACTAATAGTTCACTATTATTAGATAATTTCAATAATCTTATAACACAATTAATCACTTGAAAATCAAAAGTTAACTATGATTACATATTTTAATAAGGAATTAAGGAATTTGCTAACGTTAACTTATTTAATTTTTTTATGGAAATGTTAACAAATTATAACTACAATAAATCTTAAAATAAACATACATACTTGTGTACTTCTTCTAAAAATAAGTGGATATATATTAAAATTTTATTAATATACATCCACTTATTTTTTTAAAAGAAATATCTTGCAAAGCTATAACTACTGTTCTTATAATACACTCAGATGCAGGTTACTAATGTTTTTTTTTTCCTAAAAAAATAAGTGGGTTTGCATTAGTAGATCCCTTTTAATAATCTCACTTATGAGATAAAATTAACTAATTTTACATATACAGTTAACCACGCATGATGATCAATATTTTCATAAAACTATTAATCATTTGTAAGACAATGTTACGTAGTTAACCATGTATGATGATTAAGAATCTAATTACACTATTAATCACTTGTGAGATAAAATTAACAGAATTAAACATTTCATTAACCTCGTAACATTATTAACCATATATAAATAATTACATATAATCATCTTCGTTTATCCTTAATCACTTCTAAGATAAAGTTAGCCATATTTACATATACTATCCAATAACCTGTGCCATGCACGGGCATTAATTTACAAAAAACACACACACACACACACACACACACACACATATATATATATATATATATATATATATATATATTATTGTATTTTAATTATTTGTCTTAATTATTATAATTATTAAATCTATTTATCTTAATGAAGTATATTTAATAATTATGTTAATTACTTAAATTACATTAACAAAGAAATTTCAGAAAATTTAAATAAAAATCTAAAGCACATATAATATTGTTCTTTCCGTTTAATAGAGAGCAACGTCGTTAAGGTTACAATACTGACATTTTATTTACGTTTAACAACGGTTAATAATGATCACTTTTAAATTTTATTTATTAAATTATAAAAATTTATAATAAAAAAATATAATTTTAAGTTGTGATTATAAACGCTCACTACAATAATTTTTTACTTTTAAAAATAATAATTTAACATGGTGGTAATTTTTCAAAGTCACTAAAAAAATATTTTTAATATAGAAAACTATAGTATTTTAATAAAAATAAAATTTACTCATTTTAGTTAAATAAAATTATAAAAATAAATTTTATTATATTTTGAAATTATAATGAAAATAATATTTTTATAATTTAGATTGTAATAATTTAATAATCTAAAATGATATAATATTTATAATAAAATAAAAAAACAAAAAAAGGAATATTTATGAAAATTTAAATTGTAATTTTTATCATCATTTTATTTTTTTCAGTGTTATAAAAATATAATTTAAATTATATTAGAACATATTATTTTATAAAAAATTAGTATTATGTTATTAAATATTTAAAATTTTTCTTAATAATTTATTTTAAATAGTGATTATATAATGTGATATAATATTTTTTAAAAATTTAAATTATTATTGCAAATGACTAAATTATTGTAATTTTATTATATTTTTATTAATTGGAATATTTTAATAAAATGAAATTATAATTTTTTATTTAAATATTTTAATTTTAATTAAAAATAATAATATTTTTGAAATTATTTTATAAATTAAAATTATTAAATTATATATTTATAAAATAATTTTAATAATGGATGGTATGAACTGTCATTATGTTATGAATCGTCAATCAAAGCTGCTAGTATTCGTGATCTAACAGTGTTACTGTCAATTCAACTAATATGACAATATTACATTGATTTTGAAAGTTAAAGGATGCAATTGAATAAATTAAATTATAGATATAACATTTTTTATCAATAAAATATGAATCAGCATCATGGGCTAATATTGTGCAACCCATATCCGCGAATACCCAACCCATTTTAATTCCGACAGCTACTCTCCAACGAATAAATTTTCTCCATTTTAACGATCCTCCCACCCACCCTCTATTTCAAAACACATCCTTTTTCCATTCTTCTGCTTCCATTCTCTTGTATTTATATACACGGCTTCATTTTCTTTTTATTCATCTATGCATTGTTTTTGTTTTCAGTCCTTTATTTTGTTTCTTTTTTCTTTATATCTTTTTAAATAAATGTTTCTTTCACCTTTCAAAACACTTATAAAATATATTTTAAGGACAAAAAATAAAACAAACATAATTTACAAGTAATAAAAAATAATTTTGTCGATGACAAAAAGCAAAAAACAAATATTAAATTGTGAGAATTAAAAAAATATTTAAACTTTTTATTAAGACATAAGAAGTTCATGAACTGAAGCTCACATTCAAGATTATTTAACCCGCCAGTTAAATAAGTTGAACTAAAAGCCCACAATTAAAAGGACTCGAAGAATTAAGCCCATATATAATGTGGGTTATAGCTTATGTAGGTAACCTGTGGGTCCAAGCCCAAATGCCCAACTCTTGCAATAAGTGATGATTTGACTGTGGTTTAAGGTTGTCACCATGCATTAGTTCTATAATGGGAATTTGGAGAAACAAGAAAATAGGATGTCACTATCATACAGTCTCCAAACCGTCTAGATCACCTAAATGAGTTTTTAGGTTAAATCAAACCTTCAAAAAAGGGTTAAAGTCAAATTTGTGATTGTAAACCATGTCAACTTTAGGCTTACCAAAGTATCGTCTCTTTCTACTTTTAGATTATTATTTCAGATAAAAGTTTTTAGATAGGTCTATTTTATAATTAATAATTTATTTTATATTAAAACTAATAAAAATATAAATATTTTTCGTCCATATAAATTTGTTTATTTTTTTTGTCTGTCTTTGCAAATTATATATTTTTTTCTAGTCTTGTAATTATATCTTTTTTTATATCTAGTGTTCATAAGTTTTTTTTAATCTCAACATGATGTGACACTTTTTATTAATGTAGCATGTTTTTTGACATGACCCCACTAACATGATATTTTTTTGTCGATGACACTTGCATGTCAAAGACCGTCAGCGGCATCCATAATTTTTTATGCCAAGAACTAACGAGAAAATAAAATTCAGGACAATTTTTTTAAGAAAAAAAATTAAAAGGACTAGAATAAAAACGGGGGAAATTGGAATTAAAAATATTAATGCTTATTTTTTATATAAAAGGTATTTTTGGTACAATGGATACCCATATTAAAAAATAAAAGGAAAGAAAAAATGATTACATATGAACTAAAAATATATTTAACTATTTTTTAATATAAAAAAGTATTTTTTGTACAAAGGGTATTTATGGTAATGTAAATTTAAAAAAAAAGGAAAGGAAAGGAAGTGTAGTTAGTAAACGTGGGAGTAGAAATAACAAAAACTGAGTAACGGCTATGTCTCTACAACGGCTACTTTTTTTCCAAGGTTTAAAAAAGCACTCTCTCTGTCTTCTTGGAAACCCACATACTTTTTTTCCTTTCTTTCTTCTCTGCAACAAATCTCTCTCCTTCCAAACTAAGCTCTGGTTCAATCACTGTCATTCTTCTCCTGCAGAGCAATCTCAGATCTATTATTCATCATCTATCACAAAACACAATGTTGCAAGACATGTGGAATGCTCCTCCCGGTTTCAGACCCTCCAAGTCTGCACCTTCTTCTCCGGCGAAGCCTCTTGGGATGGTTCCCAGAACGCGTTCTGAGACCTTCCACGTGGCTCACAAGGTCCCCATCGGTGACACTCCTTATGTGAGAGCAAAAAACGTTCAGGTAAATTCATTTCTTCCTGGGTTTTTTTTTCTTTTCTTTTCCTTGTTTATTACAACAATCTACGAGGTTCTTGCCCTTTTGGGGCTTTTCAATGTTTCAAGTGTTGAGTGTTGTTCCTTCGTTGGTTTTGTGTGTTCAGTTGGTGGATAAGGACCCGGAGAGAGCGATTCCGCTGTTCTGGGCAGCCATTAATGCGGGAGATAGAGTGGACAGTGCTTTGAAAGATATGGCTATTGTTATGAAGCAGCAAAATCGGGCCGAAGAAGCCATTGAGGCCATTAAATCGCTTCGAAGTAGATGTTCAGATCAAGCCCAGGAATCTCTCGATAATATCCTCTTGGATCTCTACAAGGTAGGTCACTTTCACTTTCCAAATCTTGTTATTTTAATCGTGTCCAATGATGTCAAGTGATTTATGTAATCGACCTTATCTTAGTGGGGTAAGGCTTTTTTTTGTTATTGTTGTTATTGTTCATGTGATTTCACTAACTTATGTCACTAACTTGTTATCGAATGGGATGTGGCTTTTTTTGTTATTGTTGTTGTTGTATTAAAACTTAAAACTTATATTATATCACTAACTTATGTTGTTGTTGTTGAATAAAAACCTAGAACTTATATCACTAGCGATACTGAACAAAAAACACTTGTTTTAACAGAGGTGTGGGAGACTTGATGACCAAATTGCTCTATTGAAGCACAAGTTGTATTTGATTCAACAAGGTTTGGCTTTCAATGGCAAGAGAACAAAGACTGCCAGATCTCAAGGAAAAAAGTTTCAAGTCTCTGTGGAGCAAGAAGCCACTAGATTGCTGGTAAGGATAGCACATAAAAAAGTGAACTTTTTTTACTCACTTTCACCCTTTTGTATGAAACTTAATTGGGCTTGTTTGAAATGTGTAGGGAAACTTGGGATGGGCACTGATGCAGCAGAACAACTACATTGAAGCAGAAGAGGCCTATCGCCGCGCACTTTTGATAGCTCCAGACAACAACAAGATGTGCAATCTGGGCATTTGCTTGATGAAGCAAGGAAGAATTGGTGAGGCGAAGGAGACGCTGTACCGCGTAAAGCCTGCGGTGATGGATGGCCCTAGAGGCTCAGATTCTCACCTGAAAGCCTATGAAAGGGCACAGCAAATGCTGAAGGACCTCGAGTCTGAGATGATGAACAAGGGAGGAGTTGATAGGATTGAACAAAGCAGGCTCTTTGAGGCCTTTTTGGGTTCTTCATCAATTTGGCAACCACAGCCTTGCAAGGATCATCACCACACAACCTTGCCAGCAGCAGCAACAACAACAAATTCAGCCAAAATTCATGATGAGTTTGCTGATGAGAACATCAATTCCAACATAATTTCAACAAATCACACAGCACTTCCACCAACTAAGGGTAGCAACAACAACAAACAACTTGGTGCCATTTTGGGGAACTCACTCAATGTTGCAGCCCCTCCATTCTATGCATCATCAAAATCATCTATGTTGAGGGAACCAATTGAGAACCATCTCTCTGAGACACTTAAGAGAACAAGGTCTGGAAATGCTGCAGGGTCCATGAGAGTAGTGAGTGATGTGAGGGATGCCAACAACAACAACAACAACAACAAGAAGTTGCATGTGGAATTAGGTGTGCCAGTGCCGCAGAACAAAACAAGAAGGCTCTCATCAGAAGATGCTGAGAAGAACAAGTTAACAGACTTGTTGCCCGACGACGACGAATTCGAAGAGGCCATTCTTGCAGCAATTTTGGGACCCCCAAACGAATCAGATAAAGCTAATTATGACACAAGCAGCACCACCTCCAGGATGTTGAGGCTTAAGGTTTTTCAGGATATCACATTATCTTTGAGTCCAAGGGCCTGAAACCACCAATTTATTCTAATAAAGGGAATTATCGATAACATTAGTGCCTTAGGATGGAGATGAACTTGCTCTCCACTTGTTTAACCTCATTTTATGTAGAGGGAAAGAATTATGCTACTTACTGATAGGGAATAGCTGCATGACTATTACTATTGGCATGGCATTAGTCCCCACTTAATTGTCTTTATTTGTTTCATGCCTTGTAAGTTGTAAACGGGGCACATCATTGACTTAATAAATTGATTTGAGTTTTATGTCTTACTTGAATCAAATGTCTCATTCTGTGCCCTCTCATCCAACTAATAATAAGTAGAATTTTCTACTTTTGTATATAGGAATTAGGAATCACAATTTCATTTTGATTCTTGTATTTCACGATCTCTTGATGATCCTTGAGACTGAGAGTTTCTAGTTGAACAGAACAGCAGCTACTATTATTACAAAAATGTATTCTCCTTGAGACTGAGAGTTTCTAGTTGAACAGAACAGCAGCTACTATTATTACAAAAATGTATTGCTTATTTAGGTTATCTGAATTCTGGATCCCGAGTTGAAAAATTATGCTTGTGTTAAGCTTGCTTGCTCAGTGGTGTATTGGATTAAGATTTCAAAGGATTTTAAAAGACTTTTTTATGATTAAAAAGTCTTGTGGTATTCAATCAAGACTTTTATAAAATATAAACAAATCTTGTGGTATTCAATTAAGACAATAAAGATTTTTTTTTCAGGGCAACAAAATCTGTTGGTATTCAATTGAGATTTCTTACCACTTTTAAAATGTCTTTTGGTATTCAAAAGTAAATAGATTTTGATGGATTCTTTTGTGGAATGGATTTTGAGAGACTTTTTAGTTAGAAATACACATAAAATACTACTCCAACAATCTCACCCAAACCCTTGAGACTTTTCATAATCTTCCAAAGACTTTTTCTTCTCCTGCCAAACAAGACACAAACCACTATCAGGTTCATCATTCTCTTACAACTTTTCAATCAATTTTACCTATTTTTTTAATGGCAATCGATAGTCAATATTGTTCATACTATATGTATATTACGCAAATCAAAAGAAAAGGGTGCTGTATATTCTTCAAGATTTCATATTGCTTTTTTTTTAGTACTGTATATGCAAATCAAAATAAAAAACTCTTTTTTTTTTTTCTGTTTCTTCAACTTGTTTTTTTACAACGTCCATTATTATTATTATTATTTTCTTGTGTTATTATTAAAATGTTAATTATTAATGTGTTATTATTATTTTTTTGACAGCGTGTTATTATTATTATTATTGTGTTAATAATTTTTTAATTGTTATTGTGTTATTATTATTGTTATTTTGTTAATAGTTTTTTTTAAATGATTTTATGATATATGAGTATTATTTTTATGGAAAATGCTAACATGTGCCCTTAAGACACTTGTTAGTGTATTATGTATAGAAATTTTGTATTGAAAGTTGTGCAATTTACTTTTTTAAAAGTCAAAATTTGTTGTTTTTAAGACATAGTTACTATTGGAAGTATCCTTAACATGTGCCCTAAGTGCGCATGTTAGCATGACCCTTATTTTATTATTAGGTAGTTTTTTATTGGTTTTTCTATTGAATTGTATATTATTCGGGATATAGTCACTATACTTTTGACAATTAGGAAACAATAACTATTTTTGTCAAATAACTAGTTTCTTATATATATATTAGCGATCAAATGGGGGATTCACAAGAAAATAACAAAGGAAAGAGTAGAGACAAAGATAATTATGTATCTTGGACTATGGAGGATACCAATGAGTTGTTGCACCTCTTGGTGGATGCTATGAATAGGGGATTGCGTGATGCCAATGGGTCACTTAGCAAACAAAATGTAGAACGAATAATACTTCCTCAACTCAATGCAAAAACTAAATTCCCTAAAACTTATAGTCATTATTTGAGTCGGATGAAGTGGTTTCGAAACCAGTATAACATGATGTCAACCCTTATGCGCAACAACTCTGGCTTTGGATGGGACCCAATTGGAAAAACTTTCACTGCTCATGAGGATGTATGGAAAGATTACTTAAAGGTGAGCTAAGTTCATAATCTTTTAAATATATTAATAGTTATAAATTTAGTAAATTATAATATTTGTAGTATATTAACAATGATTTTTTTTTAGTCCCACCCAAGTCACAGCAAACTTCGAGGAAAAAGTATGGTTGATTATGAGTATTTGAAGATCGTTGTTGGGGGTGGAGTTTCTAGCGGGAATAATTCTATATCAGTCGATCCAGATGATACTGATGCAACAACTTTTGAGCCAAAAAATAGAACTGTTGGGATAGAAGAATTTTCATATGATCCTAATAGTGATACATTCATAACACCAAATAACTATGAACCAGCATATCAGCCTCCATCACCAAACCAACCAAGTCCACCATCCCACCCCCCTTTAGATTCAGAGGTTCCCATAGAAAAACAAAACTGTCACAAGCGAAGGAGATCCGAGTATGGAGGGAGTTCAAGCGCTGTTGGGATCAACAATCAAGGCAACGTTCTGGAAAATCTTTCTGTTGGCATTGGGACTATTGCTGTGAATTTTGAAAAAATATCCAACATGATGGAGAAAAGAGAAAAAGATAGAGATAGAGATAGAGAGCTCGATGGTATTATTTGGGATGTTATAAAAGAAATTCCAAATTTGGATGACATAACGCGTTTCAAGACAGCTGAATTGTTAAATACTAAAGCAAAAAAGGATTTTTTCTTGAAGATGTCACCGGAAGAACGCTCATCTTGGATAAACTTTAAGTTAGGGAATAATTAATATTTTGATCATCTATTATTAACATATTATTTTAAACATCGTGAGTTTGTTGAACTATATCTTTTGGGTCTCTATTTTGGTTGAAGTATTTGGTTTGTTTTTTGGTCGAACTATTATGATTGTATTTTGGTTGAAATATTTGGTTTGTTTTTTGGTCGAACTATTATGGTTGAAGTATTTAGGTTATATATTTTGTGAAATTGTTGTGGTTAAACTTTAGTTATATTTATTTTATATATGAATTTGTATTAACTTTGATATTAACTTTGATATTGACTTATAACCATGACCATGACATAAAGAACGAAGAAATGGATGGAGATATATATAATGAAGATACAAATGATGAAGATATAGATGACGAGGAAACAAATGAAGAATTTTATGAAGCCACATACACATATGTGATGGCAATTTATGCTTTAATAGATATATTAAATCAGTTTTTGAATATGATGCGTGGTGAACATATTGAACGTCCATTAACTCGACGACAAATTACTAGTCGGGGATATGACTATATACACAAAGCATTAAACGATGATCCTGCAATCTTTCGACAAGTATATAGGATGTATCCTGATGTATTTCGAAAGTTGTGCACGATTATAAGAGAAAAAACACCTTTGGAGGATACAAGATTTATTTGTGTTGAAGAAATGCTTGCATCATTCCTACAGATTGTCGGCCAGAACACTCGATATTGTGTAATCCGCAATACATTTGGCCGATCACAATTTGCTACAAGTGAAAATTTTCACAAGATTTTGAAAGCTCTGAACTCATTAGCACCTGATTTAATGGTTAGACCAGACTCAACTGTGCCTGCAAAAATAAGGGAAAGCACAAGGTTTTATCCTTATTTTAAGGTATGTGATCATTATCTAATTATAACAAAATTATAATTATAATTGTGATTATTATAATAATATTTATGATTATTGATACACACACTTTAGGATTGCATTGGAGCTATTGATGGTACACATATTCCCGCATCAGTAAAAGGACGAGATGTAAGCAGTTATCGTGATCGTCATGGAAATATATCACAAAATGTATTAGCTGCTTGTAACTTTGATTTGGAATTCATGTACGTTCTTAGCGGGTGGGAGGGTTCAGCACATGATTCCAAGGTGTTAAGTGATGCTTTGGCAAGGAAGAATGGACTTAAAGTGCCCCAAGGTAAGTATTATCTGGTGGATTGTGGATTTCCTAATCGACGCAAATTTTTAGCCCCATATCGAGGTGTACGATATCATCTACAAGATTTTGCAGGTCACGGTAATGACCCTGAAAATGAAAAGGAATTATTTAATCTTCGGCATGCATCCTTAAGGAATGTGATTGAGAGGATATTTGGTATTTTTAAATCGCGGTTCACAATTTTTAAGTCAGCACCTCCATTTCTATTTAAAACACAAGCAGAGCTTGTGTTGGCATGTGCAGCACTTCATAATTTTCTTCGCAAAGAATGTCGTTCTGATGAATTTCCAGTGGAACCTACTGACGAGTCTTCATCTTCATCTTCAGTGTTACCAAATTACGAAGACAATGATCATGAACCCATTGTTCAAACACAAGAGCAGAAACGAGAAGATGTTAATATATAGAGGACTAATATAGGTTTAGATATGTGGAGAAATGCTAATAATTAGGCGAACATGAAGTGAGAATCACTTTGTTATTATTTTTTTAGGCAATAATGACTTTGTTATTAAAAGGTTTAAAATTTCTATCGTTTTTATTTTCTTTATTCAAACATTATAATTTATTTATCATATTTTTCATTCACTTTTGTAACTTCCGTTATTTTTTTGTTTAAAATGTATTAATCTTTCAAAATCTTAAAAATCCATAAAGTACTTTGAAATCTTAAAAATCTGTGTTAGAAATTCATTAAAATCTTGGGTTAAGAATCCTGATTGTAAAAAGTCTTTTAAAAAAAATCTTTTAAAATCCCACAAAATCAATACAATCCCACATAATCTTTTAAAATCTTTAAGATTGTTTTTGTCAAAATATTCTCTCAAAATCCCAATCCAATACACCCCCTTGTATTGCTTATTTAGGTTATCTGAATTCTGGATCCCGAGTTGAAAAATTATGCTTGTGTTAAGCTTGCTTGCTCAGTCGTGGGATAAATTTCCCTATTTGAAAATAGAAGAAAGACCAAATTAAAATAAAAAGGCCAAATGCATTACTAGAGGGAAAAACTGTCTGAAACGATTAACGATCATTTTCCATTTATCCTTTTTTTTTTTTACAATGAGGATAGAACTGGTATCACTCAACCAAATTCAGAAGTATATACCAAATTCTCTAATATATATCAACATAATAATATTCACCCATTTGGGGAATTAATATGAATTTAATTGGCTTAACTGTACTTTTATTTCCTTCACTATTGTCATTTTACTAATTTGATTATGTCAAATTAGAAGAAAGACCAAATTAAAATAAAAAGGTCAAATGCATTACTAGAGGAAAAAACTGTCTAAAACGATTAAGATCGTTTTTCCATTTATCCTTTTTTTTTACAATGAGGATAGAATCTAGTATCACTCAACCAAATTCAGAAGTATATACCAAATTCTCTAATACATATCAACGTAATAATATTCACCCATTTGGGGAATTAATATGAATTTAATTGGCTTAACTGTACTTTTATTTCCTTCATTATTGTCATTTTACTAATTTGATTCTGTCAATTTCTTTTTACGAATTTGATCTGCTATTGTTCAATATGTTAGTTATATAATTTTTGTTTCTTTGTTAACTTCACATTCAATATTTAATTTTAAAAAATGTTGATGTAACACTCTATTGTATTTAGCATATTTAGGGATGTAATGAGGTGACGCAAAATCAATTTCACGGTGGACGTGAAACACACATTGTTGTTGTTAGAAAATCATGTTTTGTAAGTGAATTTAAGGTAGCTATCATGATTTTGAAAGTATCCAAACACTAATTATCATGTTATGACAATC
The DNA here is from genome assembly GCF_004193775.1 of Glycine soja. Classification (NCBI taxonomy): domain Eukaryota; kingdom Viridiplantae; phylum Streptophyta; class Magnoliopsida; order Fabales; family Fabaceae; genus Glycine; species Glycine soja. Next base: position 27,479,472 of record NC_041017.1, on the reverse strand, counting down.
ATACTAATGTGACATTCTAATGCACTGACACGTTAACATCTCGGTTAAACTAGATGTTAAGACAAATCAAAATTACACAATAAAAATCATGAAGAATGAACTTTGCGAAAAATGGAAAAACCGAATTGTGAAATAACGGCAGTAGAAAGAACAAAAATACAATAAAACCCGTTTTATTTGTATGTATTTATCAGTATAAAAATACCTTTATAGATATTTAATTAGAATTTTTTGTCATATCATCTTGTTCATTAATATCTTGTAGTAGCAAAAGTGAATGTTGGTATAAAATTTGTTCACATAAACTTCCAATGAGATTTCACCATCTGATTTTTTACAACTTATCAAATGAATGAAGATAATATATATATATATATATATATATATATATATATATATATATATATATATACTTTCTTCTCCCGATTTCTCTTGTCCTCTACTTTATTCTTCTCTTAGGTAAATCTTTGACACAGAGTACGAGTTTTTACATATTGTCAAATGAATTGCTATTTATTCAATTAATGTTCAAGTGAAATTGTTGGTCATTGAATGTTTATTGATGATTTTATGCTGGCTTCTAAACTTATATTTCCCCAAAAAAGAGAGCAAGTGCTATGAAAAGAGCTTTTTTTTATTTCCATATTTTTCATTAGAGATCATCCTTCTCATATATAATTGAGTTTTAAATGTGGGCACTTCTTTTAATAGAGATTAAAATTAAATTGTGGTTTATCACTTTGTGATAGACTACTCCTTTCTAATAGATCCAAATGATATTAAGAGCTTTAGTGTGGTATTTTTTTTTGGATTAATTTATTTTAGATTTAAAGCATGCTATACTATCGATTGATAAATTATTTTTTAATAATCTAAAAAATTAATCCATTCCCATTACACTATTTTATTTTTGAATTTGAGAAAGCTTGTATTACGTTATTTCTTGAACTTTATAAACAAAATATTGTAAATTTGTAATTTCTAATAATAAAAGCATATTTTTATGAGTAGAAGGATATTTTAATTCCTAAAATATGTATTTTATTTATAATTTAGTCAATGATTTGAGTCATGTCATGTTTCAATCTTTAAATTATTAATTTATCCAGGGGTAATTTATCACGGTCAAGGTGAACTAGTATTAAACAAAATTTACATATAATAGCAGGAGTTTAAATATTGAAGTTCCTTAATTTGTTAGGATACTTGGTCAAAACTTAAAAAAAATAAAAAGAAGTAAATCATTTAATTACAAAAATAATTCAAAGAATTAGATAACATTATGAATAAAATATAATAAATATATTTTGAAGGAACAGAGGGTATTAGAAACAAAAGTAACAATAATGATTTATTTGTTGGTAATAGGATTCAAAAACATGTAATACAGAGAGAAAAATTAAAAATCTGGTATGGTCAAAACAACACAGTTTTACAGTAATAAATGATCCTTTGACATTTTTTAATCGATAGCTAATAATTTTGTTTGTAATGTATGACGGCTATTAACTCAAAAAAAATTTACATGTGAAAAAAATTCTTTTATTAAATAAATTATTCATCCGAACACAATGAAATTGTACACATTGTGAATTTTATGGGTTTATCTAACATTTAGCAACTAACGGTAGCATTTCATAATTTAAATTGAAATTCACATAATTGAAAACTTATTCCCAAGTTTTCAACCCTAGGTTTTAATAAACTTTTTTTTCCAGAAGTTTTCTTAAACTTTTTTTTTTTTGAAGCCGTTGATTTTCTCTTGATTCCTGAACTTTCAAAATGCCCTTCCCATGCAAGTTACCATTTTAATACTGGGGTAAATTTACTGTATAGGGTTTTTTTTAAAAACAATTTACGTAACTGGGTCTGTTTCGAAACTAATTGCAATGGGGGTCTAATTTTTACGTTGATTCCGCCATTCTTACTGGCGGCAAGCATGTACCGCCATTGCCAAAAGCGGAACGAGGGCTGGTATCGCCATTCGCATTGGCGGAACAAGGTCACTCACGTGCCATTCGTATGTCGCCATTCGTGTTGGCGGAACAGGGCTGGTATCGCCATTTGTATTGGCGGAACAAGCTGAGGTCACGTCCATGCATATGTCGCCATTCGTGTTGGCGGAACAGGGCTGAAAAGTTGTCCCGCCATTGGCAGCTGCGGAACGCGTTGGTAACAGCGTTTCAGTCTGAAAAAAAAAAAGGTATAGGCTTGCAGGGGTTGCAGTGTATAGTCTGAAAAAGATAGGCTTAGGGTTTGCAGAATACGTTGCATGTGAACGTTAAAAATTTGAACGTTGGTAGGTAAGTTTTCAGCTATAAAAAAAATGCTTCAACCTTATTTACGTTTGCATTGAGTGTGAGCTTGTGCTTTCGTGTGTGCTTCTTCTTGCTTTGTTGTGTGCTTCTTGCTTTGTGCTCCTTGGTTCAAATTTGGTGTCTGCTTCCTTTCCTTCAAGTGTGTGCCCACCCTTACTTGGTAAGTGTTTTTGAAAGTAAATAAAATTTACATATTCTGTTAATAAGTATGTAAATAGTAGGTTAGTTAGTGTTAATAAAAATTGTTAGTTTAAATTAGTTAGGATCAGTAGGTATTGGATTGGTTTTTTTTTTTTATGTATTAATAGATATATTTTATTTATTTTAAATTCTAAGTTTGTTTAAATATTATATTAGTTAGTATGAGTTTGTTTAAATTCTAAGTTAATTAGTGTGTGCTCTTACCATTTAGATATATTTTTTACGTAATAAAAATTTTAAGTTTAAAATAGTTTAAATATTTTATTTATTTATTGTATGTATTGTTAGATATATATATATATATATATATATATATATATATATATATATTTATATATATATATATGAAAATAATATTTGGTTGAAAATAATATTTGGTTAGTTAGAATCGAAATTTTATTTAGTTATTATATATATTGTTAGATATTATATGTGTGATAATATTTGGTTGAAAATAATATTTGGCTTAAAATATTATTTGGTTACTTATGAAAATATTATATATTTGTTTAGTTAGTATAAAAATATTAGTTGTATATCTATTTTGTTGTTGTATATATTCTTAAATTTTATATATGTGATATTAGGTTTTGTAGTATTAAGTATATATTTACATGCATTTTGATACTTTAGCCTAATAAATATATATACATGCATGATACACTTTAGGAAGGCATACGTAATATTAGGTTTTGTAGTATTAGGCAGTTGTTAATATTAGCTTTAGGTATATATTTGTAAATTTTAGACACACCTAAATTTTTAGTTTTTGTAATATTAGTTAGCTTTAGAAATTTAAGCATTTTATAGGTAAATAAATAATTATAATATTAAATAGAAGTAAATTTGCCATTTTAGTGTCTTAATTTTGTATGTTATATATAGATAATATAGATAAATGAATTGATTTTTTACAAATTTATTGTTATATATTTAATAATGTTTTTATAAATGTGCGTAGTTTAATTTATATTATTTACAAATAATGTATAAATTGATTTGTGCATTTTTTGTATTATATTTGATTTTGCAATAACAATGGCATCTTCATCATCATCTTCATCACATATTAACATTAAGTCTGGTCCCATGGATGCTGATGTATTATGGATGCAACCTAAGCATGTTTCAGAACATGTTTGGAATGGGGAACAAGATCGAAAATTACATATAAGACGAGCTGTCCCCACGTATCAAGGGGAAGAACAAATTCCAGAGCAAATTTTTCCTTTTCTTCAACAATCTGGTTTCGGCTGGATTATCAAGATGGGATACTTAAAAATAAATGTTTCATTAATTAGTGCTCTGATAGAAAGATGGAGGCCGGAAACACATACGTTTCACATGAGATGCGGAGAGTGTACTATTACTCTCCAAGACGTCTCTGTATTGTTAGGTATAAGTGTGGATGGTTTACCATTAATCGGTCCAACAAATCTTGATTGGGCTGATTTATGTGAGGAATTATTGGGAGTCAGACCACAAGAAGGTGAAATTAAAGGTAGCATGGTTAAATTAAGTTGGCTGGCTCATAATTTTGCACAAATAAATAATGACGACAACGAAGAACAAGTACGAAGGTTTGCCCGTGCATGGATACTGAGATTCATTGGAGGTGTCTTGTTCGTTGACAAAAGCAGTAACAAAGTTTCACTAAGGTACCTTCAATTTTTACGTGATTTTGAAGAATGTGGCACATATGCATGGGGAGCTGCCGTACTTGGTTTTTTATATAGAGAGATGTGCAGTGCCACCGATTATAATACTAAATCAATCGGAGGTATGTGCATCTTACTACAACTGTGGGCATGGGAGCGATGTCCAACCTTGGCTCCAAAGAGGACTCCTTCCCAAGTAGAAAATACACCATTGGGACACAGGTTAGTCATTTTTAACAGCGTCTTTCATTTCAATAGAATAAATGGTTTTAGACGTGTTAAATTTTAATCTTTGTAGGTGGCTGCGACGTGGAAACCAACATATCGGCAATGATGATGTGAGAGTTTTTCGTCGCAAGCTGGATATTATGAAACGTCATGAGGTAAGAACATGGTATTATAGTTGTAAAATAAAAAATTATGTGTTATTTTACTACAATGTTCACAACTATGTTGTTATATGCAGTTTGTGTGGGAGCCTTACCCATCAACCGTTTTATCATTGTTGCCTCCCGTTTGTTTAGTCGGAAGTCTCGCGTGGTACGCGGTGGTGCCACTAATTTGTTTCCAAGTTATTGAGTGGCACCAACCGGACAGAGTTTTGAGACAATTTGGGATGCAACAACCAGTTTCAGAGTCTCCTTCACAACCCCTAAACATTCATGGCATAACATTAAAGGGGAAACATGACGAAAATTGGGGGCAATTGTTCGCCCCAATGATTCAGCAGTGGAATAATCGCCATGCATTTAGGGTCGACGCTTATCCCCGACAAGAAGGCCTATTGAGTTTTAACTCGGACTACATGGTCTGGTATAGGCGAAAGACAAAGATGTTTGTTGACCCAGCAAATGCAAAGACGGCTACATTGGTATTTTTAAATTTTTTTCAAATTTTAACTTGAACTTTTATTTAATGATGGCCATTAATTTTCTTACCCTTATAAATGCAGGGTGAAGTTGCGGAGGCATTACAATACATGGTGTCTCCTCAAGGGAGGAATACATGCACATTTGATGATCTCGTGCCTTATGTGGAAAAAATTACAATTTTATCCGAAGAGCAAGAGAGAGTCACTGAGCCAGTGTCACATGGTCCCGCATCAGAGCGTCAATTTCCTGCACAACAGTTTCACATACTTCAGTCAAGTATTGAAACTCAGGGGATAGACAGAAGAAGAGACATTGTTGAAGCGGAAGAATATTCCCAACAAATGGCGGAGCGTGGTCATGGAATGTATTACACGCCACAAACATTTGCTGAGTATCCGACCCAGATGTATCAATATCCTTTTCAGGGTCATCACACTGATACTTCTGCAAGCCAGCAATCGTTCGGTGGTGTTGCGGAAACACAAGCTCATTTTTCATGGCCCACAATGACCCCTTCACAGCAATATCATGGCCCAATTCCAACACCTAATGCCCCGTTAGGAACACAATGGAATGTACCGGGACAAATACCTAATACGGGTGACTTATTCGGTGTTGATTTGCGGCACGCATTTTCTGCGGAGGCTGACGAAGAAGAAGCGGGGAGGCATCGGGGCAGAAGAAATCCTGATCGCCAAGCACGAAGATGGGATCGACCATGTGGCACATCCTCACGACATCACGGACACCAAAATGAATGATTTGCATGTCTTCGTTTATTAAGCCTTTGTTGTATATTTGTAATTTGACATTCATGGCGTAATGTATGATATTCAGTTTATTAAGGCTTACTTATGGATAATATTTATGTCGCGTATCAAACTATAATAATCAATGAACCGTAAACCAAATAAAACTCAAAAACTAACCCCTAAAATAAAAAAACCTAACCCTAACCCTAAAAAATAAGAACTAACCCTAACCCCTAAAATAAAAAACTAACCCTAACCCCTAACATGTTCAGAACTAAACCCTAACCCTAAAATAAAAAACCTAGCCCTAGCCCTAACAAATAAGAACTAACCCTAACCCCTAAAATAAAAATATAACCCTAGCCCCTAACATGTTCAGAACTAAACCCTAACCCTAAAATAAAAAACCTAGCCCTATCCCTAACAAATAAGAACTAACCCTAACCCGTGTATAATGGAAATTAATTACTCTATTAATGTATCATTTATAAATATTAACCGATTATTAATGGTTGAAAAACTTAAGATGTGATACTTAATTAAAAGATTAAAATATATTTTTCTTATATATATCCAAAGTTTGTTGTTTGTTCTTGTAAAAAATTTCATTTGTTTTGTTTTTCTATAAAATTATAACATTGCTCCTTTTTTTTAGTTCCTTATAAACTAACAAATTTTATTTTTACTTTCTAGTAAAAGAAATTCATTTGTTATTATTTTTATAAAAAAAAATTAATAATAAATGAAAAAATTATCAAAAAATAAACACAAAATTTAATAATTTATTATGAGTTAAAAAATGTCAAAGAAAAAAATATATTATTTGATTAAAGACACAACAAAAAAAATTATTATAAAACAAATAAAAAATTAAATATTCATTGAGATCGAAAATATATTTTAGTAATTTTTCTTTAATGCCAATACATTGTAATGGCGGAAGTATAATAGTATGAACATTTCGAATTCTCTTCCTCGTACTTCGCGAATCCAGTTTTACCTCCTGTTTTTACATTTCAGTACTCCACTTTATCCTTCTCCTTTTCTCCAGACACTTCCTTTTGCATTTTCATGCACAGATTCCTCATTCAACCCTCTATCCTTCCCTACCCCCTACCCCCTCAAAAATAAGAACTAACCCCTAAAATAAAAAAAATAACCATACACCCTAAAATAAAATGACTTAACCCTAACCCCTAAAATAAGAACTAAACCCTTACCGTTTAAATAAATAAAGTTTATTTCAACTTCTAAATGTAATTTTATTTCATTAGAAGTACACATTAAAAAAACGAAATTTTATTTCAACTTCTAAATGTAATTTTATTTCATTAGAAGTACACATTAAAAAAATTAACCCTAAACCCTAAAATAAGAAAACTTAGCTCTAACCCTACAATGTTCAGAAATACACCCTAACCCTAAAAATTAAGAACTAAACTCTAACACCTAAAAATTAGAACTAAACCCTAACCCTTCAAATAAAAAACTTAACCCTAACCCCTAAATCATAAAAAAACTTAGCCCTAACCCCTCAAAAATAAGAACTACACCCTAACCCTTCAAATAAAAAACTTAACCCTAACCACTAAAATAAAAAAATTCCCCCTAAACCCAAAAATAAACAACCTTAGCCCTAACCCCAACAAAATAAGCACTCAACCCTAACCCCTAAAACAATACGGACTAACCCCAACAAAATAAGCACTAAACCCTAAACCCTAACCCCTAAAACAATACGGACTAACCCCAACCATTCAAATAAAAAAAATTAACCCCTAACCCCTAACAACTACGAACTAACCCTAACCTCTAAAAAAATTTGAAGTTACCCCTAACAAATAAAAAATAAGGCCTAACCCTACCCCATACAATTATAAAATTAACCCTAACCCTAAAATAAAAAACTTAGCCCTAACCATAAAATAAAAAGAACTTAGCCCTCACCCTTCAAATAAAAAACTAAGACAAAATACTTAGACACTAACGTTTCTAACTAACGATCAACACCAATGTCACTCAACCTCGATTGATCCACTCCATTTATTTCAACTTCTAAATGTAATTTTATTTCATTAGAAGCACACATTCAACAAAAAGTAACTGACGATTTCATTGAAGACCAACAAGTAAATACATTGAACAAAACCTAAAGCAATACAAGTCAGGCATGTAACATACATAAATCAATTAAATGAGTTACTCCCACGGTCAGATTGCATTGGACATCGGCGCCTATTGTGCCCTTCAGCTCCACATCTACTACATTTTTGTCGGTGGTCAGATGGTTCGACCCAATCCATCTCATTCCTTATCCTTGTTGATTTTGGCCGACCTTTCGCACGAATTGTAGTTGGGTCAGGGATTAGTGTCCATGCCTCATCAGAAGGAGGAATTGCCGCTTCATTCCCAAGAGGCCACCACTGTGCGGAGTATGCTTTTAAGATGTGCTCATTGGTGTAAACAACATCTATATATTGGTAGTAGTTCATGCTCACGTAACCACAAGCTGCAATAATGTGTGAACATGGATAGTGAAGCGCAGAATACCTTCCGCATTGACAATAATGGCCATTCAAGTTAACTGCCCATTTTTGTCCGCCACGTTGCGTTATAGGATTGAAGGTCTCCTCTACTTCAAACCTTGTCGAGTGGATATCATACACGCGAACGATGTGCGAACAAGCTTGTTCTTGATTTTTCCTAAGTTCTGTAACAAGCTTAGAACAATAAACTTGGCCTTCTCTTAATTGTCTTTGGGCTTGGCGACCACGATCAACAAAGTACTTTCGGCACCTACTATATGTTGACTTGACCAACGCTGTTATTGGAATGCTGCGACAATCTTTCAACACCTTATTCACACATTCTGATAAGTTGGTTGTCATGTGACCATATCGTCGTCCAGATGTATCGTAAGCCATGCTCCATTTTTCCTTTGAGATTCGATCAATCCATCTAGCTATGGCTGGACTCAATTGACGAAATTTTTCTAAGTTTTGATCAAACACATGCTTGCAAGGAGTGTACGCTGCATCAAATTTGTTATCATCAAAAGTTGTACGTAGACATGAAACTCAAATTAAATTAATGTATAAAATAAACCTTACCCAATTTCTTGAACATCTCTTTTTGTTTCGCGTTGTTGAATTTGCGATTGAAATTGCTGGCTATGTGTCGGACGCAGTACACATGATAACCGTGGGGAGGTTGCCAACCAAGTGCTTCATTAGCGACAGCAGACTTTATACTCGCGTGACGATCAGATATTAGACAAATTCCATTCTTATCTGTGACGTGTTCACGCAAGTGGGCCAAAAACCATGACCATGCTGTTAGCGTCTCGCCTTCGACCACGGCGAATGCTAGAGGAAGAACACCACCATTTCCATCTTGCGATGTGGCCATTAACAGGGTCCCACGGTATTTGCCGTATAAATGTGTGCCGTCAACTTGTATGATTGGCTTACAGTACTTAAAAGCCTCCTTGCATTGACCAAATGTCCAAAATACTCTATGAAATTGACGATGTTCGCGACTCACCGTATTACCAACAATAAAATCGTCATGTAGTATTTGAAAGTAAGAGCCAGGAGAATGATTTTGCATGTGTGTTAGCCATGACGAGAGTTTCGCATACGACTCTTCCCAATCGCCATATTCAATTGCAATCGCCTTTTGTTTGGCCATCCATGCTTTTCTGTATGAAACCTTATAAGAAAATTCACTATTTATCCTTTCTTGAATCAAAGAAATTTTTATTGATGGATCTTCTCTGATCATGCCTGTAATTCAAATAAGTAAATAAAATTACAAATTAAAATAACAAATAACACAAAAGTAGGATAATATGAACATAAAAAACGTACCTACTACGCAAGTCGCAATTAAATTTGAATCAAGCTTCTCATGGTCTTGTGTCATAGTCATATTTAGACATGTGTGCGGTCCACCCCATTGTGTCACTTTCCATGCATCAGTTTTTTTGGATAAAATTGCCCTCATATAAAAAGGGCAAGGAGACTCTTCAGTGTTGTTGGGGCAACAAACGATATATTTGTGTGATTTCGTTTCAACAACCTTAAAACTTTGATGCACCTTCATCACATATTGTTTGAGTGCATTTTTGACCGCATCTTTACTGTCAAAATCCATGCCAACATATAATTCTTGTCCAACATTAAAAGTCGTTGGCATGTCCAGACCACAAATGTCCTCCTCGTCCGGATGACTCCAATTGATATTATTATAATGCATAGCATCATTCCAAAATGGATTTTGAATTTCTGGTACACCTAATATTTTATAAAAAAAATCACGTCAACAAACTACTCCTATTTAGTTACCATTAAATACAATTCTCATAAAAAGATAGATGTATTCAACTAATTTTGTATTTCACAATCATTTACCTTCGGTTGGGTGAACAATTGAAACTGGTTCAACGATGTCGGTCACTTCATCGTCTGTATCAGATATTCCATCGTCACTATCATCTTCATCGAAAGACTCTTCAACGTATGAGTTAGATGCCAGATAATCATCATCATCATCTTCATTGTCATGTAAATTGCTTATATTTGTTGGCAGTTCCGACTCATGATGAGGTACATTATGTCCACATGACGTAACAGAATTTGCAGCATGAAACATAGAACCGCCAGCAACATCCTTTTCTACGTATAATTCTAGAACTGACATTTGTTGTTGTTGTTGAAAACTTTCGATCATAGTTTCAACATCTTCGTCATCACAAATTTGCAACGCAACATATTTTCCTGAAACTAAAAATCTACAACTTATAGTAGAAATAATTTCATTATTTTCTAACTTTACCTTATCTCCAATTTTTTTTTTCAAAGCATTGAAACTAATTCCGCGTTTTATCTGAATGGCCTTTTTACTGCCTTCAAATATTACACCATCATTGTCTTCAAATAGTCTTCCGTTGAAATACAACACTGTAATAATTGAATTCATGATATACCTACATGAAGAAAATTAAAAATAATTAATCATAACAACAGTAGTTTTAAAACAAATAACTGTATTTGCTTGCTTCATCTACTAACTTAAACTTAAACTTAAACTACTGATTAAAATTTCATTCTAACTTCAAAAAACTAGAAGGGAATTGGGTAATTATTTGTAAGGTCTGTCCACCCATGAACAAAGGCTTGTAAATAATTAAACATTATTAAAATAACTTCAAACTAAAAAACCTAATTACAAAAATTAATAAGCTACAGGTTCACGTTAAAATTTTTTTCTAAATAAAACAATTATTACTTCAATTAAATATTTTGATAATGATAAAAATAAAAAAAAAGATCCATTTGCTTCATCTATTAAACTTAAACTACACATTGATACGTCATGCTAACAAAAAAATTATTACTCAAATTAAATAGTTAAAAAGAAAATCCTTAACTTCAAAAACTTCAACAGTCACCTCTAAATAGTTTTAACTCACAAATATCATCAACAAAAGTTTATAACCAAAACGGTCACATGTCAAATTTCTAAGCCACAAAAACCATGAAGAAAGAGAATTACAAATAATTACTCATAATAATTTTAAAATAAAAATTCTAATTCACAAAATTAATACACTTAAGCTTTACCTTCAAATTTTAGTCTAACAAAAAAAATTATTACTTCAATTAAATATTTTGTCAATCATACAAATAAAAATATTTATTTGCTTGCTCTATTAAACTTAAGCTACACATTCATACTTTATTCTAAAAAAATTACTCTAATTAAATAATTTATGCAAAATTTCTCAACTTCTACAAAATTTCAAACGCAAAATGGAAGGGTTACACTTAAAAAATTTCAGACACAAAAACCATAAAAAATGGCTTACAAATAATTACTTCTAATAATTTTTAAATAAAAATTATAATTCACAAAATTAGTACGCTTAAACTATAAGGGAATCAGGTAAATATTTTTAAGGTCTAATTACAATAATTAATACGCTTAAACTTCACGTTCACATTTTTTTCTACCAGGATCAATTATTACTTTAATTAAATATTTTGTCAATCATAAAAATAAAAAAATGTATTTACTTGCTCTATGAAAAATTGCTCAACTTCAAAAATATTTCACACAAAAAATGGAAGGCTTATAAATGGAAGGCTTACACTTAAAAAAATTTCAAACACAAAAATCATAAAAAAAAGGCTTACAACTAATTATTGCTAATGATTTTTAAATAAAAGATCTAATTCACAAAATTATACGCTTAAACTATAATATTTGTAACACCTAATTACAATAATTAATACGCTTAAATTTCACGTTCAATTTTTTTTTCTAAAAAAACAATTATTACTTCAAATAAATATTTTCTCAATCATAAAATTACAAAAATCTATTTGGTTGCTCTATGAAAAATTCCTCAACTTCAACAAATTTTCAAACACACCATGGAAGGCTTATAAATGGAAGAATTACACTTAAAAAAAATTCAAACACAAAAACCATTAAAAATATAGGCTTACAATTAATTACTGCAAATTATTTTTAAAAAAAAATCTAATTCACAAAATTACTACACTTCAAACAAAATGAAAGAAGGTTTTAAAAAATTGACTCAATAAAAAACATTCTTTTAAATAAATACAAAATATTCTTATTTTAAATAAATCACTAACTTTGAATAAAATAGCAAAATTCTGGAAACTGCCCTCTCCTCTTTGGACTGCTTTCTTTCTCTCTTCTTCAGATGCTTTGTTTCTCTTTGTTTCTCTTTGTTTCTCTCTTCGGACTATCTTTGATTGTGTGGAATTTTTTTGTTACAAATACTCCTATTTAAAGCCAATTTACACCCATAATCTTCTCCACAATAATTACAGGCGCATGTGAATCAAACTGTACCCATGTGAACCTTAGCATGCTATGCCCTAGCCTGCAATGCAGAACCCTAACCTGCAAATGAATAGAACCCTAACCTGCAAATGATACAACCCTAACCTGGACGTGACCTTACTGCAAAAGAAAAGAAGGAACCTGGGTCTCGCTGCTGCTACTGGCGGAATGCCCAGTCAGCTTGTTCCGCCAACACGAATGGCGACATATGCATGGACGTGACCTCAGCTTGTTCCGCCAATACAACTGGCGATACCAGCCCTGTTCCGCCAACACGAATGGCGACATACGAATGGCACGTGAGTGACCTTGTTCCGCCAATGCGAATGGCGATACCAACCCTCATTCCGTTTTTGGCAATGGCGGTACATGCTTGCCGCCAGTAAGAATGGCGGAATCAACGTAAAAATTAGACCCCCATTGCAATTAGTTTCGAAACAGACCCAGTTACGTAAATTGTTTTTAAAAAAAACCCTATACAGTAAATTTGCCTAATACTGGTCACGGAAATGTTTGTACTCTGCACGTTCCTAAATTCCTTCAAGTTGTCAGGTAAAAGAAGCTGCAGCAATAATTTTCAAAAGGCATTTGTATATTGATTATTGAATGTAAGATTATATTAGAATGTTGTTTTAAGTTTTATGAAATATTTCATTTATTTATTCAGTCTTTTTTTAAAAATTTTATTTATTTATTTCATCAAATTAAATTTTAATAGCTGACAAAAAAATTACATTTAATATATTACATTTTAGAAAATAAAAAGTAGTATAATGAAACACATTATTTTTGTGATATACTGATATAATTGTCCATTTTACATAAGTTTAATATATGCATGAAAAATAAGGATACCGAGAAATAGTTGAGGAGTTGAGGTTGTAGACTATGATAAATAATGATGTATTTTTTTTATCTGGTTAAGGAAAAAGCATAAAAAAAAAAAGAAGAAGAGAAATTTAAATTTTACAAACAAAAATTTAAAATTTCCTTTCTTTTATTGTTCTTTCAATTTAAATTTAAAAATTATATTCCCTTCTTCAATTTCTCTCTAAATTAAGAATTACCTCGTGTAAAAAAATCCTCGTAATCATAAATCCAAAGGATATAAGAACATTGTTTTGTTTTATTTTATTTGCAAAAGAAAATCTATTTTTTAACTGCAAAAAAAAACTATTCATAAATATGAAAATTTCATATTATATCATCTTAATTTTGAATGTTTATTTTTTTTTTCTCATAACATAACGTGAAAAGTGCCTAAAAAAACATAATGCAAACAGAAACAAAGAGTCAAAGACGACATAGAAGCAACGGTGCACTTCCTAACTAATCACGCAAAAAGCTAACCCTTAACGCATCAGCAATAGTTGGTGCATATCCAAAGGCATCTTGGCAAGATTAAACAATGTTTAGATGAAAGAATTTAAAAATTAGAGAAATTTTAAATTTTAAAAATTTAAAATATTTTAATTGAAATTCTTTTATTTTTTAAATTTTGTGTTTAAATAAAAAAAATTAAAATTGTGAGGGTGAAAGAAAATGATTGCAAAAAAAAAAAAGAATATATAGTTGATATGCTTCCAAAGAGAAGAATATTGATGCGGCATGAACTCTTCAAGCACTTCCGCCGCATGATGGGTAGCGACAACTGCTCCTTGCATGACGGTTGCAATTCTATGTGTCCCCTATGCCTGCACTCGATGGACGTTCCGCGAGCTCAGATGATATTTTTTGAAGAAGAAGATCTTCTGGATGAGAGTAGAGTCGCGAATTCGAGAATGAAATTTCAAAAACTTTCATGTAGAAGCGAGGATGAACGTTATAAAGAAAATATGCAAACATTTTGGAAGATTCTTATTTCAATTTCTCACATTTTAGAATGAAATTAAAATTTCACATTTTTAGTTGTTTAAAATTCCAAAAATTTAAATTATTCATAAAAAAAGTCCAAACAATGAATTTTAGATTAAATAAATTTAAATTATCTGATAAATTATTTTCCTTAGTTAAAATTCTGTATCCAAACACACTTAAGTGCTTGTATGATTGAAGAGAAAAAATTATGATTTAAGAAGAAATTTTTAAGAATTAATATGAGTCTCACTTATTTTTTTTTCTATTTTAATTCTCTTTCATTCTTGTTTCTTCAACACATCCTAACTCACTCCAAGCAACACATCTTCCTGAACTCCTGGCTTTGCCAAAATATCAGCATATTGATTTACCTCCCGCAACGTATGATGCATCACAAAGTCCCAATTAATCTCACGAAAGGACATTCTTGAGATGATTCGGTCTAGCTACCCCTCGTGACATAACATATAGAGTTATTTCAATGTCATTGGCACTTAGCTAACATATTGTTATATTAATTAATTGCAATTTTATCTTGAGATGATTCGGTGCAGCTTATGCATACGGGTTTTTCATTCATGTAAGACACTAGACATTTTTCTATTGCTTTTATTAGAGGTCAGGCGAGTATATAGTTTGTGTTTGGGAATGACATGATTCAGTTTTCCTGTGTGTTTGTTTCATAAACTTTTCTTAGGCCTTTAGCACTCCTTATGGTGTTCAAATTACAATCTAATGAAATTTTTTTGTCTATAAAAAGATATTTATATGTATTATAGTAGAGTGTAAGTGAATCTAATTCGTTAATCTAGTCGGTTCAATCCAATTCATTTAGATTTTTGTAAGTTGGATTGGATTGATTTTAATTTAATGAGTCTAATTAAAATTGAATTAAGTGATGAATTTTAAGTTTTAGATTCAAACCAAATCCACTCAACCTATATACAATTAAATTATTAATATAAAAATAATAAATTAAACACATCTCTTTCTTAAGGTAATATATAATTTTTTGAATGATATTATAAGTATATATTTATGATTTAATTTTTTATTTATCATATAAATAATACAATATTGTATGAATACTGATTTTTGAAAACATCTTTACTGTTCTATACAAAAATTATCCTTGTTATTTTTTAATTAGAAATTTCTTTAACTTTTTTTTCCAAAACATAAACAGGTGATAGTTTTTTTAATGACTCCACCGATAACTAACCCAATTCAATCTAATTAAAGTTGAATTGGATGAAAAAGAAAAAGATAAACTCAATCAAATTAAGTTTAATTAGATTTAATTAAAAAATAAATAAAACTCAATTTAATCCAGATGACTTGCACCCTATATTATAGGGTTAAAAACAGTTAATTAAAAATAATTCAAGCTTTTTTTATATATTTTGAAATTTAATAAGCAGACATACACACATATGTATACTATATTAATATTATTATATTATAAATATATTAGCAAGTGAGTTCTCGTTATTATAGATCAGGGTAATGTTTGATATATATGTGTTGTGTGAAATTTTAGAGTTGTGTAGGTCATTTATTTCATTTACTATGAGTGAAAAATATTGGGAAAAAATGAAAAATAGGTATAGTTTTGACAATTATTATACTGCTTAACAAACTTTATAAGAAATAAATATCTATATACTAATTTTTTTTTGGTACATAAATATCTAGCTGTTTTAGAAAACCTGTGAAATATAGGTTTGAAATAGAATTTTTTTAATTATATTTTCTTACTTTTACATTTGAAATAAAAAAATCAATTTTAATTTTATGTATTAAACTAGCAACTTTTTTATAAATTATTATTAATTAAATAATTATTTGCTAAAAATAAATATTTAAATAAGTACAAAGAAAAGAAAATTCAATCTCTCCTTAACATGTTTCTGGATCTATCCTAGTCCAAGTCAACAACATATTTCAAGTCAGAGAAGCATATATAACCTTCGACCATTGCTTCGATGGACCAATATAGGAGGTGGTCAAAAATGGACCATGATTTTTACTATTAGATCAATCTTACTATAATATATCATTCCACACTAAATCCCTCATCTCCTTCAAGTAACAGTCGTTTGTCATCGCCAGAGGCAATTTCTGGTGGGGGCATTTTTCCCCTAGCGACTTCTACCCTCCTCTCTGGCGATTTCTCTAGTGTCGTCGAGCTCAACCTCGTGGACTAGCAACCTATGATAGATTCATGGAATAAAATCCTTCAAAAACTACTCCAATGACATCTTTAGAAAACCAGTGAACAATTTCCATCGATACAACGACATCAGTGTAGACCACGACTACAAATTTCTGATCGTTTGATCAATCTTTTTTATCAGTAACAATGACCCTCCCTCCCCCGCTCTCTTCTTTTTGTCTTTCCTTCTCAAACTTTCTTTGCATCAACAGTGGACCTTGGGAATTTATTGCCATTAGTCATTAGCTCTTCCTTCCATGGCGACGACACCGAAGACTCCAGATAGTCCACCATTGGGTGGCGACGACTCCAAGGTGTCATTGTCTACTTGTTTTCATTGAAATCATTAGGCGAGATTCGCTTCTAGTGAAAACTATGATAGATCCTAGATGAAAAACAAGGAAAAGATTACATATTTAAGAATTTCAAAAGCAATGACAATTTAAATGGATGTCAGTCATGGGGTTGCATGTGATGTGGTCTCCAAAGGTCCTAGCAACGCGTGCGAGAGTGAGAATTAGGAGCGACTCAAGAACTTGAGAGGCCTAAAATAAATTTTTTAAGAATGAGGCCTTTTATTTACTCATAAAATCTATTTTTTCTAAACAAAGTTAT
This sequence comes from Glycine soja, assembly GCF_004193775.1. Taxonomy (NCBI): domain Eukaryota; kingdom Viridiplantae; phylum Streptophyta; class Magnoliopsida; order Fabales; family Fabaceae; genus Glycine; species Glycine soja. Next base: position 27,462,105 of record NC_041017.1, on the reverse strand, counting down.
GATATTAGTGAAAAGTTATTGCTCATTAATTATTACTTATGGTATCAATAAAAAAATTAATCGTTACTTAAAATATTTTAATTAAAATTTATTTTTGAATATAATTTTACAATAAATTTCTTTGAGGTATATTAGTACTAAAAAAAATTTTGAGACCTTTTTTTTTGGGCCTAAAGCCCTTGCTTGGGTCTTAAGCCGGCCCTGGTGAGAACAAAGGCGGTAGAGAGCGTCGCATTGATAGCTTTCGGTGACGCATATGACATGCTCGAGGGAGAGATCCACACAAATACGGGTTAGTTTGTGGCTTAGCACAAAGGTGGTTCAACATAGATGAACAATAGTGGTTAGGGAGAGTCTCGAGGATTATAATCTAGTGTGTAAGACTCATAATATAACCTATTGACATAAATTAATTTAACGGTTAAACTTTATTGTCCTTAGTGGACCATCTATCAAGCGATCCACCTTAGCCTTCACCATAACCTTCTTGTAACCTTCCTCCAAACTTAAGATCAGTCCATGATGTAATGTCATGATCTCTGCATACAAGATAGAAAAGTGTTTGATGTTATGCTTCTATAGAACCCAACCATATACAGTTCAATACTGTTCCATCCACATTCGCAACGATCGTACCTTCTTAGGGCAACTCCAAGTCACTATATGACTCTCACTAGATCCATTAGGATTGGGGTTGTTTTGTTTGGATAAAATTTTAAATTCCTATCTATGCATATTCCGTCATATTATGACATTAAATTTTCCACAAACCTAAATTCGTGGGTAAGCTTCTGTCGGTAATATAATCCTTCAAAAAAATTTATAAAAAATTTAAATATTTCCGATAGAATAAATTTCACGGAAAATTCAAATATTTTTTACGGAATAAATTTTGTGGGAAAAATTTCATCCGTAATAAGGCTTTTTCTTGTAGTGAGAGACACAACATTGCTGCCATTAATGATCCTGTGTGCATGATTTAAATATTTGGTGTAGGCATAGTTTTGCATCCACAACATATCAAATGAATTGGTCGCTTCCTCGAATACCTTTTTATTTCTATCCCGTCAGAGTATCCACATTGCAACTAGAAAGATGGTCCCATGTTGCTTAAATCCTTTTGTTATTCATCTATTTAACTCTTCATGCGTGCTAGAGACGTGCATGTTTCAAATGCTTGGGACCATTGCCTCCAAAACATTTTAGCCTTTGGCACTTAAAAAGACAGTGCAAAATAGTCTCCTCGTCTAAATTGCATACTAGCAAAGAGGAGGAAGGCAGAGACTTCTATGGTGAAGGATAGCCCTACTAGGAATGGTTGCGTGACAAATCTACCATAGGAAAAAATGAATATTGACCGGTAACTTACTCTTCCAATCCACTGCCAACCATGAAGTAGAGTGTTAATCAATATTTGGTTTTTATTAGCCAATGATAGACACTTTTTAACGAATATGTTCCTTTTACATCCTTTTTCCAAGTCTAGGTGTCTAGCATATTTTGGACAAAACATGGATGAGTTTAAAAGGTGGGTTATAAGCTTAATTTTACCCTATAATTTTGGCATATGAATTGTTTCCTCACTTATATGTTTTATCTTGGTCATATCACTACTTAATGTAGAATCTCTAACACATTCTCCTCATGTCAATTAGTAGACATGTCTGGATGGTTCGACAACAGATTGCTAAATAGGTCTAACACTACTTGTTCGATGAATATTAGGATTAATTAAGTTTTTAGTCTTCAAACTATGGAAATTTTTAATTTTTGGTCCCTAAACTATTTTTTTTAAAAAAAAAATTGGTCCATGAATTTTTTTACATAATTATTAATAGTCCCTATCATTAATAATTTCTGTTAAGTGTTAAATTGTCTACTTAAGTGATAACGAATATCACCATTATAGATGGAGAGAATGAATTGTTGCTCCACATTACAGATCTTCTAATGAGTGGTTGTTATATGAACAACGATTTTTCTCTTTTCCTTTTGCATTTTAATAACATAATATTATAATTATTTACCTAAATATAATAAAACTTACTTAGCATATATATAACATACACATGATATTTAATTTACTTTATTTTATGACACTTCATCACTTAATAGAGGACATTAATGACATAAACTATTTTTAATAACGACAAATTCTTTAGGGACCAATATTTAAAAAAAAAATAGTTTAGGGACCAAAATTTCAAAGGTCCATATTTTGAGGACTAAAAACTTAATTAACCATAAACTTTAATATCATAGTGAATTATATTTCTAACTCAACAATACAAAATCGGCTTGTATAATTTTTAAAAATAAATAAATTATAAAATATTTTCTTTAATAATTAATAAAAAAATTATACTATGATATTAAAGTTTCAATAAAAAATATTTTAGAAATAATCTTATTTTTTTACTTAATATTAACAAAATTAAATAATTTCAACTAATTTTTTTAATGGATGTAAAAGTAATTATTTTTATTTATAAATTCTTCTAAAGGAGTATGTCTTTAATTTTTTTTGTTTGGATGGCCATGATGTTGAAGCTTGGGTGGGGGCAATTTTGTCAATGTCTACCAAAATTAAAAGATAAAAAATATTAATTTTAGTCTATTAAATTTCACATAATATTTTATTCTAATACATTTAATTTTTTATCCTTTAAAAAAGATTTTGAAAGTTTCATTTACATCATCTTTTCCTATTTCCGTTAAAAACCTTAATGGTTCAGTTAAGTTATTTATTAATTTTTTTTCTTGATTTTCCACAACCACCGCATCATCACGCCACGACCATCGCGTGCTGGCAGCGAGCCCAAACCCACCGGCGAACCATCCCTCCACCCCCTCAACCCAGATCTGCAACCCCCATAACCCAGCACCGTCAAAATGAAACCTGATCTTGTTGTTCAGTTTCGGGATCGAGCTAATCATCGCAAAACGAACCAGATCTCGTTCGGGATCGAGCTATCAACATCTACGATCAACCTTTCCCCTTCCACAATAATCTTTGTTTTCTGTTACCGTATAACAATCCCTTCCGATCAAGGCAACAGAACAAGGATAAAACAATGCTTTCTTTGCAGTGGGTGGAGGGGGCAAGGTGCGTCGGAGAAGAGAAAGAGGAAGACGAAAGAGGAAAGAAAAAGGGAAAAAAAATTAAAATATAAACAATACTTAACGGAACCATCAACGTTCTTAATGGAAATAGAAAAAAAATAATAATCAAAAGTTAAACTTTTGAACTTAAAATATCAAAATTAAACGTTTAAAACTTATGGTATAAAAAAATAACAGCAAAACATAAAAAAATAATAACAGCAAAATTAAACTACGCTAACTCTTCTTTATCTTTTGTTACACACACAGAGACCGCCACCAATAACCTGAACTGCATCATTTTACCTTTCCTGCTATGAGAGCGAAGTTTCATGTTGAAACCTCCAACACCTTCACACAAGAATGTTAAGGGTGTTTCAAGGTGCATCCGGCATCATTGTTGGTATACCCAACACTTAAAGAGAAAAGATTAAAATATCCTTGATTAATAAGCTTTTTAAGTTGATCTCTAAAAATTTATGGATCAACTTGATCCGTAAGCTTTTTATGGATAAATTTGATCCGTAGAAGTCTTACGTAAGCCTTTCACGGATCAACTTAATTCGTATACGCTTAATATCAACATACAAATCAATTTGATCCGTACGATTTACGAATCACCCTCACATATACCTATCACAAATACAAAGAAAGCGCAGAGACAATTTTAACATTTTTAAAAAATATTGAATGCACCAGTAATCATGTTCGATGCACCTAACAACATCCAAATGTTATTGACAAGCTTTATTTTAGAATTATGTTTAGATCTAAAATTGATTTTGGGTTAAAATAATTTAAATAACTTTAAATTAATTCTATTGTTAGATCAAAACCTTTATACAAAGTTTTATTAGTAATTTGCTTTTAAAATAAAAGCATACAAACATAAATTACTCTTCCAAAATCAATTTTAAGTTTTTTACTCAAACTTTTCTTTTATGTTCTTTTATCGGGATAAATTCAGTTCGTTATGAAGTAATTTATAAGACAATTACCAACGGACTTCATTTTTTAACTGAAACTAATTTCGGTCAATTCAATTTTACAACCATTGGCCCAACACACCCACTTATTCTTATAATCAGATTGAACGTTAATTTGTATTTCCTAAAATTAAGAGTAGATTAGTATTTCTTAAGATTAAACTCATTCGGTTGATTTGAATTTTACTTTATTTTCTTGTGAGATATAAAATTGATGTTTTTTTTTTAATTTTCTGTGTAGAATAATATGATTATATTTATAAAGATATTTTAATTAATTTTTAATTTTTTTTATTAGTTAAAAAATTTATTTAACTGTTTGGTAACAAGTTTTTTTTGTTTTTAATATTTTTTGAAATGTGTTTTTTAAAATTTTAATTTCTAATTTTTATATCTTTTTATTTTTATCCTTAATATATTTATCTAATTTTCTAATTATCCTTTTTTAAAAAATAAATCATAATTTTATTATTTTTCATTCATTCATAACTTTTCAGCTAATTCAACTTGACTTTATCGAATACTTATAATTTAATAAGATAATTTTTTAACATTCAATTTTCAATTTTAATCTTTCAACTATTAGTTAATTCTTTCATTTTTTAGTTAATTTTAACAAACATACTCTTATCTTTTAACAAACATGATATATGTTATGCAGAGAAACTCCAACATATTATTCATCTTCATTACTAATTTTCTTTCATGTAATTTCTTTCACATGGTCCCTTCCTCATTTAGAGTGATAAGATTGAATAATTTTTCTCATATTAAGAATATTTATTTATAAACTTAACATTATAATCTAATCTTAAAAAAGAAAATAAATCTATAGTTTAAAGATAATATCTCTACATCTAAACGATATCCTAAAAATAAGATAATATTTTATTTTTTTATCAATAGACAATATTTTATTTAAATCTAAACAATGTACTACATATTTTAATTCCTATCAACAAATCTACATGTAATCTCTTTATAAAAAGAGAAATTCCATGGTATTTTTAAAAATTTAAGAGTTTTACTGTTTTAGAACAGTTAGGGAGAAATTCTTTTCCTTTCCCTTTTTAGATTGTTAGAAAAATAACCATACCAAAATCCTTGCATCTTTTAAATAAAATTCCTACAAGTAAAAAAAAAACTTACATCTTTCTTCAGTTCCTTGTCACAGTTTCTATCAGCCACAGCTTGCAACTCCCCACCGAACCGAACCTGAGCTTTACGTTGCCAAAGAAGGCACCGTTTTAGCAGAACAAAAAGAAACAAACACAAGCCAGCCAGACAGCAAGCAACAAAGGTTTATTGCCATTCCCGTTTTTGTTTTCTTCGGTTGCTGTGTTGTTGTTCTAATGGGTTGCTGCTGGCATTCAAGAATAGCCAGGGAAGAAACGGCACTGTCGCATTGCAAGGCCAGGAAGCGTTGCATGAAGCACTTTGTTGAAGCACGACACTCCTTTTCATCGTCACACTCCATGTACATTCGCTCTCTTCACACCACAGCCTCTGCACTTGTTCACTTCGCAAACACAGAAGAAAAAGAAGAAAAAGAAACAGTCACTCTCCACCACCATTCACCAACAACATCACTGCCACAACCACTTCCCACGAGTCCCGTTTCAGATAATGCATTGGCTGTTGGATTACAAGTGTGAGGTGAAGTCCCACATCATGTAAAAGTGAGAAGAAGATTCATAAACTTAAACCTCAAGGTTTTGGGTTAGAGTGGGGTATCAGGTTTTCTTTATGTGGTGTCTCGTGGTCCTCAGGTGTAAAAGAGGTCCACGGTTGCTTTCTCAAAGCTGCTGATGCCGGCACCAATGTTTCTTTGCTCCTTGAAGTTCCAACCTCTGCCTTTTCTAATCCTTGTAAAGCAAGTAAGCCTCTCAAACAGTGTTCCATGCACTTTTCTTTAGAGTTTAATATTCATAAATTGTAAGTGCAAAGATTTTTACTGTGCCAAATGTTGTCGTGTGATCATGTAGTTGACCTTAGTGGAATAAGTTGTTGTTGTTGTTATCGTTATAAGTGCAAAGATATTAACAGATAATCAATTGTACTGAAAAAAAATTTAAGTCTATCGGCTAGAGATATATAAAAGTGGGAGGTAACACTCATCTTATAAGTCGATTTTATAGGATTAAGTTAGATTCATGACTCTGCTCTAAGAAGTTGAACTCCAGTAGTGTGACCGCAAGTACTCTGGCATTCAACGTGAATGTTAAGAGTCTAAATGTTATATGGGGTTGAGTCAATGTACTGACTTTGTTTACTCATATGTATGGGCCTAAATCTTCTAAATGATGTTCAGAACAACTTTTAAAGTAGTTATTAACAATTTGAATTATGAATTTTACAGTTATTATTAGCAATCTATAATTACATGACATTAAAACTTATTGGGCATTCTAATTAAATTCTTTTATTTATTTTGATCATTTTAGTGTTAGAAGATATGGTTGTGTAGGTTCTGTTTTTTGTGAGAAGCTTGTGTGATATTTTTTTACTTGCTGGTTGTATTGCAGGTAAAGTGTACAACTATGGATGGATCTTGAATCCATTGTTGCGGTCACGGTTTTCGATTCGAAAGCGGTGCAAGAAAATTTTTGGGGCTATTGCTGATGTAAATGGTAGCCACTGTTCCACTGTGGAGAGACTGTACACATTGGAGAAGAAGTTGTGCCAAGAGGCCAAGGTAGGTTGATGCATAAATAAATAGCTTTTCCTGTGTTTTTTGAATAATAATAGTAAAAGGAAAAGTGACAAGGTTAAAGAAGTTTCTCTTTTGTTGGTCTAGTGAAGATGTCTCCTCTTTAAGGAAAAGTTTCTCTTTATGACCAAGTTGAACAAAAAAAGTAGGATAAGTTATCAGAAAGGCATGCAGTAGGCAGTGGAACTAGAATTTCTGATGCTTTCAGTTTGGTATTTGTACATGCGTAGTAGTATAATAATGCTTTTGATTTGACTGCTGTTTATTGATCTTACTTTGCTTTTGTTTTTAACTTGCTTTCCTGTAGACAGTGCTGACCACCCATGAATTTAAGATGTACTATCTGTACAACTAGAATCTCATTTTGATAAAGTTCCTTAGAATAAGGGCTTATACTGGTTCTAAACCTGGCGTTCACTTAACTTGCAACAACAGCAATGTTACTTACACCACTTACACACAATTTACACTCAAATATATGTCCCCTAATAACAAGTTGGACCTACTTCATTTTCTGTACATTTACTCTCTAATTTCCTCTGCTTAGTAACTCTGTTGGAGCTAGCAACACAACATCTAATGCTATAATTTTTTATCCTTGTCAAACGGTTTCAATTCAACTCCTTGTTTTCTTAAAGGGTCATTTTCCTTTACTTAAAGCAAAAGGGGACGGATACCCCTACCCTATGTTAAAAATCAAGTTCAACATAAAAAAAAAAAAAAATACGTTTGTTTAATAAAGTACTTGGAAGTATTGAATTTGTCTCAGCATAGGGTGCTTCATCTGTTTTGCAGATTGAAGAGCATGTGGAGAAGCATGCATATTGCATAAGCACCATCAAGCTCAAAATCACATACTTAAGCAGCTTGAAGACCTCAACAACACTGTCCCATCAACTAACCCCACATCTGAGATTCATAGGAAATCAACTCTTCAGCGAGAAGTTGGAATACAGCAATGGCACCAATCCTTCGGCAACCTCTTCAAGGCCCACAGGGATTATATCCAATCTCTCACAGCTTGGCTTAGGCTCAACCTTCACCACTTTAGCAGAAACCCTCTAAATAAATCTGCTGATGAGTCAAAGATATACACCCTATGTGAACAATGGAACCTTGCTCTTGATCATACTCCGGACAAGGTCGCGTCCAAAGGAATTAAGAGCTTGTTGGAAGATATTCATGCCATTGTGGTTCAACAAACGGAGGAGCATAAACAGAAGAAGAAGTTGGATGCTGCACTGAAAGAGCTTCAGAAGAAGGTTGTTCAGCTTCAATCAATTGAGTGTAAGCATGGCTCGCGTTCCATGTCGGAATCCTCTGATCCCAAGGACCGTGTCACGAAGAAGCGCGCCAAGGTGGAACACCTGAGAGCAAAGGTGGAGAAAGAGAAGACCAAACATGAAAACTCAATCGGAGTAATGTATCGTTCATTCAGAATCGGCATTTTTTAATCAAATAATCCTTTTTTTTCTATTTTTGAATGTTTGTTTAAACTATTTTTTAAAAAAAGTAATTCTTCATTTTTACTAGGAAGCAACTCCTGTCTAATCAGGGTTAGTTTGTTTAAACTAAAAAAGTTATTTTTTTAATTTTTTTTTAAAAAGTTATTTTTTTTATAAAAAAAAGCAACAATAGTTGCTTTTGCTAAGCATAATTTTTTTTTCAAAAAAAATAAATTAAACAAGCATATCATAAAAGCAAAAAATGTTTATTTTATTAAAAAAGTGCTTAATTTAAAATATTTTATGATATGCCCCAAAACATTTTCTTTTTAATTTAAACAAACTTAAACTTAAAGTAGATGTTTAAAGTAAGATTACATAAATTTTTTCTTGTTTATATGCTCCCTTTGTTGCCATCAACACCCTTTAACGCTGCAACTACGGATGACAATGGGACTGGTTGAGATAATTTTGGCTATCCTTCTCCTTGTCTTGCAGAAGTTGGGATGGATATAAAGAGATGAGTTTAAAATTTGATACTTATTCTCATTCTCATCAAGTTTTATTAGATTCTAGTATACTCGCAAGTCACTCACAACGCTTTTTTATAATTTCAAATAAAGTATATATACTAAATTTTTAATTGTATTTTAATTCAAACAATATAAAAATATAATGAATAAAAAAAATTAAAGATAAAAAATTAAGAATTCAATTATATTTATAGTTAAATATATACTTTTAAGTTTGTTATTTAATTATTTAACTATTAAAGTAATTGATTTATATTTTCAAAAAAATTATAACAATAAAATCTTTAATATATATTATGTATATATATATTGTGGCAAAAAAATTTATAAAAAATATAGCGATGGCCGATACAAGTACATGTATAATTTGATATCCATTTTCATCATAGCTTAAAAATTTTGAGTAATACTTGCGCCCATTCCAATACCCTATCAAAGCAGATATTTTATGTTAAAGTTGAGATGAGTTTGAGATGATACCTACCCTACGGGATTATCTGATATGTCTAGCTGCAATGGGGGGTTTAGCTTGCAATAAGAGATCAGAAATGTTAAGTGAGATGGAGGAGGGCAAGTGCAGAGGTGAGAAAAGGATTTATTTTAAGTTTTTATAAAAAAGAATAAATCTTAAAAGACTATAATATCCTTTAAAGGAATTAATTAAAACACAATAGATGTTGATTTTTTTTTGTCTTGAACTTTATGTGTAGGTGGTTAGCATACTTCAACTAAAAAAGAAGAGTATGTTAGCAAACCATTATGATTATATTCGACAAAATTATTTAAAAAAACTAGTTGAAAGTTAAAAAATTAAATAAAAGCAGAAAAGTTAATCAATAATTAAAAGTTAGAAGTTGAAAAATTAACTTACTAAATTCAGAAGTATTATACATATTATATAATTTTATTATCATTGAAAGAAGTTTATTAAATTAAAACAATTTTAATCTCATTTGAAACCAATTAAGATAAAATGAATCAGTTGCATTATCTGTTGAAAGTGAGGTATTAAAAATATTAATTATAAAAATTTGTCAATAATTTGACAGCTTAATAAGTTAAAAGAATAAAATGAGAATTAATAATTTATATTAGACTAGATTCCATAATAGTTATTCTACTCCAATAAAGGATACATATGCTCTGTACCAGAAAAAATTCAATATAAATTTCTTAGACACGCCCTGCATGGCTACTTCTAACCCCGTCCCTCCACTTACAGAGTATCTACTTAAGCTCTTCAATTGCATCAGTACTCTTGATCTCAGGAAAAGCTTGAATCTAACAAGAGGTTGTAGCTACTAACCACTGCTCACCTTCAACACCATCAAATCACTTTTTTTTACCACACCAGAAGGAGCAAGTCGTTCCATTTGTTAAAAATGATAAAAAAAAAAAAAAGAAATTGGCCAATTTTATCGAATGACTAATAAAAGGGGAATGAATCCTCTTTAAGTAGTTTCCACTTTTCTTACAAACTCTTCTGTTCCTCTCTAACTAATTTTCACTTGCTCCTAACTCGTATCAAACACCTACTGAGGAGAGTCAAAAGTGCGTCTCACACTTCAACACCTCAACAATGAACAATGTCCGTGCTTCACGTGTGTATATTAAGTTTGTTTTACTTTAACATAAAAATATGTTTAAGTAACAGAGATATTTACAGTGGCACATCCTCTCTCACTAAGCACTTGTTTCCAAAAACCCATCATCTCATCAAGGTTTGAAAGTAGAGCTAACAAAAACTAAAGGTTTCCTATGTAATGCTTCAGCCTCGATGAATAACAGCGATAAGAGGGGAAGATAAGTGTTCAACACAAAATATATGCATTAAAGGAAGATCTGCAAACTGAACCACCGCATATTTACACATTGGATACCCTACCAATCTTCTATGTCATCATCAGAAATCTCCCTAGATTGTCCATCTAAATCCATTTTGTCAAAATCAAAATCTTCCATTTCCAAGTTCAGTAATGATTCCGGACTTGGTTCATGATGTCCACCCCATGCTCCATTTCCAAGCAATTTAAGCATGGGCATGTACTCAGTGGTCATAATTGACATATGATAAGAACTAAACCGTCTACAGGCAGGGATTCTGAGCCTATCCACCTCATTCTGCAATGTAAGATCATGAAAAGAAGTCAAATTTCATGAGTGGCAAGAAACAAAAATCTAGAAGATGAAACATTTCAATCTTCTAGTGAGAAAGCTACCTTGCCAACACAACCTCCGTAGGTAATGTAGACAAAAATTAAATAGCACAAAAAGAACATTATCAAAAGAAGCATTGAAGTATTATATTCGTTGATGCTCTCCAGTGTCCTTTTTTTTCCCCTCTTAAGGTAATGTCACAATTTGAAATTTAAAAATTACCTACTTCAAATATATAATTGAAAACCTTTTATCTCTCCCAAGGTAACAAAATGCAACACATTTCAAATTCAAATTACCTACTTCAAATGGATAATTGAAAAAATGCAGAGTAAGAAAATATAACAAATAGAGGAGCCATAATAAGTTTACCTTGTATAATGATGCTTTCTCAACTTGCCAGAGCTTTGGTCGCCGAATTGCATGCCACCTGTAAAAGTGAACAGATTTAAATATAACTGAGAAACATAAAGTTTTCTCACACCAAAGACTGAGTGGAAATAAGTGCTAACCTGGAGGATAGTGGATGAGAATTTCCAAATAACACCCCACGAACAGCTATGGATGCAGCAGCTGACCGTAAAACACTCTCTGCCTCATTATAAGTACTTAGCATTCCCCGAAGTTTAGTAAGAAGAATGTCAGCATCACCCAGATACGAAGACAAAGTCCATGCATCATCTATTGCTTCGTCATTCAAAAAATCCAGAACTGCAAGAAAATAGCAAGAATTAGAAAGCAACTTGATTTGGTTTAGAAAATAAAAGAAATAAATCATCTTTACTTTACCTTATAAACATTTTTTCAATTTTCACAAAGAATGTCAACACTAGCATATATGAAGAAAATACCATTTTCATGCAGAAAATCAGCAACTGGACCAGGTTGAACATGGGCTTGATAAAGAATCTTCTCAGGGACATCCATTTTTAATGGTAATCTTGAAAGTCTTTCTTGCATTAGAAATCCATCTTGATCTACCACATAAGAAAATTAAGTAGTTAAAAAGAGATTCAACTTAACCTACTTATGTTTCTGCTGTTTCCATGAGTAGAAAGAAAGATGAAATTCAAATTTTGCTCAAAGACGCACCATATTCTGTTGAAACTCCACTCTCCCTTTTATTGTGCAAAAATTTACCCAAAGCATGAAATAAAGATAATGTCTCATCTCTGCCAAAGTGCAAGGAATATCCATCATCTGATCTAACAGGTTTATCACTTTCCTCTTTTAATGCTCCACGATAGCAGGTAGATGGTTTCAAGCAGAAAAACTGTAAAGAAGTAATTGCATGCCGGATGTCACCTCCACTAGTTTTTGCAATTAGATCAACATACTCAGCAGTCACATCACAATGCTCCATTTGGCATATTCTAAAAAGTATCTTCTTCATAGTATTCAATGTAATTGGATTGAATGCAACCTGAAAGTTTCCCAAACTAAATTTTACATAAGTATTCTCTCATAACAAGACATCAAAAACCACAAGAGAATTCTTCAAGGACGTAACCTTACAAGCCCCAGAACTCTCTAGAGATAGCTTCAGTTCTTCCAGACAACGAGCATTATAATCTGCTGAATCAGCATTTCCATAGTCCGTGAACAATATTGCTGTGGGTATCTGAGTTGAATTCACCAAAACGTGCAAGCAATCTTTAAGTCTTCTAAAAGCAGATTTCCCATTAGTCAAGGGAAGATCATCTATTAAAAGTATGACGGAAGGCTTTGACTCCCCAGTATGGGAAGTTAGCAATAATCCATATTTCCGTACTCTATCAACAAAACTTTCAAATTCATCTAACTTGGATGTGTATTTTGTCCCTGTCAATGAATCAGAAAATTAGAAAAATACAGTCACAATCCAAAAAGTTACAAATTTCAATTATTAGAATCCCCCACCCCCCAAAAAAAACAAAAAAAAAAATAGTATGTATTTTCCCATTTGGAATGTGAACACAAAGCACATTGTCATTTTAACAATACATCCTCATGGAAACTAACCATTGCACAAAAAAAAAATAGACGATTTAACAAGAGAAGCTAAAGGGGATGAGAACCAAGTATTTCTCATACTAGCTCATCAAAAACATTGTCTTAACCCACCTGTGCCAGAATTATAAAGATGTTCTTGCCAAATTACAGGTGTAGGTGTGTTCCACCCACAAACCACTGCTCCTAGATGAGACGCAATTACATGAATAGCCGCCTACATAATGTAAAGAAAAAATGCTTCAATATCAACAAGGCTTTTCTATCAAAGTACATTCAAATAAGGTTCTTCATAGCAATGTACAGTGTTCTACATTTTTATTATATATAGGCAGAGTTTTTAAAAGGGAAGTGCTATTCAGTAATAATTAAGTTAAATTCTGCATATATAAGAACACAAAAAAATAAGGAATCAAGTTAAAGAAAATAAAGATAAAAGAAAAGATTGACCCCAAGCCACATTAGCCTGAAGTTCCAAATATTAACATTTCTAAATTGTCCTGAGTGGCTGAGCCAGTAAAAGAAATTAGGCTAAATTGAGGAGAGAAGAGCTACATACAGATTTTCCGACTCCTGCCTGCCCACTGATGACAAGAACATTGTTACAGTAGGCACCCTGTAGAATTGCCATACAAAGGGAAGAAAAATGAACTCACAATATGAATGGAATAAAAACAACATAATGCCTTCAGAGAGAACCATTTATAGCCGCTTACATCAATATATCCTAGTGCAGGGGAACAAATTTCTTTTGAGAAGACTAAACACATCAGAGGGAGAATTTAGAAGACTCAACAACAACAGCCAGAAGATGATGCTTTTCTCTTTTTTATACAAAGTGAAAACTCCCAAACATTCTTAAACTATTGACAATTCGACATTACTTTATTATTAATACTCCATCTCTGTAAAAAAAAAAACATTGTTTTGCAAGTTTACAGGAACAATAATCTCTACAAAGCTACAAATTCTAGTGGGTGAAAAGAAAAGAGAGAACAATTATAAGACAAATAAATTGATCATAATCCTACAGGTCTTCTCCTAGATTTACCTTTGAAGGTTTCAACCTCTCCTCAAACCATGTCTTAACTTCTTCAACCTGTAAATACAACAAAAAAGGAGAAAATGGGATGGTATTCATATCACTATCAAAATCAAGAACTTAGGAATCAGAGCATCAACCTTTTTCTTGTGAACAGCAAGCTCTTCCAGTGAACAAGGCTTGTATTTATCAATCCATAGATCCTCTGCATAGTGCCTGTGAGTACCTGATGCATCCATTTAGCACTTACAATATATTTGAACAGGAAAAAAAGATACAGATCAAGAAGCCACAACAATTGGGACAAAAGTGCAAATTGAAGATTTCAAATTTATTTTACTTATTGTTTATGCATGTGTGAAGTCGATAACTCAGACAGTCTGTTTAACAAACCTTTATTGTTTTAAATTTTAAAAAAGTCCCTATATTAGTATCAAAATTGAAAAAGAACCACTGAGGAACCACTGAAATACTACAACTAGCGTCCTTCACTGTTGGAGGAAATTAAATTCCTGGCTTGGTCTTGGCTTTGATCATTGTCTCCAAGCTTCACTTATTCTTACGTGCAATGGAGTAGCAATATTGCAGCTTGTCATAGTGGTTAACAGATTGTGTGCGTTCTGGTGATGGGAGTAATATGCATGGAAGGGGGGTGTGAATGATATTTGTTTCGGGTATTATTGGGCACATACATGACAAGGGATTTATACCTTTAGTCTTGCAGGGTCTTTTGGTAGTGGAGGATCTGTTTTATGTAGGATGGTACTGACTTCCACACGCAGATATCTCATTTGTTAGCTTAGGGGTTAAGTAGTATTTATCTCGTGTTGGATATATATACACCTTAACCTGTGTGCTCTCAGATGGATACTCTTTTCTTTGATGTAATTTTCGGTACTGCTGGTACCTTCCATATATAATTTCAATTGCTGAGTTGAAAATAAATAAATAAAAAACTAGCATCCTTCAAAACGAGGGGGCACACTTTAGAGTATAAAGTGAAGTTATAACTGTCAATTAGAAAATTAACTGGTTGATATTGTGATAAAACACAAACAAATGTATAACCAACTAACGAGTTGTTAAAATTTCAAGCATTGAGTTTCTATTCAAAAGGGTCATAAATGCACTTTATTCTCTAAAGTGAAACCTCCTCACTATGAAGGAACTATGCATCGTGATCAGTAATCTTATCAGATTTAGCTTGTCTAAAGCAAGCAAGTGTAAAATAAGCAATCTTAGTAGTTGATGATAAGAGGAACAGTCGAAATTCTAACATCACATTTGTGATTTCTTAAGCAACTACTAAGATTTCTTACATTATTTTCTAGTTTCTAAAGCAAGCAACTCGCTTTGGAGGAGCCAAATCCATCAGCATCGTGTCAAAGCAAACAAACATATACGAATATGAAAAAAAAAAAAAAAAACAGTTTTAAAGACAGCAACAGCATACCAGCGGATACCTTTGACCCAGTAAACACTTCATTGAAGTCATCTCCAAATAAGTCTATCTGCAATAAAAACAAACTCATCAAATTCCTCCTCTCCCAGTGATTAGTGAAAGCTTTTTTTTCTTTTTTTTTTTCTGATTATGGTATCGGTACCAGTAGCCCGGCCAGAAGCAGTGACTAATGTTCCTCAGCACCGTGAGCTCATATAAGATGAATATTTTCCTCGCAAAAATGTGAATAATAAACACACACATGCACAAAGTGAAAAATGGATACCTCGTGCAGTTTGGAGAGGTGAGAGCGAGAAGCCGAAGCACGTGCCCTCTTCCTTCCACGTGAGGATGCTGACGTGGACTTCGACTTCGACTTCGTCTTCGTATTATAGCTGTGACTCGAACTCAACGAACGAACGATGAAACCGTCTTCTTCTTCGTCTTCCGATGACAGAATGACGACGCAGTTTCGCTTTGCCATCACCAAAACCAAACCCTAAAAAAAATTAGGGATTTGTTGTACATAAAAGGGATAAATTAGTAGCTCAGTTCTTCGTAATAGTCAGATTCGTAATGCCTTGGCCGTGAAACCAAATCGAAAACCCCAACATGGAATTTTGGGTTTGGGGTGTTTTGGTTTTTGAGCGCAAAATGTGAAAGTGAAACTACGCGGGTTCTCTTTCTTTTCTTTTTTTTCTTTTTCCTCTTTTTTAATTCTCTCTGACAAATCTGACTATGTCTTATAATTTATTTTAAATTAATAATATATTTTAAATCAATAATAAAATAGTTAAAATGTTTTTTTTTATACTTTTGTAATAGTAGTTTTGTCGATAATTAGAATTATTTTGGGTACGGAAATAAGTAAAATAGATTTTATCTTTATTGATAATTTTCTTACCAACATGTAACTAAGAATCAAATTCTAATCAACATAATTAAGAGATTCTACTATTTATAATTGGTATTATTTTAAAAAAAAGATATAATTGGTATTATGAACTAGTGTAAACCTCGTCAAAAAGAAATTAGTGTAAATATATTACTTAAAATAATATCAAGTAGTTTAATTTTCATACACCTTTAATATAAAATTAAATTATTTTTTTATTGAAAATCTAATATCTCAGAATTAACTTGATTCTTTTATATTGCTAATTAGTTGGAAATTATTTAATATAAATTTAAAGTATAAAAATAAAAAGAAGGGATTGTTTCAAACTATAATGGGATCCCCTCTAAGGAAAATTGGGATGAAAAGGTTGTTCTTCCAAATGTTGAATTTAGCTATGGAGTTTCCAAAACTTCAACAAACATCATCATCACCACATTTAGTTACATGGAGACCCTAACGAGGTAATGGCAATAAATCTTATGCCTCAGAATCGATGTCTCAATAGGGGGTCCAAAAAGATAAGTTAAACCCCAAGCATATTGCCAATATATCTGAGAGAAAGAGATTGAGGTATCACAGGAAGACCCCTCAAGCTGACTTGACACGTAAATCAAAACCCCTCAAGTCTACTGTGGAGGTTTTCGTACCCTAGAAGAGTGTCTAGTCAAATGTAATAACACCTTTTCAGGCAAGATGACAATACTATGGAAGAGGCCCCCTCACTTCTTTTGATGACCCAAGTGCCTCCTAAAGATTCCCTAGAGGGGTATAAGATGGATAATACCCCTACTATCAAAGATAAAAATGAGAATGCTCAGTTAATGGACACCTTCTTTAATGAGCATGATTATGGTTTATAGTTCTCTATTTGTTGGGTTTACTTCTCATCTTTATGGGTAACTCACAATTTTCTATTCTCTCTTGGAATATTCGTGAGGCCCTCATTAAAGATGGCAAAATAGTTACCTCTACTTTGGTTAGGGGTCATAAACCAAAAAACATTTGTTTATTCAAGAAACATTGCCAGTTTTCTAAAGTTAAAGCCTTTTGGCTTAAGCTGGGATGATGGTTGTATTGTTCAAGAGGCACAAGGTCACATGGGAGAGGGATTTGGGTGCTTGTTGACTCCAATAGAGATTTCTCTCTATTTATTAATTCTCAACATCAAAGCATATCTTTTCTTATTTCCAAGGACTCCATCTCTTGAGTTTGTTCAACTCTTTATGTGAGACATGTCGCTGCCCTTAGAGACCAACTTTGACTCTGACTCCAACAAATTAGATTTGCCATAGATTCTCCTTGGTTGGTTTTAAAAGACTTCAGTGAAGTTGCCTATCCTTTTGAGGTTAGAAGGGGTATATTTAATTAATTAAGGGCACAAAAGTTCCTCCAAACACAAGATGATTATGCCTTGATGGGCATTGAAGCTAAAGGGAGTAAATTTACTTGGTTTTGTAGGGAAGGAAGAGGACTTTCAAAGGCTAATAAGTTGGACAGAATTTTGGTTGGTCAACCTTGGCACCTCCTTAATCCCAATGTTCACACCATTAATCTTTGTCGTATTCATTCAAATCATTGTCCCATTATTCTTCATCTAAAGAGGTATCTCCCCTCCAAACAAGAGAGACCATAGAGGTTTTTAACTTCTTGGACTAAGCATTATTTATGACTATCATGATATTGTCAAGCAAGCTTGGAAGTCCCTTACTCCTGCGATTAGCCAGGAACTAGATTTGGTGAAAGCCACTTATCAATGGTATAATGTTTTTGGTAACATATTTAGAAGAAAGGGGAGGGTGCAGACCTATTTGAATAGGATTTAGAAACATTTAGACTTTAATCCTTTAAAGAGTATTTTTTATTCTGGAAAAGCAACTCCAAGATGAGTATAAGGAGATTCAACATCAATAGAAGCCTATTTGGTATAAAAAATCTAGGGAACAATGGATAAGATTGGGTGACAAAAATACTTGGCTATATCATTGCCAAACCAAGACTAGACGCAAGAGGAACCATTTCCATCCTATTCTTATTGAGTCTAAAGAATGGTGCAATGATCCCCAAGCTTTGGGGGTACATGCTAAGGAGTATTTTTGTGGTATTTCCTGCTTGCCTTGTGCTTCCTCTCATGAGTCTCCGTAGGTTAGAAACATTCCCTCACTCAGTCAAGCAACACCTTTTTCTTTAATTTCTTTGGTTACTCTTGATGAGATGAAGAATGCTATCATATCCATGAAATCATACAAATCTCCTAACCTAGATGGCTTTCAACCACCATTCTTCAAGACTTATTGATATGAATCTACTAATGAATCATCTTAAAAACAAGTAAAGTAGACAAAGAGGAACTTTACCCTAACCGCAACCTGTCGGTAGAACCAACATTAAAAAGTTCTTTAACCTAAGAACAAAAGGGAAGTTCTGACAAAGAGAAACACTATATTTGGTTAATATGAATATTCTGCTTTGGAAGCTTACAAGAGTCTCCTATTTATAGGCTATGCTAGGCAGCCTTGAAAATAAAAGAAGTAAAATTTCATTAACAATCCCACTAGGCATTAACTTCCCACTAAGTTGCCCACTAAGTATTTATTTCCCACTAAGCTTTTACTTCGCACTTAACCATCACACTGGTTCATTAATTCTCACTAACCATCATAATGGCTTGGGAAGCTCAAAAACACTTAATTCTGACCTATGTAACATTTAAAGACATTTGAACTTATTCCCCCCCAACATAAATATGAAAATTACATGGAAAATTAGGACAATGGGATTAGTTAAGTTTTTAGCTCAAAAGCTAAGAAATCCACCAAATAAACTCCAGCCCATAGATGTAACTTGAGTCTTAAGTGTTGGGCTGAGTTTTTCTTCAAGTTTGTTGAAACAATCTTCAAATTGTAGGTGTGAGATAATTATTGGATTGGGCTTTAATTTAGTTAAATCTTTTTCAGCTTGCAACTCCATGATTAAGATTTGAAAAACATTTTTGCTTCTTTTAACTTCTACTTTTGTCAATGAGTCTTCCATCCATTACAAAGGAGATTTGAAATAATTGGACCTGGACAAGTTCATGTCACTTATTGGGACATCCTTAAGAATGATATTTAATCTCTTGTTAGGAATGTTTTTCTTAATGGCTTTTTTTAGGATAATATTATGTAAATCCTTATCGTGCTTATCCATAAAATTGATAATCCTATTTGTTTTAACGATTTTAGGCCGATAAGCCTTTGTAATATTGTCAATAAGATCATTACTAAAGTTATTGTGCACAAACTTTGTCCCTTTCTTGAAGAAATTATTAGCCCTTTGCAAGGAAGCTTTGTTCTTGTAAGGGGTGCCACTAATAATGCCATCATAGCTCAAAAGTTGATTCACTTCATACATTTATCCAAAGCTAAGAAGGGTAGAGCTTTTATTAAAATAGATCTTGAAAAAGCTTATGATAAGGCGAGTTGGGATTATTTAGAGAAGGTTCTTCATGACTTTTGTTTTCCTCAAAACATTATCTTTCTCGTTATATGGTGCACCAAATCTTCTCTCTCAATGGTGTGGAATGGTTCTCAAATTGAGTATTTTAAGCCCTCGAGGGGCTTGAGGCAAGGATACCATTTATCCTCATACCCTTTTGTTATATGTATGGAGAAATTATCTTTGTGTGTGTGTGTGTGTGTATCCAACAATTGGTTGATGATGGGATTTGGGAACAATTTGTATTAATAGAGGCAGGCTGAGGGTGTCATGTCTTTTGTTTGCTGATGATATACTCCTATTTTGCAAGGCTAAAGAGTCTTTGTTTCAACTAATGATGTCTATTCTTGATATTTGTTGTTCAGAATCAGGGCTCAATCTTAATATGCAAAGTCTAAATTTATATGCTTTAAAAGGGTGTGAAGGAATGTTTATATGAGATTGCATTCAATTGTTGCAATGAGAAAGGTTGAGAATCTTTTACATACATTGGTTCCCCTAGGTTAAGGGAAGGATCACTAAGGATTTATTCAACTTTCTCCATTACAAGATTCAAAGTTCTTTACTTGGAAAGGTAAATTTTTGAATAAGGCAGGTAGGCAATGTTTGATCAAATCTATCATAACTTCCCTCCCTAACAATGTGTCTGATGAGATAGGTAGGATTTTTAAGAGTTTCCGTTGGTGCTATTCAACAAGTAACAAATCTTAGAATCTAATAAATTGGTCTATTGTTATAGCACCGAAGTCTGACGGGGGTTTGGGAGTACGTCAAGCCCATCATACAAACACTTCTCTCTTAGGGAAGCTTGTGTGGCACATTTTAGAAAATACAGATTGTTTATAGGGAAATCTGCTGAGAAGTAGGCACTTTAGTCAAGAGAATTTTCTCAATATTAATAGTTGTCCAAGTGATTCCTTTACTTGGAGAGGAGTAGTGGCTAACAAAGAAGATCTGAAATTAGGTTTCAAGTTTTGCACGGGTAGTAGTCTTTCTTCTCTTTGGTATACCTTGATATGCATGGGCCATAAAGTACCCATTGTTCATTATGCTAATATGAATCTATGTCTTAAAGACATTATTATCAATGGAGCATGGAACCTGCAAGGTATTAGATATTTTATTCCTAATAATTTCATGCATTTCATGCAACACATAGACTGTGATTTGTTACATTAATGAGTGATAATTGGGTTTGGTCAAATGATAATTTTGGCATCTATACTCCTTTTTTGGGTTATGCTTTGCTTGCTTCCAATGAAAGTTCAACAAGTGCTACTAAAGTTTTCTATTATATTTTAACTCCATTAAAACTCTTATTTAATTTTTTATAAAAATATGAGTAATTTTTTTGTGATATATCTATATATCGAAGACATACATCAACATACGAATAATCTCAACAAGTCATACACCTGATAAAAAACACTATATAAGAGAACATCTACCTCATGTTTATTTGGATATAGATATAAGCTAAGATTATTTAAAATATTTCAAAAGAAAAGCTAGGTGAAATGTATGAAACCATCAACAGAATACCCACTACCTATTGTAATACATCTAAAATAGGGAAAGGGATACATCATGCACTACTTATGTTGGTTGTACACTAATCTAAAAAAATAAGCATCAAGAGTCTTCTAAAGAACTTCCCTCTACCATTAAACTCTAGAGACAAAAGAGACGTGGTATCATCCGAATCACTATTGTAACATCGTTATGACTAGGTTCCCTTGTACTACCATCTGTCGACCCATTAGGTGATGCTAGACCAAAGACTTGAAAAGGAAGTCTATACTTATAGGTTCGAAGTCCATCACGTGAAGACAATGCATCCTCTTAAGATACATATGTGACGAGTATGCCTCCCATCTGTTGACCATTTCTTGTGATAACATCTTGATGGGATTGACCATTGAAGGACATGTGAATCGAGTATAACGGATGAATAACCAAGTGTGGGTAGTCCGAGATCATCACATGCACAAAATCACATGTACAGATAATCCCTTAATCAAAGTAAAATCAACAACACCCCAACTGAGCAAATAACATTGGCACGTGCTAAAAACTATTTGGGATATCTTGTGCAAAACCTGATCTACAGAGTGATATAACGGTCATGTTAGGATAGAAGTATATGGGTAATGGCTTACCACAACATTAGATCTATAGAAATCCTAGCCTAAAATGCAGAGTAGTCCATTCATCCATCCCTGAGGAAATCCATCCTCCATTAACCCCTTCCACACTATGTATGAGATCCCACCAAGCAACTCCAAACTTACGTGTGTACTCACTAACACAATTAAAACTATTAGAGCACAACTCACACTGCAACGACAAAATGGTCGAAGTCGTTGACTTATGTACCTTTGCATCAACACATCACCATTAACACGTCAAGAGTCACAACACAGATAACTCTTGTTAAGTCAACAAGCTATAACACTTATCCTCTTTTCATTTAACAACAACAACAAAATGCTATCTAGAGTAATCCTAAATTGAGGATAAGCAAAGGTTCTCCCAGAGCAACCCCTCAACAATCGTGTTACGCCATCGATAACGCTGCCATGGATGGCATCCTTAACCAAATCATCAACGACACCGTGCTCTTGGCCACAATGTATGAAGTCGCCGATACCACGTTGGGATCCACTAGTTTCATCAACATCAGTTAGCGTCATTATTTCTCTTCTTCTTCTTCATAGCTTGTTCTTAACTTTCTAAGGTTTCAATTTTTAATTCCCTTTTATGTACGTTGTTGCATTAGAATAAATTTGAATCCCCTAATTTGGCCAAGGAAATCAGTAGGAAAATTAATTTCTACAAAATTTGCACCATTTTTTTTTTGGCAATAAGCTTACTATATGAATGCTAATTGATTAACTTATAGGAGTTTTTGGAAGTGTATTATGAAACTGTAAGTCTATTTAGCATATTTCATTTTGTATATATTGATTGGTTATTTGGGATAAAAATGTATTCTAGTTTTGTTGTTTTCTCTTCTGGTTTCTCTAATTTTAGCAAAGGCGTCCTAGAAGGTTCAACAAGATTTCATCAATGAGCACTTGTTTTGCTATTTCTGGGTAAACATTGTATATACAATATTCTAATTTGACCTTTTATTTCTAGTATGCTTATAGTCTTATACAAATAAGATGATCTAGCAGCTAAAATTAGTTTATAGCACATTGGAACATAGGTGTGTTTTCTAACTCTTCATTGACTTTAGTGCAAATAGTTTATAATGTTCCAAATTTGCTAAATCTGGGAGCACATTCAAACATAGTAATAGGTGTTTTCTATATATGCAAATGGAAAGCAATGCAAAACTTCATTGTTGATAATTGTTTTACTAAACATGTTGAAAACGGAATCTTTGTCATATTAATTAGTTTTGATAATATTTATAATTCCATGATATAAGGATAATCCTTGGTAGATTCCTGGACAGTGTAGAAGTAGCAGCTAGAAGCAAGTTGTTGAGTTCAGAAGTCAAAAGAAAGAGTTTTTTTATTTAAAAAGGTGAGTGGTTTATGTTATCATTAATTCTTTCATTGTAAATGCATTCTCTTTTATGCAATCATTTTTTCTAAAAGATGGAATTAAGTTGCATCACCAAGCAATTAATGAAGAAAATGGAAGCAACACACTATTTTATATCATCTGTCACTACCTCTTTTAGTTATGCTTTCATTGGAAACAAACTTTCTTTGGCAATGATAATCTTAGGTATTACTTACTATTGCGGCATTTTAGGTGTGAACATGTAAAGGAGAAGCAACCAATATATTTGGAAACAAAGTAGGACTAGAGATATCTGATGAAGATAAAGTTTGGAGGATTTTTAGAGATTTTGGAAATAGTGTGCTTGCTAGCTATTTTGTTACTATTATTTATAATAGGCTTAAATATGTTTTTGGTCCCTAATATATACACAATTTTTGTATTTGGTCCCTGATAAATTTTTTCTTCAAATCGGGTTCCTAATATTTGAAAAGTGTTGTCCGAGGTCCCTACCGTTAATCAGAATCTGTTAACTGCTTATGTGGTCGTTAACTGGACACGTTGGCATGTGACATGTGCTGCCACATGTACTCATTGGTTGAGTGGGATTACACGTGTACGATTGTTTTTTTTTTTTTTAAAGTAAAAACGATGTTGTGTAAACACAAGCACAAACCCATATTCCTCCTCCTCTTGCAACCCTTTTCTTCCACCGTAACCACCACGAAAAACTGCCGAGACGACATCACAGTGGCGCCATCAAAAGAAGCACACAATGAAACCACTGCAATGGCAATGACCAAAGTACCAGAAAACCCACCACCAACCAACACCGCGAACCCACCACAGTGACGGTAGAATCAGAAACACAAAAAAAATCTTGAAATCAGAATAAAAAACACAAAAAAATATTGAAACCCATCACCAATGCGCGAAATGCACACCTCAGTGTTAGATGTCGACGACGACGCAAAGTTCTTGGAGGAACTAGGTAGGGGTCATAGGGGGTGATGGAGACGGCAAGGGAAACTAGGTGGGGCTCCTCATTCAGGTTGAGGTTAGTGGAGGGAGAGCCTAGGGAAGTCTAGGTTCACGCCCACCAAGATGCGGCCGGAGGGGGCTAGGCCCACGACAGTGACGGAGAACTTGGAGATAGGGGGTAGGCCAAGGGTTGGGCGGCAGGGACCAAGGTAAAGAGGAGTTCCGAAAGGGTCACGGCGGACCATAACACACTTCGCTGCCAATGTCATTCCCAACAGTGAGAAAGGGAGAAGAGAGTCAATAGAGAAAGAAAAAGGTTTTCCAAAGGGGCAGATTGGGAAAAGAAAGAAAAAAAGAAAAGAGAAAAAAGAAGAAGAAATGTTTTAAGTGTACACGTGTAATTCCACTAAGCTAACGAGTACACATGGCATCACACGTTACATGCCAATGTATTTCAATTAATGGCTACGTAAGCAGTTAATAGATCTCAATTAGCGATAGGGACCTCAGACAAAACTTTTCAAATATTAAGGACTCGATTCGAAAGAAAAATTTATCAGGGACCAGATATAAAAGTCGGATATATATCAGGGACCAAAAACATATTTAGACCTTTATAATATAATGGTCAAAATATTATTGTAATAATTATACTATCATTATACTAAGAAAATAGAAAAAAATAATTCCATTAAATTTGATTATCTGCCTTTTGTTTATGATCTTATAGATAATATGACTAGGCGTTATTGTTTTTTTCTTACTTCATGGGAGATATACATCAAGTGTGTGAAAAGATTTTCCAAGTCCTTTATTTTATAGCTTTTTACCAATCACTTTGACTAAAATTTTTGGTTCTCAGCCAATGCATGTTAGATTCACTAATGATGAAGGAGAAAACATGTTAGAACTTTAGTTCCATAGAATGGTCTAATCAAAATACACTTAATTTCATTGCATAATATGTCATGATGTGTTACTCTCTCCACTATGTTGATAACTTATACAAATTTTCAGTTTCCACAAAAGCCTATCATGTGGCCTGATAAACTAAAATTAAATCTTGCAGAGAAATGAACTGTAGTCAAGTTGGAAGCATGTTTTTCTTTCTTAGCAAGTTCATTATTCGTAGCAGTCACTCTGGAGGAGTCAATAGGTTTTTTGGGACAAGTAGTAGTAATAGCTAGTCAACAGGAAATAACACTAGCACATCCCTTCAAGGCACTCAGAGGTGTCATTGCTTGTTATTATTTTTGCACAATTAGATTCTTTCTTAAATTTAATTATGTTTATTGGTTTATTGGTTTATTGGTTTTGAGGATTGTATTGCTATTGGATGTCACGCTTTTGTAAATAAAGCTTAAAGCAGTGAATTCATGAGTCATGAACGTATTATGTTATTATAGCTTCCTAGTAGGCCAGAATCTCCCTAGTAGTGTTTGAATAAGCTGCAAATTGAATGTCTAGAAAATTATCTTGCCAGTGAAAGCTAATAATAAACATTTATTTAAATATTTTATTTTCATCATTGCCTAAAATATTAAAAGTTCTTCTCATTTTCAAGATACGAGTGCTCCAACACAACCTTCTCTCCACTACTATTGCTAGTATCCAAGATGCTCTAAAACAGTGACTAGATGACACGCAAAACAAGTTCAGCTTCGGTTGCACTGATTGAAATTGTTAGTTTTCTTAATTTTGATTCTACAAAATGTGATTCTAATTTTCTTAACTCTGGTGTTGCTAGTCATTTTCCTTTGTGTGGTGGTTTCTTAAGTTTATGGGGCACCTTTTATTTATTATACTGTCAAATAACTTTCAGATGTTTATAATCGGCATAATGGATGTTCTGTCTATGATCCAATCAAGAATGACAAGCTTAGATAATTTATTTGATAGATTAAGTCAAGAATAACCGCAAGGAAGAAGACATTCTTATTCAGAAAATTCCAAATTAGGGAGGCAAAGTGAAAATGTTGTCTCTCAGAGATTCTCCATATGCTCTCCAATTTCATATGGAGAAAGTTCAGCTTATAATCCACTTTTATTGTTTGGTATTTTGGTATTATAGTGAATTTTTATAACATACACATTCTTTCATTGGTTTATATATAAGCTCTATTTGTATTGATAACACAAAACCAATAGGACATTGATAGTACATGAAGTATTAACTTATGATTTAAATTTCTTGACCTTTGAAAGGTATATAAAACTATTTTTGGAATCACATTAAATCTAAGGACATTGCTTTTGGTTTTGTTTATAAATTTTATCTTTCACCATAGTAAAAGTTTAAATGTTGTATAGTGCAAGCTAATTTGGGAACAAAAAAAAATCTGAATAGGTTGTAGTAGAACAGTAATATTTTTAAATTTAAATGTTGTTTGGTGCAAGCGAATTTGGGAACAAAAATAGGTTGCAATAGAGAGTGTAGCTAAAAATTTTATTAAAATTATATAGCTTTTACCTACAATTGGAAGCGATAGGTAAAATTTATTCGCTTTTACCTACGATTGAAGGTTGTAGGTATATGTTAATGACTTTTGCCTACATACATCTCAAATTGTAGATACAGCTCTTAGTGATAATCAAATTTAACTATAGGTAAAAAATGGTTGGTTGTGTATCACACTAGCTTTGAAATATAATGCACTTGCTTTATATTAGAGCCTAACAGTATGTGTTCGAAATAAAACCTCCTCATCCATAATTTCAACCAAACCCTAAAAAAATTTGTTAAGGGAAATAAGAAAAAACTCTCATTAATTTTAAAACTATTAAACAATTACTAAAAAACAACTAAAAATCTTTTAACATAGGAAGCATTATAATGAAATACAAATATTTAAATATATTCGAGCAAACAAGGATGCTATCCTAACTGGGATATTCCAATGTATTGATGCATAAAACATAAGTTCATAAAAAGGTGAGAACCATAAAAAAACAAATTTGACAATTAGAATTCACAATAACTCCAAGAAAGCAAAGCATCAACCACCTTATGCTTCAAGGAGATCTAGAGTATGTCAAATGAACACCCAAAAGACTCTGACTTCTTCAACGAAATGAAGAAATGGAAGAAGAGAAGGGCAACATTAGGTAGAACAAATGGTTGTCATCAAAAGGTTAGACATAGTGAATCACAATATTGAACATGCCTTTTGTGCTTTACTCTTCTTTTTCTTTTGCTTTGGTGGTTGAAGGACAACTCTTATGGCTGCATCAAATACTGCCTTCACGTTCTGCAATAAAGGTCAAAGATAAATTTATGACTACCAATTAACTTAACCATTGGGTATGAAAAGAAAAAATTCATTCAATTATATACCTGTTGTGATTTCGAACTGCATTCAATGTAAGCAGGTGCATTAATCAGCTTCATAAGTTCTTCTCCCTTCAAGAAGATAAGCAAATTTTAGATTAAAAACTAAAGTTAATTACAAGAATGCACTAGAAATGTAAAACAACTAGAGAATCACACAAAAAAAAATAAAAAAAATTACCTGAACGGTGGTAATGGGTACAGCACCAGGATGGTCTATGAAGAACTGCTTATCATCTCGAAGGTCTGTCTCATTTCAAATTCAAAAAATGGTAAATAACTAACTCTTAATTGAAAGAACAATTGGTGATAGTATATGTAGAGGCCAAGAATATTTTTAACAAAATCATTTGTCCCTTAAATAGAACAACACATACGAAAGTTATTCACATATTATTTAGAAGTATTAATACTTATATGAAGATAGGACCAACCCATCTAGACATACACAATTTACATACACTGTATCAATAAAAACTTGAAGACAGTAAATAATAATTTCTAATGCAAGCCATTAAAATTTTAGAAGATTAATATTAAAAGAAACTTTTTTTTTTGTTTAATGTTAGATAATATCACATCTCTAAAGGGGAAAAATGATAGTTTGAACCAAAATACCAAGTTAACAAGTTTCAAATATTATTTTTGCATTTGACAAATACATCATAGATCCAAAAAAACAAAGTCAAGCTTGATGGCTAAGACTTCTAGCATTGCACTTGACTCCCGATTGCATTTAATATATTTGTCCATAAGAGTTAAAACACTATGTCTAATTAAAAGGAAAAAAGAGAAAACAAAAAAAAGAAGTTCATGTGCACATATTTATTTAAATGTGTCTTAAACTTCACTAATGATGAATAAGTGTTCAACACTATCAATTCGTTAACCCTCGTAGCAATTAGTTGATGGTAAAATGTCAATGTAAGTATATGTAAAACTCCTATCTTGCAAAACATCCTAGTACAAAGAGACAACAAAAAGAGTAACATCAAACTAAAAATAATACATGTATGACCACAATAATTGTAATTGAGAAAACAAATAGAGGTGAAAACTTTAAATAAAAGGAGGGATGCACAAAATATACCAAATATCAATCCTTCATTTCTTTCTAGATAAAAACAAATCCTAGTTCATCACTTATAAAATGAACACAATAAAAAAATATTATAAATCAATCACATTTATAAAGTAAAGTTCCAAAGAAATATCTAACTACAACATTATGGATCATTAAATCTATATAATTATATGATTCCAAAACACAAAATTGGTTAGTAGTATTATAAATTAACATGCTAGAAGAAAGCAAGTAACCAATTAATGCACAATATCATAATATCAAGCATTAAAAAATTAGGTAGAAATTAATTTACCAAGCTTTGTGCCAACCAAAATAATGGGAACATCAGGTGCATAATGTTTCAACTCTGGAATCCACTGAAAGTGAAAATAACACATACACCGTTTATTAACACTTTTAAATTAATATAAATAAGATATGGTTCTTTACAATTGTTATGGAAACATTACATTTACATCGAATGTAACCTGTAAAAGTGCATTTTAAATTTGAGGAATACTAGGAACATAAACCTTGAAATAGTGGGAAAAGTACCTTCTTGGAAACATTTTCATAACTGGCCTTGCTAATCAGAGAGAAAGCTAATATGAAAACATCGGCACCACGATAACTCAAAGGTCGTAATCTATTATAATCCTCTTGACCTATTCCACGTAATAAAATAATAAAAATCTAAAAAGAACTCAACATCCCAAAATTGACAAAGAAAAAATAATAGCAGTACCGGCAGTGTCCCATAATCCTAGATTAACAGTGGCTCCATTCACAACCACATTTGCGCTGAAATTGTCGAAAACAGTTGGCACATAATCCTATTTCCAAACAAAGTGAAGAGATGAAAAAAAAAATTATCTTTCTTTCTCAATAAGCATATTTATAAGAGGATATCATATATAGCATTGAAACACAATTAATCCCAAAAATAATGACAACTCATGATAGATTTAGAACCAAATTCTCATTATTTCCTTTATCACATTTAAATCAATTCAGAATACATCAGTGCATGTGATTCTCGTATTCTTATTATTATTATTATTATTAAATCAAAATAAGGCACAACATACGTTGATTTCTTCATCATTATTCATGAAAACTTTAAAGAAAGTATTTTGTTACTTCCGTTATGCATGTTAGGCACCTTTTGTCATTCCCCAATGACGTAAAAACATATTTTTATTCAAAATAAATCATAAACCCCCCAATGGTTTTCTTTTTCTTTCTTCTTTGTTAAAAAAATTGGCATCTAATAAATTAGAAAAAGCTTTAGAAAGACTACATCTTCCTAACCTTAAACAATTGAGTTTATCATGTAAATTTGCTAAGCAAAGATTCCATATAAACTAATCAGAACCTTGCAAGCAATTAATTCTACTTCAAAATTTAAGTTTCTCTTGAAGAGCAACCAAGGAAAACTCAACTTCTCCTTCAACCCTTTTTATCCATTTGTCAACATTTATCACATTGACCCAAAATTAATTTTGCATTTTTTAGATTGAACAGTAGTTATAGCAACTCATTTTTTAAATCCAAAGCTCTAAAATGCATTCCAAAAAAGGGAAATAAAAAAATTGTCACTAATACACAGAAACAAAAAATGAGGAATAAAAGAACTAACAGTGGGGAAGGTGTTGCTGGTGTAGGAGATTAGCAAACAAGTTTTGCCCACGGCTCCATCCCCGACAGTGACACACTTGATGAACCTAGAAGCGCTCATCTTCAATTATCCTTTACTCACCTCAAAAACAAAACCCTCAGATCATTCACCTGAGGACCTTGATTGATAGAAAACTCACCCTAGCACACAACACACACACACCCTTCCGATTTCTTCTCTTCCTCCAATTAATACAGTTCCTACTTCAATCATGCATATGTTTAAGGTAAAATGAAAATCTAGAAACTTCCATGAATGCAAAGAGGAAAGAAATGAAAATGCACACACACAAAAAAGAAATAGGCCCAAAATGAATTCTGAAAGTGCAAGAAAATGGGGAGAGAGGAATTTGGGATGAGAAAGAAGGAAAATGAGAAACCCTAACCCTTTTGGAGGAGATGGAAATTATGCATGAGGGAAGGTGAGTTGTTGTTGCGGAATGAGATCAAAGAGAGAGAGAGAGAAGAACCTTTCTAGCCCGAGAAATTTTGCCGTTGAAGCGTTCGTTATGCGAACCAATCTTTGCCAACTTTGTTACTATTATTGTTTGTTTATGTTTTTGTTTGTTTTTTTATTTTTACTTTTAACAATTATAATTACAGTTATTTATTCATTTTTTATTTTTATTTCTTGTGTTTTGTGTATTTTCCTTTTTTGGAGGAAATTTTACACGGCGCATCAATTGCAACCAAACTCGGTTTCCTCTCAAGAATGTTCGGATCGTGTGACTCATTTTTATGTGTTCATAAAAATTATTTTATAATAACAAAAAAATTGAAGAAAAGATCTAACCAAGGGAAAAAGGCAAGAGCATTGGCCAAGGAGATGAAGTAATTTTATAATACTAAATGTTTGCATACAGGGAAAGTACAAAACCAATAAAAAAGAAATTTTTTTAAAAATTTCTTATTTGATTAAAGAAAGAATAAGAAGACAGATTATTTTACAATTTAAAAATTTAATCTCAAACTCAAATGTTATTTCAGCCCTAATCTAAACAGAGTTAAAAAGTAACTTTTTATTAATTTCATGTGATTTGAAATGAAATTTACTAGATTAAGATAATTTTTAATGTTTGCATAAAGGATACGTCACATAAAAAGGACATGACTTACCTTCAATTTTTTTTATAAAGCGTGTAAGTTGGTATACATTGTAGTAATTGTAGGTGAAAGGCACAAATACTTGAACCATAAAAAAAATACCAGTGTCACTTCACACTCTCAACAAAACCAAATATGCCAAGTGTGAAAGTTTCTCAAAGTTCATCTTGATAATCTTACCGACGAATTAAAATAACAATCAATTCTCACAACCCAAGAGTTAAAAAAGAATTATGCAAAACAAATAAAAAACAAAAGTATAAACAAATATAGAGTTCATCAAAAGCTTATTTTAATATATTAGATTTTTTTATAAATAAATATTAAAATTTGAAAATAATTGTTTGAATTTTATGTGAATTTAATGTATGAATATATGACTTAAATATGTTTTTGATTCCTGATATATACTTGAATTTTGCATTTGGTTCCTAATAAATTTTTTCTTTGTGATAGGTTCCTAATATTTAAAAAGTTTTATGCGAGGTCTATGCTATTAGAAGGGATTCATTAACTGTTGATGTGATTGTTAACTCGACACGTCAACAAGCTACTTGTGATGTCATGTCAAATTAAATGTGACATGTAAGTTGATCATGTGTCATCTAACATGATATCATATTTTAATTAAATTAAAATGAAAAAACATGTACATTCATTCCTTCCTTGAAAACAATTGTAGTAGAAGGGTCAAAATACTCAGCCTAGTGATAACCCTTCGACTTCCCACTCGCCTTCTCATAAAAAAATTGCACTTCCTTCATAGGCTTATACTTACTAAGTTCAATTTCAAGCTCAGCATCAATAGTCCACCAATGCGAATCACCCACAAACAATATAGTACCACCAGAACCAACAACAACAACACCATCACTAATAGCACCTCCAACTCCTCCAGTATTAACATGACTAACAACAATCACACTATTCCTAACACCATTTCCACCTACCCTATTAGCATTCCCCACTTCCTCCACCACCACCAACACCATCTTGACCTTCTATCACCAAATCCTCATTTCCCACAATCCCAACAACCCCACCATGTGGTTATTGTCCAATCCCTTGCACTACAACACCATCATTCCCACCCTGATCCTTAATTTCACTCAAATTCCTAGATTGGTTCCCTAATTCAACCCTAATCCCACATTTGGCACCCATCTCATTCCCAATAAACCCTTGATTTTGAAACCCATCAACCCTCCCCGAAACCCTAGATTCCATAACCTCTCTTCCTCCACCACCAATGGCACCCTCTCCATTGCCACCAACACCCGAAATCAAAACCCCGACGACATCCAAAACCAGCGACGGTGATGAAGGCTTCTTTTCTTCAACGTCGCTATTTTGGAACCCCGAACTGTCGTTCTTGTGCAATGATTGAAGGAACACTTCCTTGGTGTTGACGTCGTTGTAAAGGTCCTCGTAATCATTGTCTTCTTCCTCGCCCAAGAAACCCTCATCAATGACGACATGCATAGCTTCATTATGGCAGAACTGATCCATAAGATCCCCGTTCTAACCGTACCCTCCCTTGCCTTCGTCCATTTTGGGTCCATTTCGGCGATATAACTCCTATTTATTTATTTTAATTTAATTAAAATATGATGCCATGTTAGACGACTCGTGGTCAGCTTACATGTCACATTTAATCCGACGTGGCATCACATGTAACTTGTCGACGTGTCAAGTTAACAACCACATCGACAATCAATGGATATCTTCTAACAACAAGGACCTCACACAAAACTTTTCAAATATTAGGGACCTATCGCAAAGAAAATTTTTATTAGACTAAATACAAAATTCAAGTATATATCAAGGATCAAAAACATATTTGATATATAAAAGTCCATAAGAATTGGAGGTCGTATAAAATAACTATATAATGGTGAAAACATGTACACCTAATTCGTCCAAGCTATGTTTTTTTATGCATAAGAAAAAAATAGACAAAGGAAGACTGTTGCCTAAAGAAAAGGGTTCCTACAACATTAGTTGCGAGGTACAAAGAAAAAAAGAAAGGGAAATCCACCAAAAGCATAAAAGGTACATGCGAAGTAGCTCCAAACTCAACTAAGCAATCAACACAAGCATCGTCTTGTTGTAAAGTATGTTTGATCAGAGGAGCATAAGAGTGGAAATCAGAAACTCCATCCGTGATGAACTTGATAGTGGAAGCCAAATCTGATTCACAAATGACTTTGTCAAAGCCTGCATCTTTGGCAACCTTGAGGCCTCCAAAGTTGTTATTTATATAGTTGAGACACAAATAAACCATTATCATTGAACCTTAAAATGGTTTGACAAACACAAAGCATGATAGTAATTAAGAAGTTAGAGTATTCTTGAACTCTTTGTGTTAGGTGTAAAGGAGACAAGCATTATGGACTAATTCAAAACATATTCCACATATTTTTATGTTAATACAAAGGTTTAAATTGTAGAGAGAATTTGTTAATCACTTCATTATTACATTTATCTTTATATATAAAGTCAATAAGTCTAAGATGACCCTAACATTTCGAGTAGAAAAATTGTAGGACATAGGACATAAATGAAACTTTACATAACTAATTCCCTATATCTCAGCTTGACCCACTAAACATTCCCCTTGCTTGATGGAGAAGCCTATGATGAATCTTCCACTATCATTTTTTATTATGCCACCGGGAAATAGGATCAAAAGTACCATCGACATTAAGTTTCACCCATGAGGGAGAAGGGAGGGAGCCACTATTGGACTAAAATGATTCATCATAATCTTATTTGAATCATATATAGGCCTTAGTTGATGAGGACATGACAAGGACTAAGGGCAATGAACCTTTAGAAGGACTTGGAGGACCTATAACAAGGGCTAGAACAAAGAAGACCAAGGAAGCTCTTCAATAAGTGTTAACCATGCTATTTGAATTTAGGCCCAAGTTAGAAGTGGAGAAGCTTTAGATTATCAATTGCACCATGTTCCAAGAAGAGTAGAGGGCACCACCTTTGTTGAGTGATTTTATTAGCATTTTGTTAGTTGAAATAAAGGCCCAAACTTTTGTTAAAGTGGATATCAATTCTCTTTGGATTTGCACCACCTATGGACTTGTTTTAATTTGAAGAAATTAAGGTTTAATAAGGTGAAAACTCTAGGTCGGTGGCTGCCTCTTGACTAGTCAGAAGTTGCGCATTTTTTCACATGTTTCTGTGTCTTAATTATAGTTTTAATTAGGTATAATGACACCATCAATTGTTGTTATTGGTGATCATTTGTCTTAATTATAGTTTTAATTAGGTATAATGACACCATCAATTGTTGTTATTGGTGACCATTTCATCTTTTCACTTTTGTAACCAACTTGATGTTATTCCTATTTATGGGCTGCATATTTTCTAATAAAAAATGGACCTTGAATTGAGTTGTAATCACCTTCTAAAGTGTGAGAGTGAATCTCCTTAGTTCCTTGAATGATTCAAGAAATTGGTTTATCAAGGAATATCACCTTGTGTGTGACATCAATTCCGGAGGAGTGATTCTTTCAACCACCTTCTTCTTTCTCCTTCTTCATCATTCTAAACCAGCCTTTAATCCCACTTAAACACCATCATTTTCATCATCATTCTCCATCCAAACACATTTAAACTTTGAACCAAATCCCTTCCATTCAGCCTTCCATAAACTCATCACTTTCTCTTTCCTTATCCATTCCATTTTCTGAATTTTCATACAAGTAAAAACAAAACCTTTGAAGATTCATCCTCAAACCTTGTGCAAATGGGTTTACATCATTTTGGTATCAGAGCTCTGGTTCAAGGGTTTTTCAAGACTGCTTGGGCTGAAATTTCTTGGTAACATCCTTCTAATTTCTTCTTTGTCATTTTATATTACCTTGTTCATGCTATTTTTTTATTGAGGCTAAATCATTGCAAAAATTAGGCCTTTAATTTCTTGTTAAAAAAAAGGAAAACTTATTTTAAAAAAAAATATTTTGGCTGAATGGTTCATGCTATAATAGCTTTCAAAAATTCTTGAAGGTAATATAATTGGTTGTTAGAAGGTTTGAACTACCAAATTCTGAAGTTTAATTCCTTCAAAAAAAAAATTCCATTGTTGTAGTTGCTGGAATTTTTGTTCTTGTTCTAAGCTTTTGTTAACCTAACCCTAAGCTTTTTCCTTGTCACAAATTGGTGGTTGAACTTTGTGTAAACTTTCTCTTGAATTGCTTTAGAACTCAAGGAGAATTCTAGAGTGGATAAAGGCAAGAGTGCACAAAATTGAAAAAAAAAGAGTCAAACACTTGAGAGTTCAAAAAGTGAGGACAAAAAGAGGGAAACACAAGAGAGAAAAAAGATAAGTGAAACACTTGAAGTGAAGGAGAATTTTCTAGCTACAAAAGGAGAGGTCAAAGGGTTGTTTCATTCAAAAGAGTCCCTATACTTGTTGATTTGCAAAAAATATGAGCCAAGTGGGAGAATGTTAGAATTAATGTCTCATGTGAGAGACATGTGACTTATTTAGGGACTAATAAATAAATAATTAATAATTAAGGACTAAATTATAATTGGGTTAAATAGGAGAAATTTTTAGAAATAACTGTTACTTGGTGAGAGTAGTGATTATAAATGGGTGAATACTCACTTACGTGAAACAAGGTCTCTTTCCTAACAGAAAAGTGTTCTCTCTAACCTTTGTTCATCACAAAACTTAGAGAGACAGAAATAATAGTCAAGG
Organism: Glycine soja; assembly: GCF_004193775.1. Classification (NCBI taxonomy): domain Eukaryota; kingdom Viridiplantae; phylum Streptophyta; class Magnoliopsida; order Fabales; family Fabaceae; genus Glycine; species Glycine soja. The sequence goes on along the minus strand of NC_041017.1, from coordinate 27,425,933 downwards.
AAGTGAAATTTTGTTTCTCTTCTCTTCTAAGAAATCAAAGTACATCAGATAGAAGTTTTACTATAGAAAAAGGTATGCATTGTTTGTTTATTATTTGTGAGAATCATAGGTTTTAAAATTCTGTTGATTTATTATAATTATTAATCTAGGAAACCCTTAAAATTTTACATGAAAGTAATGTTAAGATCATGCTCTTAAGTCTTACGACACGTCCTATGGTTGTTGGAATACCGAGTGGACACCATGTTGAGACATGGTCTACTTATGATCAATGAGGTATATAACTCTATAGTCTTGAGTGCATGAAGCACAAAAAAACTGAAAGTGAGTGACGTGATCAGCTCATTGCCGACGGGGTACAGTTAAAACCAAAAAAGAACTAATTTTTGTTGTTCAAGAATAACCTCCCTGTATATATAGTGACACTTAAAGCTAAAGGATATATTGATTTTTTTAATTCATTTTTTATGTTACATTTCATATATATATATATATATATATATATAAAATTTATTGTGTTGTTTCTTTAATTTAAATATTTAAATTTATTGAAATGAACTAATTTGGTAAATAAAAAAGTTGTTACTACAACACATTTGAGAGGAATTATTTTACTACTCTGTCGTCCCAAAGCCGCCAACCGAAGCAAGAAGAAAGTGAGACGAACACTACTACAATAATGTCTTTTTACGACACTGCTACTACGTCGGTCATTAGAAAAACGTCGTAGAAATAGTTGCGGTGGCATTGTTGTAATATTAACAATGTTTACAACGCCGGTTATTGTAATAACCGCCTTTAATAAGCAACCAAACTGGAACAACGACGGTCTTTCCATAATGACCGTCTTTGAATAATGTTTTAAAATTTAATTTTTTGAATAATTTATTCGTGATATATATACTCAGGAGTCCCGCACCCGAAACTAGCTACTGTTCTTCGATACACTCAGGAGTCCTGCGCGCGTAACCCTAGCTACTGTTCATCGTTGTTGAAGGTAGTCCTCTACTCTCTGAAAAGCCCCTTAAATTCGTCTTTGTCCTGGACTTTGACTCCCTCATTGGGTGCCTTTGTGTTTATATTACAGCCCTCGAAGTGTACTGTGCCTCTGTGTCTTCAATCTCTGCGAAGCAGCAGCAGAGAAGTTTTCCGACAAAGGTAAGTACCCATGTGTTCAATGTCTGCTCCTCAACATCAATGTGTTGCCTTTGTTTTTTCATTGTCTATGACCATGTAATGTATGGGAGGGGGGAAGAGATGGTCGAAGGAGAATGGGTTCAGGCGTTTGAGTGTAAGTGAATCAGAAAAGATTTTGAAGAATAGGGTGTTCAGGAGTTGAATCTTTTAGCTTACATTTTAAGCACATGCTTTGCTGAAATGGCATAGGGAAGTGTGAGGATTTAGGATTGTTTCATGGTGTACATGACTGTAGACCAGTTGAACTAATTCAATTTTGCAAAGTTGCAATAAATATATTTTCAATTAATATTTTCAGGCATTGCCTTAAAGACCACGTACCTCAAATTTGGGGGCATGGCTAATACTTCATATTTCTAGATGCTAATTATACTGTAAATGTGTAGTGAGGAAAACTATTCTTCCTATTTGTATAATTTATTATTTTTTATGCTGGTTTTCAAATTTTGAAAGGAACAAGAACTATGTAAATGAATAGCTGTTATTGTGAATTGTTATTCCTTTGTTTTTGCTTTCTATTGAACATGCAACCAAAAGAATTTTTAGGGTACACTGAATTAATTTGAAGTTCGTATATTTAAATTTTGTAATTTTCTTTTAAAATTTATTTTGGTGTTTAAGTTAAAATTTTACCTGCTTTCTTTTTCCTAATTGATGTATTTTTTTTTACGTGCTGATTGTTGATCTCATTGTACGTGATAGTTGAGTGTAAATTGAGCCTTGAGGATAGTGTTTATTCAATTTGGAAATTGTAAAGGAAAGAAAGCTCTGAGCTGGTATAGTGTTCATGTTTTGGACCGTATTTGCTGAAACTATAAACCTACAATTGTTCAACACCTGGATGTATGCGCTCTTTTGGTTGCAAGGCTGATATATTTTTACTTACTATGAGAAAATAGAACTAGTGGATCATCCACACCAACAATGGCTGCTATGAACCAATAAGCTATAAAACCCTGTAGATTAAACGATCTGTTTGATTTATAAACAGAAAAATATTGTACATAGATACTAGAATTGAACTGTTAGGTTTTGGAATCCTTATATAGCATGCTATAGTTGCCATAAACTGCATAATACCAAAGGAGAAAGTAAATGCTCTTCCAATGGATGAGGAGGATCATATCTTGGCTTTTATTCGTTGATGCAAATTGTTAATATCTTTGCTCTATTATGATTGAAACAAATTACAGTTGCTCTGTTATGATTAAGGTTAGGTAGTTGTTCGATTTTACAAAGGCAGTTGCCTATTACTGGAATCCTGGCTTACAATTAAAACTGATTTACTTTTGATTTTTAAGTGGCTACAGAGTAGTAATATTGAATAAACAAAAAAAAAATACCTACATGGTATTTTTACGCATCACACATGCATGCTTACATCACAGCTAATATAATTTCACGAGTTTATATTTTCTGCTTGAATTTCAATCAGCCTAAATTTACTGTCACATGGCTATAGTAATAGTTTAGTTCTCACATAGGCTGCTTAATAAGCAACTTGTGAAGAACTAAAGTTCTTTAGTTAGTTCTGAAGTTGCTTATTAGTAAGTTTTTATCTTTTAGTAAAGGTCTTTGGAGAATTCATTTTCACCATGTTTATTTAATCTCTTTTAATTTGATATGTATTTTATGTCTTTCTTTTCAAGTTGAGGGTGAGCTCTATATTGAATTATTGATGATTTAATTTAGCTTTCAAACTTACATCATTTCTACTTGTCATTCTAGGCCTAGGCTTGTTGAATCTTGTCTTGGATTATTTACTTGCAAAAGAAGAGAAACTATTAGGCTTGTCTTAGCTTTACTCACTACTACCATTGGGCTGCAAACGGGTCAGTGACTTTTTTTTTTATTGAAGCTCTGGTTGATGTTCGTATTATGTTTTATTAATTTTATATTTTTTTCATATGTTAAAGTTTGTTCATATACAACTGAATGTTAGCTTGACATGGTAATTGTTATGATGATAATAAAGTTGCTGGTCTGTCTGTTTTTATATGTCAACCTAATCTTGGTCACTCTTGGTGGCCAGTCAACTGTTAGCTATCAATAATCCAAGTAATCTCAGGATTTGTTGATGCTAATAATGGTTTCCAATTATGAGAATTCCCCCAATGTAAAATCAATACATAATTGAGTACTATATGCAGATATAGACATATAGCCCAAATGGTGCCAAACCAAATTAGTTGCCATGATTGTTTGTGTATTCTCCTGTTACAGGCCAATCCTTGAAATCATAGTATGATACTACCTCTTTTATTTTGAATCATAATTGACTTGGAATTATTGGAAGCATCACACTTAAGCAACCTGAAAATTAACTAATCCATCATCACTGTGAAGTAAAGCAAAAAATATGATATGTATGTGTCCAAACATGACTTGACAGTAGCTTAATGCATCAACTTAGTTTAGCTTCAGCAAAAAGGTGTTCCTATCAGTTCAGCTAACCTCTCAGTGGTTTAATTTCTATGTTGAGGTTCAAATCAATTCACAGAGAATGATAATTGACAACATTTAAGTTGGTTTCTACCTTCTCTCTGATTTTAGGGCACTCAATTGGGCTTTTATATCCTTTAGGAAGAGGAACATATTAGAAACTAAAGTGAAAGTTTTTATAAAATTAGGAACTAAGGATATTTTTTGCCCTTGTCAGGTGCTGTAGCAAAACCCTTTTTGCCCCTGTCATTCTAGGAGTCTCTTTCTTTTTGTGTATGACATTGCCACTACCTTAGGCTATTCAACACAGCTATCATATTGAGTGTAGAGAAAATTTGGACAAAAGGGTAACTAGACAACAAGTTCTAGGCAACAATTTCAACTTAAGTAGTTATTGAGCAATAACAAAATAACCTTGATACTTTCTTAATTAGAATTATAATTAAAATCCTTACTTGAAGGGTAGCAATTTGATGAGTTTTGAGGGCTGAAGAATCCTAACTTGAAGACACTGTTAGGGGAGATGAGAGTGTGAGGGCCTGTGATGTATTGGCCTGATGTAATGGTATTGTTGGCAGAACTTAAACACTGACAAAAACAGTAAACTATGAACAGAGCAAGTATGAGACTTGTGATATCCATAATCATTTCTGGTGAAGTGTTAGAAGAGAACTATGTTGAATGCTGATTCAGTAAGCCATCAAGTTATATGTTGAGATCCGGTCATCTGATAGTGCTTCAATTAGTTGAGGCATACTAACAAAGTAGTACAACTTTTGAAGATTTTATCTGTAAGTAAGTTGGAGTTCTGAGGGTTGACTCTGCTTTTAAATCACCAAACTTTTAAAAGTCCTCCTTGTTCTCTTGTAAACTCACCAAACTTTTCCTCCTTGTTCTCTTGTAAACTCTTATGTCTATGACCATTGACCAAGAATTTGTGATAGGTAATTAAACTCTCCTTTGATACGACTTTGCATAGATCGATTCAAAGTCTTTTATCTGATTTTGTTAATCATGACAAAGGAATTAATTTGAGAACATATCACCCAACTTTTGCAGGAAATTCAATGTACCTTATTCTCGATTTAATTCAATGTACCTTATTCTAGATTTCCCAAAACTTCCAATAGCGAGTTGTTTTGGAGATTACTGCATAGATAAGAGAAAAAATGAATTTATTTTGGAAACAACAAATATCAAAATACACTCAATTTAAAACAGTAAGTTCCTTGTCAAAATTGTTTAGTTTGTTGCAAAAATTAAACTCAATATTCCTCGAGTCTGTAGTAGTAACCCGGATTCAGAAGTTACATTGTAAGTTTATCTTTAGTATTTAAGGCCACGTTCTCCCATATGCTAGCAGGGATGGATCCAGACAGTAAATTGTTCTCAAGTGACCTGTGTTTAACAATGAAACAAAAACATCAATCCAATGTGCAAACAAATTCACTTGGATAGAAGTCTCGCTAAATTCCAGAGATGGCAACTTGCTTCTTACATAGAGAGTTATTTAAGAAAATTCAAGATATTGTTATGAAATAATTAAATAAATATCATGTGAAACACAGGTTGACAAGAATCTTCTTACAATTTTTGAAGATGAGGGTATATGAAGCTTCGAGGAATTGATCCATTGAGATGATTATTATTGGATAGAACACTGCAATAGCAAGAAAATTATGACTAATTAATTGGCTATAGGATTAAGCTAAATAAATTGTTAAATTACATAATATTCTCTTATTTATTATTAGATAGTAATTAGAGATTTATTTTGTTACTCTATTAGATTGATGAATGTAATTAATACTGATCTCACTTACTTTTTTTAAATAAAGGCTTCATGTGATGATCAAAACACACACAACTTACAACTTACAATAGTACAACATTTTTATATGATATTAGAGCAAAATATTCTTATCCTTGGATGAGGTATCACTAAAATCCTGTCTTACCCGGAATCCACTGTCCCCAGTGGGCCATCCGCTGACCTTTTCAATAACCAGTTTAAACTTCACGGCCGAAGCTTCGTGACCTTTCCAGCCAATAACCCACGCGCGTGCATCTCACGCTTTCAATGTGTGTTCTATTCACTGATGAACAGTACCTCCCTTAATTGTGGGCATTTTTTTTACTAAATTGATCTTAGGTAATCAATTCTGATCTTATTTGTTTATTGTAAATAAAGACTTTGGGTGGTCATCCAAAACAAAAAATTTCTACAAATTCTATATAAATACTGTGAAAGTAAGGAAACCAAGAACATCATATATAGATACAAAATATATAAATAAAAATTGACTATTTACGTACATAGTTGTCATATTGTCTGCAAGTTCTGATGGTATATGTCCAGTAAACTGATTCCAGCTAAGGTCTCTAAAACATGAACCAATCAAATTAGTTTGTAACTAAAACATGAGTAGTAAATGATTTTACTGTCATTGATTACACCCGGTTTAACTTTAACCTATTCATTTTATTTTTTCTAAAAGAATGGCTAAATACACTTTTTACCTTATGATACAAAGTAGACTTCAATGATCTTTAGACAACAATGGCTCCAATTTGGAATCTCTCTCCTCGGGGAGTGGAGGCCTGCCATTACCAGACTCCAAGTCGGTAATTGAAAGCTTCTCCAGTCTCTCTTTTGATAATCGTGCAAACAAACTTGGTTTGTTCTCTACTGAAGAGAATGGTGCTTGTGGACTGTTAGATGCTCCTTTCAAGCTTTGAACATGTTGCAAGCAAACTTGAACAACATCATGTACTCTCACAAAGTACCATTCTTTGCCTATCAACTCCACCAGACCCGATCTAGACAAGGTAAGCAGAACTTCTGGACTTGGATTGGATATTGCAATCTGCAAGAAGAATAAGCTCAAGTTGGTTGGTGGGGACATTGTAAACCTGTAGCGATTATTTCAAGAATTCTAACGGTAGTTGAAACTTCACAATCTTATTCTACCTGAATGTCCCGTAATTTGTACTCCTGATACAAGTCTTTCAAAGCCTGAACAGCACTAGAATCTATGTATGTCACAGCTGCAGTCATCAGAAGTCAGAATTATTATCATTATCCCTTTCATTGTTTAGTTATGAACAATTGTAGTGGAAAACAACATTCACAAACTTCAGTACAATGTGGTTCATGTAATTCAGCATCTGAGGTAACTTAAAAGTAATGAAAATGATAAACACCTGCTGAAAATGTCTCACACAGCATCCACACGATCCAGTTATGACACAGTTAACCACCATTAGAAATTAGGCATTTTGATAGTCTCATGAATCAATTGAGTCATATTGACCATTAGTGCCACTAGTACACATCGATAATTATACATTCACATTCATTTACTCTTTAAATAAAATTTCAACATGTTAAGAAATATGTTAGCTTAAATAGTTAAACACATGAACAATACAGCATATGCCTCTTTGTGCACAGGGCAAGCAAGACTTACGTGCCATCTCTAGAATCACAAAATAAATTCTTTCAACCTCAGGTCCACGTCTTTTAGAATGATCAACATCAACTTCATATTCACGCAACCTGATAAGAGAACTCTAAATGAATTAAGGCACGCTCTTGATTGGGAAAATGTCAATTACAACTCACTTCTCATTACCTGTCCTTGATGTAACTTGTGTTTGCAAAATAAAAATATTGCCTAATCAAAATAATCCTTAGTACAAGGAAAATATTGTCAAAAAAACTCATGGTTCAACTAAGAACCTGCTGAAACTCATGATTGTTTGTCATATCACTTAATGTTGTCAAAATGTTCAACTATATGTATATATAAATGTATTTGCCATGTCCTGATCTGGTTTGTAGTTTTGACACGATTATTTTGAACCTAATATATTTTTCTTTTAAATGTAGGTTGTGAAGCTTCATTAAAATACTGGGTATGTAGACAACACACCAACACAAAGACTGCTCCAGGTCATTGGTAAGCATAAGCTCCTATTCATCAATATTTTCTTTGCTAGATTTGAAGATAGTTTTGATAAATTATGATGCTACCACACTTTCATTTTCCTAGCAAGTATCTTAGTTATTTTTATTTTTAAGTGGACGAAAACACAGGTATTTATCAGAATGTTGTTATTTTGATTGCACTGCCTAATAGCTTAACAATGAAAATAAAATCTCAAAAGTCCAAAGATAATCAATGGTAATCATATAACAAGAATTCTCTTGATTTAGGAGGTTATATTTTGACACTTCAACATCCAGTATGATTTGTCTTTATTAGAGCATTTATGATCAAGTAATTAAGAATTTGTTGCATATAAGGGTAGCTTAAACTTTGAAAATAATTAAGAATATAACATCCCACTTGAACTTTGAAATGAAAGAACCACAAATTCCATTCTAATAATAAATGGGAACTTGGCACCCACACTAAGAAAAAAGCAAGTTGGGCACGAAATCAAGTTGGCAGCATAGGAACAAAATCATCTTTGCTAATGATACATTTGACGCTACCAAACTGCTGGACGATGCAGTTTTTTTGTTATGGACATGGCTTCGAATCTTAAAGAAGGATTTTCTTACCCATTACAACCACTGGTCAAGTAACATCACAAGTGGTTTTAGTAGGTAGCTCAGGGTGTAATGTTAGACTGTTACTAGAGTTTATTATATGTTATGTACCCAGAAATTGGTTCTATGTTACACTACATTAAGTCTGCCATGGAACCAAAAATCTGACCCATCTATCTGTACTTTTGAGTACCTCTGGTACTTTATTAATATAAATACTTATTTTTGCTGATAAAAAAAAAGTTAATTTTTACCACACAACACTAGCACACAACACTAGCCAAAACTTAATTTGTTTCCATTTGACAAAATATTTAAATTATCCTTATTTCAGTTAAAATAAACCTCTTTACTGGTTGTACTATTTTATAAACCTTAAACATGATGAATTGTTATTTGAGTATGATTGATCCAGCTGATAGTTTCCCCCATGGTACAGATTATATGTCGTCATCACTACATTTGTGTTAGTGTTTTCCCTGTAACTGCATCCCCGCACTCGTTGTCGTTCACACTGAGCATCTTTCGAGGTATGTCTCTATTTTTAAAAAGTGGTATGATTGTAACATGTCGTTGTTCAAATATCGGTATTGTTTCATGTTACTAGTTAGTTGCATTATGAGTGAACCTTAGTTGCATTATAAGTAATGTTACTAATACTACATTTTTACAATTTTTTTCACATTTTTATTTTTCTCTATCACAACATTTATTTTATTACACATTTTTCTCTTCTCTTCTTATTTCTTTCTTTTGTATAAAAATTGTAATTTTTAATATAAATTACGTTACTATAAAAAACAGTTATATAAATTACACTGATTACTGTACCAATCCACTAAAATTATTTAAAGATCTAGCAACAAGAGACTTGAGTATTTTATATAAAATACAAATTTCAATACTATGTTTATGAGGAAAAAAAATAATGTTGGACGTATCTGATCCTCTTCCATTTTTTGTACAATCCCCACTATTCCTGCACCAGCTAAGTTCCCACCTCGCTTTACAATTGTCTCACAAACCTCTAAAACTGTTTTTCTTTCACTTAAATTGGATTCAACCTAAAGTGAAACAACCCAATGGAAACAAAACACAAAATGAAAATTAATTATAGGGTGGGTATTATATGCATTTTTTTAGCGGATACAATAAAACACATTGCTCTTGTTTGACAATAATATGATCATAACTCTGCATCATCTTAAAAATCTGGTCCACAAGGAGTATGCTTTTAAATAAAATATATTTTGAATAATTATTTTAAAAATTACTGTTGAAAGAGTGAGTTTTATATTTGCAATATCAAATAACAAAATGGTGCTTATTTATATAATAGTTCTCTTGGGAAATTACCATCTTTCTTTGGCCAAGAAAGAAAATTACCATCTTGGTTAAAGGGAGACCATTTGAGAAAGCTCCCCACTCAGTGCTCTACTATTTTCTGAATTCAAGTCTAGCTTTGAATATAGTTGTATCTTATAACATTTTTGAATATTTTTTTGCATTTTGAATATTTTTGAATTTTCTTAATTTTAAAAATAGAAAAACTATTAAACTTGAAAATTGCAAAAGAACAAAAAGTACAACTAAACCTTAAAATATCAATCATTAGTTGTGGTCTTATGAAACAAAATAGCACCAACTTGCACACAGTTATGGGAAATTTTTGGATGTATGAAGTATTTACATGGCAAATTCAGTAAATCCTTCTCTGAATGTCAGCCCACAGTATTGTCCTCAATAGTGTTATAACAGAATAGTAAATGACATTTGTATTATTGAGAAGATGACGGGTAATAGGGTTTTACTAAAAAAAAAACCTTAAATATAGTATACATCCTTAATAAATATTCGATTTTTATGTTTGTTTTGTAATAAATATTTGTTTTGTGTTAAGTTCTTAATAAGAATAATTTTTTTTGTTCTTAACATTTATTTGTAGTTCCTCATTACTTAATAAATTTTGTATTTGTTCTCTAATAATTATTTTTTATTAGTTATTAGTCAGAACTAAAACAAAATTCGCTAATTAAAGTATCAAAGGTCAAGAATAAAAGTGTTGTTTTATTAGGGACTCAACGCAAAATAAAATTTTATTAGAAAATAAATAAAAAATTCAAATATGCAAATGCGAAGAGGATATTATTAGAAAATAAATAAAAAATTCAAAAATATGAGGTTCAGGAAAAAAAATATTATAAGCTTCCTATCTATAAGCTCCCTTATTTCTTGTTCTTTGTTGGTCAGTGTAGACTTATAAGTAACAATATATGATGTTAAATTAGCACCTCTAGAGCCTCAAAACTTGTCCCTGGCCCAAAAATTTATCATTTTAGTTAAATTAGCTACTCACATAAAACTTATACTACAAGAAATAACTGATACCACCTTCAAAAGTCGAATTTGATGTTGTAAAGCAATTACATCCCCAATAGAATCTTCGTTCACCACAACCTACAAGAACAATATATGGAATGTATAGTGATAGGTTCATGAGATTCATTCCTTTGAAAGAAATTCAGACTGGTCATAGAAAGCGTTTACAAGAGGCTCATAAATCCTATTCTTGAAAAATATCTGTACCAATTCAAGTGAGCTGTCATTTAATTTTAAGAAATAAAAGCTTCAAACTTGTGGGTGGTTTCTAGGTTTGGTTAATTGGGCACTTGGTTGGTAGATCCGAATAACTGTATTAGTGAGTATGATTCTGAGTAATTTGTTACAATTATATCGACTGATATAATTTAATTATTAGATTAAATGTTATATTATTAATATTAATTATGAAAATAAGTTTTATGGTATTTTAATTCATCAATATTACTTGATTTTAATTTTTGGCCAAAAATAGAAAAAATAATTTAGGATTTTATTCTTAATATTAATTATAAGAACATTCAAAATTCAGATAATATCAAATCTTATATTTTTTCTTCATTTTAATTTTTGGCCAAAAATAGAAAAAATAATTTAGGATTTTTTTTTAATCGTAGGATGTTTGTAAATTTATGTGATGGACATATCTCACTGTGCATATTAAAACAATTTTATTGTTTTTCCACTAACTATTATGCATACTTTTTTTATATAACTTTGAATGAGATCAATTTTCAGAACTAGAACAAATTTATGGATTTGTGTTTGATCATTGTCAATATTGACTTGGCTTTAAGAGAAAATAGAGCCTCCAGATGAGACTAGCATTTTTAGCCTGGGCTCTGATGGGAAGGTAAGTATTATAAATTTAATGTTATTCCAGCTTGTGAAATGGGTTGTACACTTATATTAATTTATTCTTTGTTGTCAAATTTTTGAGTGGAGTTTGCAAAATCAAGGTCAAATCCTGTGGTCAAGAGACTCTAGTAGGTATATTTCTAGTTTGACACCTTACACTTAGATGTACACTGTTTCTTTTTTCTTTTGTGCGGCTCAAAATAGTTTTTATTAGCCAAATGCAGGAAAATTTGATGCATGAAATAGAGGATTGTCATATCAGACTCAAGAAGTAAACAGACTTCATTATTTATGAATAAATTATAGAAATAATCTGGTTTTTTTAGGCCAGATTTTAGTACAAACTTCAACAAAGACAGGGTTTCTCCCTAACAAGGAATTTCCTCTTTCAAAATACCAGAAATTCCAATCAAACATCTTAATTGCCTTCTACAAATTAGTCACACAACCTATATATAACTATCATGCAACATATAAATGCCTAATCCTAGATAACTTCCTAATACAGAATTATAACATCCTAATTACAATTTGGGCTTTGGGTCTAACAACTCAATAATATAAAATTGGTTTGAAAGGTTAGGATTGTCCGAGTCTTATAATGACTATATTGGCCATATTTTTTTTAGTCGATGTGGGGTCCCAATATTATAAGTGTAAATATTTTATTTAGAGTATTTGGCTTGCTTTCTAAAGTATTTTTATCCCGGTTCCTCCTATCCTTGGTTTTATACTTGTTTGAAGAAATAATTCATAGCATGACCTTTTTTTTGCCTTCCATAGGTTCTGTTACCCCCTCAATGATTCAAAATATTGCAGACATGAGATGGCATTATATGCAAATGGGAGGAGACTCTTGGTAACATCTAGTTCATTTAGAGCACCCATATACCAGGTTGATGATTTGTGGTGAATTGTGATTAGACCATTGCCTTTAGGGATTATAATTATATAATTATCCATACATTGGTTTGACTTGTTACACCCAGTAAATTTTGGCTTTGAATATTTCCGGTTATCTTGTTAGTTATCTGGAATTGTTGTGTCTGGTTGTCTTGTGTCAGGTTCATGGTCAAATATAAAATAAAAAATGCTATAGCATTTAAGCATGTGGCAGCCCTCCTTGAATTAGAGTCCTAGCTTCTCTGTAGGAGACTCCTCACTATACAGAGAGCCTTGGTTGAAACCAGGGTTATCCTATCTTGTTGAAACATCTAGTGTCAAGGATTAACGCTTAAACCTTGAAGTTTATAACTAGAATGGTAATTTTCTTATAATTCCCCCCTCAGTGCTTAAACCTATTGCTGAAATTTATTTTAGTTATCAGACTGGGACAATAAGGATTGAATTCTTGATCACTAGGTCATGGAGATCTCATGCAGTCATACCATGTTAAGTACTAACTTTTAAAGTCTTACAATTTTTAAGTAGGCCCATGAGTATTTTTGATATCTTGCAATTTTGTCCAACTAGTTAAAATGGGCCATGGCTCATGTTTTGTTCTATAACTAATTAAACAATCCAGAAAATTTCAACCTGGAGACTCCTGGCCCCTAGGCCGTATCTTATGAAATGCCTTAACCTAATATAAGGCCAAACAAGTATATCTTGAAGACTCAAAGATCTCGACAAAAGGTTAGAAAATCTAGCTTGCCTTAATCCATATGATTTTTCTTTTTTGCACATCACTGATGTAGAGCATCAAAGGAGGAGGCCATCCTCATCCTTCAAACATTGGTGATTTGTTTTCAGAAGGGTCTCTTAATCCATATGCAGAGGATCCCTATGCATTTGATTAGAGGTATTTACAATCAGATACTGAGTTACTGCAATCCTAATTTTATTTCCTTTGAAATGTGATGATTCCTCCTACTAAAAGCCATGAGTAAAGTACTGAAGCCATTTCAGAGCTTCCTAATTTTGTCTGTGATGGTGTGTTTTTACAAATGCTAAAATTAAGATAGACTCCATGCTATTACTTACTAGTAACTGTTCCCTGGAATTCTATAATTTGTTGTCTCAGACTCTCAATCATAGCCTCTGCCAAGGAATAAATACCTTGAATTCAAATGTCAAATCAGACACTGCATTCAAAGGCGGTTATTACATAATAACCGTCTTTGAATGTCGATCAGATGTAACATTCAAAGACAGTTATTATGTAATAACCGTCTTTGAATCTCGAGGAGATGTAACTTTCAAAGGCGGTTATTACATAATAACCGTCTTTGAATGTCGACCAGATGTAACTATCAAAGGCGGTTATTACATAATAACCGTCTTTAAATGTTACATCTGATCGACATTCAAAGACGGTTATTATGTAATAACCGCCTTTGATAGTTACATCTCCTCGAGATTCAAAGACGGTTATTACATAATAACCGTCTTTGAATGTTACATCTGATCGACATTCAAAGACGGTTATTATGTAATAACCGCCTTTGAATGTTGAACCAGACACTGCATTCAAAGACGGTTATTACATAATAACCGTCTTTGAATTGTTCTAACTTTCAAAGACGGTTATTATAATAACCGTCATAAAAAGCAATTGCGTTTCAACGACATTATATACAACGACGGTTTACAACCATTGTTAAAAGCACTTAATAACCGTCGTAAAAAGTCATTTTTCTAGTAGTGGAACATTACAAGAGATGCTTATACGATATTGTTAATGACTGCATAGATTGATTCATACGAATTTCATTGCAAATCACCAAAAAACAAATAAATAAATACTAATTTCATTGCAATGCAACGATAGTTTACCAAGCTAAGAAGTTAACCATTAATTCTGGCCAAAAGATACGTGAATTGAACAGTTAGTTATTGCGTTGCTTTCTGCAAATATATATGTGTAGGCACATACGAAGAAAATATATGAGACGAAAACACGAGACCTTGCAGATCAATCAGATTTGCTGCTACCATGTAGATGTAGGCAAATCCATTATATATGGGACTATTACAACTTCCTTAATGTATAAATGTGGAAAATCCATATTTATCTTTGATGTAAATTAAAAGCTAAGCACAACTGTGATCTTGACGTATTTCCTATGTATGTTAAAGGACGTAAGCCACGTAGTATATCATCATTAACTAGTTGGGTTCAGCTTTTGTCTAGCTAAAGACTCTTGCTATGGTTGATCCGAATCTCTTTTCTTCACCTCATCTTGCTTCGCCTCTTCTGGACTACCCCCAAAATAGCAGGGATGATCCATAATGAAAAATTATACATATATTGTATTCACTACGTACATATAATGAATTTTTTAATCAATTTTTTCCAATGAACTAGAAATTGATTAGGTCATTTTTTTGAATCATTTTATAAGGACACTTTTCAAGACTAAATAAATGGATAAATAATCATTTTGACTCATAAATGTATAAATCAATAACAATTTAGTCTATGAGAAAACAAAATTCTAATTTAGACCTTGAATATATAAAAAGTATGACAATTATGTCTTGCATATAACTTTTTCATGACAAATTGATTCCTGAATTTTACAACTTAATGTTAAATAGGTCATTGAAAAATACAATTAAATGTCAAATTAATATTTGAACATTATAATTTAGGCTTAATTACAAAATTCCTTCCCCTATTTTGTTTATTACACTAAATATAAACGTTGACTAGACTAGAAAGTTGATTAATATTTTCTTAAATAATAACTTAAAAAATGCTTAAGAAAGGAACAAAAGTCTTGAAATAAGAAAAACACACTTTTAATACTACGTCCAAGTACTCATTTAAATATTTAATGCAAAAATATAATACTAATATAAGTTTTATGCAAAAATAGTTCAAAATTTAAATTTTATTCTTTTTTAATTTATTATATTTTTATAATCTTATCTTTTATCTTTTAAAATATAATATATAAGATTAAATTCTATTTTCACATAATTTAGAATATGTATATTTATATAATTTTTGTTTTTATTTTATATATTATATTTATCTTTTAAAATAATACTTGTGATTTAGTGACAATATTTTTTATCTGTATTAAGATATTCATGCTATTTATTATAATATAGATAAAAATAATAATAATGTCAATAAATTACATACATAAATATTTTTAAAATAGGAAATATTGTCATTTTATTTAATTATATATCTTTACTATATAATTTAATTCTTTTTAAAAAATTATGTGATTAAATAAAGTTAAATATAAATAAAAAAAATACTATTATAATAAATAATAAGAATATCTTAATATAGGTTAAAAAAATATTATCATTAAATCACATATATAAATATTAAAAAGATAATAAAATATTATCATTTTATGAAATTATAAGTTATGTAAAAAAAATATACATTAAAGATGAAATTCATATTATATATTTACTTTATAAAATAAGTTTTGAATAGTGTGATAAAAATATATAAGATTATAAAAATATAATATATAAAATAAAAATAAAGCTTATATAAGTATATATATTCTAATTTATGTGAAAATAGAATTTAATCTTATATATTATATTTTTAAAGATAATATATAAGATTATAAAAATATAATAAATTAAAAAAAATTAAATTTTAAACTATTTCACATAAAATTATATTTTGCTAAAAATATTAAAATGAGCACTTAAGTGTAATACTAAAAGAATGTTCTTCTAACGTCAAAGACCATAATTAAAATATAAAGAACTCAAATAGTGAATTAAAAAATAAGAAATCGATTTAGTGTAATAGACAAAATATGAAAATAAATTTTATAATTAAACTTATAATTTAATAACAAAATGGTCCTACAAATTTAACATGACAAAATAGTCACATTTTTTTTACACATTTAGGACTGAAGCATCATTTTTGTTCTTTGAGTTTCCAAAATTAAATTGTCACCTGACCAAAATGATGGATCCTTTGCTCTTAAATGAGTATCTAATATTGGATTCTCCATCACACCAACCAATTTGATCTGCACAACTTTAGAGTATAAAAAATGATAGATAATCACTAAAACGTCCTTCTTTTTCACTTTATTTTATTTGTTAAAAATAGTAAAAAAAAATGAAAGTCGAGTAACGGGAACTTTTAAACAACTTAACATAACAAACAAGTAGATCTTCTCTAATAGTAAAAAAAAAAAAGTAAAAATATCTTTAAATAAGCAACGTAGTAAACAACTGGGGATGAAGACGCTATAATTAATATTAGAACTGATCATATAAAAGCACAAGGCAATTAGAGATAAGCAAAGGGTAATCTCTCGAATTAGTTTTCGAGTTTTTTGTACACATTGAGTATTTTAGTGTATGAGATTTTGAAAATCATTTATTAGGAGTCTCTAACTTCACAAAATGTCATTCATTTAGTCTTTTTCTCTCTTGTATTTCATTGTCATGTTTTGCATCAAGAAGAGCTAAAATATGAAAGATGTTTTGTGCATAAGGGACTAACAAATTTTTTAGAATCTCGAGGATTAAAATGTCTTATATATCCATACAATCTTAAAGACTAATTTAAAGGTTTACACTGCCAAAAAATAAAATATACTCTATTCAAGTTGTATATTGAATATATTGTTAATGTTAATTGGGCAGGAAATACAACATTAAGAGTATTGGCATGTGCGTGGATAAATTTCTTATAACTAGTTAGAAGAAGCTTGTTCATAATCTTGCCATAATAAAAGAGAAAAAGGAGGGCGTAACGTAATAAATTAGCTGTATAGTTGAATCTTGTTGAAGCCTACAGGCATGGCATAAAAAGTTCGTGGCTGTTTCCACTTCCGTTGATGATCATTAATATTGGATGGCTTTGCTAATCATGCATGTTCCCATGTGATGTGCCTCGTCGGTGGTTGCCGTATTCCTATTTAATTTTATTTTATTTTACGTGATCTTACAGCTAAGAGGTCTCTTTGGTATATCGTGTCCTAGGTGAGAAACTTTTACTTAATTTTGTGGTATGTTAAATATTTTTTTTACGTTATAAGTAAGAAATTTTCCTCAGTCAGAAAATATCGAAGAATTTCTTTTAGTTGTACAGTGCACGTAGTTAAAGAAGACTTATGAAATGATTTGCTGAGTATGCATGGTCCTGCCAATTTTGAGCTCGTTTTTTTGGAATTTTATGAAGAAAAAAAATGCTTGTTTTAAGCTACATACATTTCCAGCCAATGTAAAGATCTGTTTATTTTAAAATAACTAAACTTAATTATGATATAATTGATTTTTTAACTATCGTAATTCCCTTAAGAAAAAAAAATATTGTAATTAGAATATTTAACTTTCTATTGAGACATGAGGTATTTATACAAATTTCAGTCTTTTGGACTGACTATAAAATTAATTTTAATCTAAGACTTAATCACACTTAAAAAAATTTATTTCTTTCTAAAGATGTATTGTGTGAGATCAACTCAAGTTTTCCCTCACAAATTTAGAGTAAATTAACAACCGAGTTATAATCATTGGATTATAATAAAAGTTTTTTTTTAAGTAATGAACTTAACTAAAATTTATAATATGTCAAATACATTCCTCAATTTAGCAACTAGCTAACAAATTTATAAATAAAAAAAACAAAATCAAACAAAACTTGAGTCAGTTACATGATTCAACACCCATTTACCACCCCTAAACCAACCATGAACATGCAACCATGACCAAAAGCAAAAGAAAAATATAGTATTTGATTATCTTTAACTCCATTTGCAAGGCATTTGTCCTTACTCTCAATTCTTTCATATCCACCCCTCGTCCAAAGGATTGAGCTTGGATTTTTAGATGTTTTGGATGTTCTTATTACGGCCTTCAACTCACACCAGCATTCAATATTACACTCATGGTTACCACTACCATTGTTGGACGACCCACCTTCCCCATGGCTTCTTTTTCCACCATACCCATCGTGTGAATGAAAGGTCCATCACCAATATTGGGCCTCATGCTGTTGAAAGTCCAAGAAGGAACATGACGACCTCGGATCTTGTAGGGGATTTCAACTTTGATTTCAATAGAAATAGCTTTGTTCTAAGTTCAGCCTTTTATTAGTTGGTAGTAGTTGTAGTTATCATTGGAATTGGAATTGTGGACATGTGTATCCTCAGTGTTTTAGCTCTATGTAGCCTTTTGGTATCTTTGAGAAAGGAACGAAGAATTCATAATTGTTTATTTTATCCCTTTTAGTTGTAGAATTAGGAATATAAGTATCATAGCTTTTCTATTACCTAGCAATCCATTTCCACAAAATTTGTGCAATAGAGGGAGAACAACAAAACTTGCGTTGAAGACTAGAAGAAGAAAAATTGTGTTCAACTCGGGGAAAAAAAAATAGCCGGTGAAGTTGGGAGAAGAAAATGGAACTACCTCTAGAAGAGAACAACATATAATGGTGGTTGGAGAAGGAATAGTTGTTGCAACTCAATGGTTACTTTCTTACAAAACTTTTTCAATTAAAAAACAATTAGTCCATAAAAAATTTACTAACAAATTAGTTCATCCTACATATCAACGGAGTCAACAACACACATAGGAAAAATTTTGCCGACAAATCCGACCACAAATGTCAAGTAAAATATTTCATTTGTTTTGATAAAGATATTTAACATTTGGACTAAATTGTTACACTTTTCGTAAATTCAACAACAAAATTTTAATTTTTCGTCTTTGAAGAACTAAAGTGCCAACAAATTACAAAATAAAAAAACTGAAGTGACTATTTATCCAAAATTTTATAAGATAAAATTAATATTTTTTAAATTTTAGATGAACCCAAATATATTTTATCCTGTATAAATTTATGCAAAAGTAATGGGGTATAGCTTCTGGCCAATGCACCTAAAGTGGGCTTCGAAATCAAAACAAACAGGCGGTTGGGAAAAAAAAGTGAAAGAGAAAAAAAAAGTGAAAATTTACGGATAATTTAGCATAATATATTTTTAGGGGAAAAAAATGGGCAGAGAAATTATCGTAAATTTCAATTTTTTCACGTTCATGAAAACAACCTCTTTTTCTTTAATTTTTTTTTTATAAATTTCGGTTTATATCCAGAAAACATTGATTATTTTTTGTTTAATTATTCTGTTGGTTGCTGTACTTTTAACAAATTTTTAATTAGGTTTATAAACTTTTTTAATTGAGTCCCTGATCTTTTTTGAATTGGATTTTTTCGTCTATGGTTATGAAAAATTAACCATAAACATCTAATTAAAGGCACAAATATTGGATTGATGTTTTTAGAGTGCATTATAAGTATAATTGTATCAATTATAAGAATTTTATGTAAAGTTCCAACCTTCTGTAGTCAATCAATTGCAAGAGATTTATAAAAGTTGGTTTGTGTAATAGTATTTGAAATTGAAACTGATAATTATATTTTTAATCCTTATAAAAAAAAGAAGATTTTGATTTGTCATATAATTTTTTTTATTTTTCATTCTTTAAAATCTGAAATCATTATTTTTTGTCTCTAATATTTATTTTAAGGTATAGATATATTGTTAGGCTTTCTGATAAACATATAAACAATTAACTAGTGACGTATGACACCAACAAAGTTCAGTTGATAAACGTAAGTTTCTTAAGCATATTGTCTTTAAATTTTCTGATTGTACATATGAAAAAAACTTTGTTGAACGGGATAAAACCCACTTGGGGGATCTACACCGCAAGGTTGTCAGGCAGGTATAAAAGATACCTTACTTCCAAAAGGAAGAAAAGGTGGGAAACAGTAGTCACAGAAACATGAATTTACTCTATCAAAAAAAGCTCCTTTCTCGATGGCTTATAGCCATTCTTTGGTGTTCTATTATAGCCCCCATCTTTCAACATGTTTCTGTTATGAGCCTACCAAACAATGAGACTGTGCCAGCGGTGATGGTATTTGGGGACTCTATAGTAGATCCGGGAAACAACAACTATATCACCACACTTGTCAAATGCAATTTCCCACCATATGGTAGAGATTTTGGTGAAGGAAATCAACCAACTGGGAGGTTCAGCAATGGCTTAGTTCCATCAGACATAATTGGTAGAAAGTTACATACCTTTATGCTCTTAAAACATGTATCTTGTATAGTTATGGATAAAGAATAGAATGAACTTGTTCTTTGCTAAATTTCTTACTAACTTCTTTTCTTCATTTTCAGCTGCAAAACTTGGAGTCAAGAAGCTTTTACCTGCTTATCTTGACCCAAATTTGCAACTTCAAGATCTCCTCACTGGTGTAAGCTTTGCCTCAGGCGGTGCCGGATATGATCCTCTAACAGCTGAATTAGTGGTACATAACCATATATTCAACCTTGTTCATGCTATCTATCAATTAATAATTTACTTTGGCACATCTTAGAGCTAACTCCAGTCTATTTTCTCCTTGTCACAAGAATGTGATGTCATTGTCAGATCAATTAGACATGTTCAAGGAATACATAAAGAAGATAAATGAAGCGGTTGGAAGAAACAGAACGACAATGATAGTATCTAAGAGCATATACATAGTATGTGTAGGAAGTGATGACATTGCCAATACTTATTATCAATCACCTTTTAGGAGTGCTGAGTATGATATTCCTTCATACACGGACTTCATGGCTTCAGAAGCCTCAAAATTCTTGCAGGTATGCTTTGGAAAGTCATGAATGTGCACTTTTCTTGTGAGTTTTGAATTTAACTAATTTATAAATACAAATTCAAGGGATAAATAAATGTTAATCTTCAATCTTTGGTCATTTTACTGCCACCCTTTGTACAACAATCAAATTCAGGTAGAGCAGCATGATAGTGGTAGACAAATGGCATCTCACATTTATGACTTTTCTGCTCATTACATTAATTTCTTTAAAGAGGGGAGAATGAATGGCATCTCTCATTTTTGAATTCTCCACTCCTTGATAAACCACATACCAAACTTTGGACTTTGGAATTTTCTTTTCATACATTTTATTTTATTTCTCTTTCCCCAATCTTTTTCAGAAAAGAAAAAAAACATTTAATAAATGGGATGCAGGAACTTTATGGACTAGGAGCTAGAAGAATTGGAGTATTTGGTTTATCAGTTATAGGGTGTGTGCCCTCACAAAGAACACTCGGTGGAGGCTTGAATAGAGCATGCTTAGATTCTTCTAACCAAGCAGCAATGCTCTTCAACTCGAAGCTCAACTCCCAGATGGTTGTGCTTGGAAAAAAGTTTTCAGACTCTAGGCTTGTTTATCTTGATTCTTACAACGGATTTCTTAACATGCTTCAAAATCCTGCTAAATTTGGTAATCACTAATCAATCGCATTCATTACGTTACTAGGTGGTCTTTGATCACATGGTCCTCATTAATCTTTATAACATATAATCAAGCAAGTGTTATTAAATTTTTTTTCATAAATTAAAAATTTTAAATGCATGTCATATAAAGATTAGTTAAGATCATGAACAAATGGTAGTTCAGGACCACCTCATAATAATTTGTACACCAATCTATCCATTATACCTTGCTGCCTATGTACACCAATTTTATGTCATTATTTGTACCGTCAAAGTCACACTTAGAATGTAACATTATATTATATTCATAGAGATATTTTGTCATAAAAGATATCAGTAACTAGCTGCAAAAATTCATTTACATCTTCATATAATTATTGTGTTTACTCTGTCTCTCCTTCATGTACTTTCCATGCAACCTACCAATTAGCATGGAAAACCCTCAACTCAATAAAGCACTAGAATAAGATCCTCGTGTGGCAGGGGTACTATCATGACACAGGTTATGATGTAGGAGAAATTCTATATAATCTACCTAAGTTGTGTTGATTTAGTGATTTAGTCTATTGTTGAATTTCTTGTCACTAGCACTTTTTTCATGTCTTGGACTCATCGTTTTTTTTTTTTAATATTTGGTGGTCAAGGTTTCGAAGTGATAAAGAAAGGATGCTGTGGCACGGGGGATATAGAAGTGAGCATTTTGTGCAACCGTTACAGCATAAACACATGCTCTAACACCACTCACTACTTGTTCTGGGACAGTTATCATCCTACACAGGAGGCTTATCTTGCCCTTAGTTCTCTAGTGTTTGATAACAAAATTAAGGACTTCTTCTGAGAACAATTGGAGTGCCTACGTCATCTGTATTTGATTAATATTTTAAAAGACCATTTTAGCATAAAAAAAACTCTTATGAATTTTAAAGATTATGTAAGAATATAATGACTTATTAGATTTCTTTATTAGATTTTTACGATCGTTTGGGTTTTAATGGATTTATATCATAAAAATTAAAAGGATTTAAAAGTACTTTATAGATTTATAAGATTTAAAAGGATTTTATGAATTTTTAAAAATATATTCAAAACGACAAGAGTCAGTGAAAAAAATACTAAGAAATGATGAGGTTTGGATAAAAAAAATCAATATATTTTTTTAATCTTTTGACAGGTATATTGATTCTAACTTTATGTCCTATAATAACATTTCTTGCAATAATATCTTCTCATTCTCACTTTTGGATTTAAACAATAAATTTAAAATTATATATTGATTTTCTAATTTTTTTAATTACTATAATTATTTCATGATAAATCTAATAACATGTTTAAATGTGGTTCAATAATAAGTATATACTAGAAGAAAGGAGTGAGGGTGAAAATTTGGTAGGAAGATTACCGAATTATGTGGATGACGAAATTAATGATGATAGTCAGGAAAGTATTGTGTTAAAGAGATGATGACAGTCAGGAAAGTATTGTGTTAAAGAGATGATGAACATACTTAATGTGAGAAAAACATGGTTAGTCTTAGCATATAAGACAAACATTGATATAATTTAGAAAACAAAGAAAAAAGTGCATAAGAGAGAAATATATTTGACATTTTTTATTCTAAAAGAATAGAAAAATATATATGATACCTGCATCTTGAAGAATATTAAAAGAGGGACAAGGGTATGTGTGGCGAGAGAAAAAATAGTTTAATAACTAATAGAAAAAGAATAGTTAATCTGATTGATGTTTTCTACTGAAAAATCTGATGAAATCCATCAAAATTCTTCTTAAAAATAGTTAATCGAAATTTGTATATTTTTTAATACCAAAAGACTTTCTATAAGTTATAAGAAAATCATAATTGAATACTACCTAATTTTGTTGTCTTCTTTAAAAAATCTTAATTGAATACTATAAAATTTATTCATACTATTTCAAAATCATAATTGAATACCACAAAACTTTTTTATACCGATTGAATACCACAAGACTTTTTTTGTAAAAAATAAATTCTTTTAAAATGATTTGAAATCCTAATTTATACACCCCTTAATTAGCTTTATTAAGTCATTTTCTCGTTCTCCTAGTGAATAGTAGTGTGTACTCAAATTAGAATTTGTTGTAAGGAGTATTATAAATTTAAACGCCTCCATGTAAGGGTGGGTAAGCGGGTCGGGTCCGTGGATTGACCTGCGATTCACGCGGGTAATGAATCAATTTTTTTAAACAATCTATGGTCCATAGGGTTTGGTCTACATGGTTCGCGGGTTGGTCCGTAAGCCCGCTTACTAAGTCCAAATATACATTTTTAGTTAAAAATCAAAAAGTGTTAGGCATTGTTGTGCATATTAAATAAGACAAAAACTTAAATGGAATTTCTTTACTAGAGTAACTTTTAAGTACTATCTGTGTTATTTTTTTAAATTAGAACTAATAAAGTTTTATCTTGATAATATGTATAATCTTTTAATATAAATTTTTATTATACAAATTACTAACTACAACTTAAATTTTAATTGAAAAATAATTCAAACTTTACTTAAAAACATGTACGGTAAGAGATGTATCATTAGCATTTTGTAGCACACATTAATTGTAGTACAAGTGCGACTTTAAGACTCATTCATACATTGTATGTGATACAACGTTTACTTCCATTCAATTAAAAAATCATTTGTTATTGAAGATGTTTAAGTTTCATATTTTAGATTTTTTATTTGGATTTTCTTTTATTAAGACATTATTTATTTTATTGATGTAATTGATTAATTGTTGAGATTTTATTTACATTTGTGTTGATCTTAATTTGATTGTGTTATATTTTTGTTGAAATTGTAATTTTTTAAAATTAGGCCCACGGACCAGCCCATTTGACCCACACGATCGACGAGGCGGGGATAAACCAATTTATTAGATATGTGGAAAAGTGCGAGGTGGGTTGATTCAGTCCGCTGCCAATGTAAACTTACACAGACTGGCCCCTTACGTGAAACGGACGGATCTGCTTACCCACCTCTAACTCCATGTAACTATATATCGCATAAGTCCGGAGTATTTGTATTTGTATGAACCTATCATTATTTTGTAAAGAGAATATATTGAACATATTTATTTTCTTTTATTTGTTCCAGCAATTATTTATTATTATTAGGCTAAATTTGCCTTTAATATATGTATGCTGAGTGATATTAAAATTGGGAAACTACGTGTATGTTTGTACGACAGTTGGGAAAATTTAAAATACTTTTACTCTCATAACAATAAATTATTTATTCTTTATGTTGTATCTTGAAATTTGTAAGAGTTTAATATCATGTAAAATAAGTTTATATTATTATTTAATTATAAATTATTAAAATTATTTTAAAAATTAATAAATTTAATATATATGATGAATTATAATTGAATGGTGTGGGTGTGTGGTTAATATTTTTTTCTCAATTTGGAAATGTACATTACAAATTCTAAAAAGCACATTCTTAACTTTTTTATCCGTCACAATCTACATTTAGTATGATGATAGCCCGCGATCGCGAAACCATAGGCCAATTAAACATATGGGCTAAATAATTTTTTTAATTATAAATGATGGATAAAAAAAAATCCATTTACAATTCATTTTAAAAAAATCAGTCCATCTTCCATGATTCATATAATAAAATCCATTCAATCGACTCATTGAATTTTTTTATGGATGGATTTATAAATTATTTTAAAAGTCAAATATTTTTATGACTTTCAAAATACTCTCTCTCATTTATCTACATTTTATTAAAAAAAGTATAATTTTTTTGTTTAATTCACTTTAAATAAATTTTTTATTGATTTTTAAGATGATCTTTAAAAATAAATAGTTATTTTTAAAAATTTATAATATTCAAAATAAGTCATAAAATTAATAAAGAAGAAACTATTCTAATTTTTTTTAATAAATTTTAAGAAATCAAATATGAAATAAAAAATCATGTTAGACTGATTTTGGCTCATAAAACATTAATTTGATCATCCAATGAATTTGAAAATAAAATAAGATGGATTGTTGTTGTCCATCCATCTAATTATATGACCATCCAATCCACTCCAACTATTTTTTAAAAACATTTTGATGGATTAGATTGAATTTTATATGGATATATCATGAACAAATGAATTATTTTGCCACATCTAAGAAGTCTTTTATTTTTTAAATTTCTCTAAGAAACAGGTTGATTGTAATGAATATAAGTAAGGTCTTGATGAAGTCAGTTAGTTATTCACTCAAACATGATTTTCCCTTCATTAAAATATTATTATAGGCTAAATTTTAATCTTTAATTTTCTATGTTTACTCATTTGTTAATTTGTCTCATTTTCTTTTATCTTTATTTTTAACTGTTTACTTAATCCATGCGTTTTCCATGAGTTCAAGATGACACAAGCCCGGCACCTTTTTCAAACCCAGAGTCCTAATCTTCGCACACGTTCATAGTTGATGAGTCAGTGGTGTAACTGTTAAGTATCTTTGCTTTATTTATTTCGTTGCTTCTTTAATAGAACACAGTTCAAAATCGGATGTTACCTGCTTGTGCTTGAAACAAAATCAATGTTGAAATACGAAAAGGTATTAGTTATATTGTATCTATCACTATTTATTTAGAAAAACTTCTCTGTAAATGTAACACCTATTTTGTCTGTAAAATAAATTAAAAAGAATTTTATTTAAAAATAAATAGAGTTTTAGAAAAATAATAAAATTTTTGTAATTAAATAAATAAGGAGAAATAATTTTATTAATTAAAATAATAATTTTAAAGTAAATAACATAAATACACGTTTTCAGAAAATAAAAAAAAGTTTTATTTATTGATAGGAAATAAAATAAAATTTATTTTCATAAAATAATAAAATAAAAAAATAGTTTAAATAATAAGTTGAGAGTACCTTAACTATAAATAGAAACATATGTCAGTTTTACATTTACGATACATCACTACGTTCTCTCTTCTCTCAAATTTGTTTTCTCTTCTCCCTCTCTTAAAATCCTCTTTTTTTCCACATACAATCAAACCAACCTATCCCACTAAAACTACGATCATGGACTCGTTAACCATTGGATCGTTGTGAAATTTAAACATCAGATTTAGAACTCATCTTCACCCTTGCCAATCATGTTAAGGTGTTTCGAGAGGAAGTACCCAAGTATGCATGATCCTTGTTGCCTGTAGACGATAGTCAAGCTTAGCAAGTCCTGTACTTGTGTTCCTTGAGGATGTGCTTAGTTCACCCCCTAAGTGCGAGATTGAGAATCTAGTAGGTCTAGTACCCATAGAAAATTGTAACCGTAGAGATGTTTGGTATAAAGTTGTAGAGCATATAGAGTAGTTTAGAAAATTGTGAAGAGTAGTTAAGAGGTTTAGTGGGAAACCTTAAGAAAGTGTAAGGTCATTAGTAGGGCGTTGTTTTGTTGAGCATAGAGGGGTTCGAGAGTGAGTGTTCTTGCATAAGGTAGATGACCTAAAGAATTAGTGGTGATAGTTGTATGATTAGTGAGATAGATCTTAGTTCTCTTTACCTTTAATCCGGGCAAAGTTTGAGGATGCTTTGATGACTACCTTAGTACCTGTTGTGGACTCTACGTGTACCTAGTCATGTCTAACAAGATTGATGCCCCTATGTGTTCATGGGTTGCATGGATAGGATCTCCCACCCTGAGTTAGCTCTTGTAGTGGTTTCGGTGATTAGTGCTTTAGTGTGTTTCAAGCTAAGTTGGAGTATGTGGAGTATCTTAAGGTAGTTATAGACCCTTGAGAATCATTTTTCGTGCTAGGTGTTTTAGTACGCATTTTAGCTAGACGAGGATGACCCTTAGAGTATGCTACATCTAGGTGAAAGATAATTATAGATCCTTCTTGAGTATAAGTTATTTTGGAATGAGAGGAAACCTAAGGTTAAGATTAGACTCCCCTAAGTAGTAGATGAACCAAGAAGTTGTTCTATGATTCCTTGAATTAACCTTAACCCTTGTTAGATATGACTCGAGTAAGCTTAAGCTTTCTAGTGAGACCCCTCTAGGAAGTAAACCCTAACTTCATAGAGAAGTTGGCCAGCGTAAAACATTGAGTGTTATCTTAGAAGAGCAGGTTCTTGTTGGGTAGTGAAGTACCCAGAGTAGGCTTTCAGTTTAAAGGAATGCTTATCTAGAAGGCCAAGCAGTAGCCTATGTTTTCTCGACGGCTCAAGACTCACAAAAGGATTTATCTATGCATGATCTAGAGTTGGTAGCCATGGTTTTCACCTTCACATTTTGGAGGCATTATTGTTACTCAAATACGTTGTGAGAACCTTAAAAGTTAAAGATGAGGTATAAGAGATGAGTAAAATTCTTAAGAATCTTGTTGTGAGTTTAGTTTCAACCATTAGCACTAGCTTAGTAATTGGAGCTTGAGTAAGAAACCCTTGATGTGACCAATATCCTAGTTAGAGAGTTAGATACCCTAAACAACAGTCAAACACTCGACCTTAAGTTCAAAGTTATATAGTGGCATAAGTATAGGTGTGTCAAGATTACCTTAAGCTAGAACAAGTTTAGGAAAGTGAGGAGTCTGCTTTGCTTATCCAGTTAGCACCCAATTAGTATCAAGTACAAAACCTTAGAGTGAAATCATTAGAATCCCTTGAACCTAAGTGAGAGTTACAAGTCAAGTATACCGAAGTGAGGAAGATCGTATTGAGGGAAAAGACCTAGATTTGAAGGTAGGTAAGTCATGTATTCTCGAGAGTCACGTGTGGACTAGGATTGATAGAGCATTGGAATCTCAAAACTTATACCTCTTTTCTTGAATAGTCTCATGTTCGAAAAAGAGTCGGTCATATGGCTAATTGTGTTTCCTTGTGTCTGTTTGTTCATTTTAGATTCTCATCAATATCTCCTATGATATTACTCAACTTGAAATAATATGCCATTCACATTCTATTATTATTGAGATGTCATTATCGTGAGAAAACTTGACTTATGAAATACTATCATTGAGAAAACGAGAATCGCCAGACTTAGTCGTTAAGTGCAAATGAGTCTTGCGGTTGAAGTCACTGAAAAGCGCTTCAACTGGGTACACAGCTTGGTATTGGGAACTAGATGTGTAATTTCTTTCTTCTCAAATTTTCAGTGAAGTTTCGAGGATGAAACTTCTATTCAGGGTGGTGGAATTGTAACATCCCATTTTCCATAAAATAAATTAAAAATAAATATTTTTTTAGGAAAATAATGAGATTTTTGTAATTAAATAAATAAGGAGAAACAATTTTATTAATTAAAATATTTTTTTAAGGTAAATAAAATAAATATATGTTCTTAGAAAATTAAAAAAAAAAGATGTTTTAATTATTCATTTGATAGGAAGTAAAATATAATTCATTTTTGTAAAATAATAAAATAAAGAAAAAAAAGTGTAAATAATAAACTGAGAATACCTTAACTATAAATAAATACATATTAGGTAAGTTTATATTTATGATATGTAACTACGCTCTCTCTTTTCTCTTTTTTCCTTCTCTCTTTCAAAATCCTTTTTTTTCCAGCATACACTCAAATATATCCCAGTAAAACTACAATTCTAGACTTGTTAACCGTTGGATCATTGTTAAATTTAAACACCAGGTTTAGAACTCATGTTTTCACATCCCCACCGTTGAGATTTTCACAATAGTGTTTGTGGTGACATAAATGTCCCTCACATGGAGCTCTCTTTCTTTCACACATACACCCAAATCTATCTAAGTAAAACTATGATCCTGGAATTTTTAACCGTTGGATCTTTGGGAAATTTGAACAACATGTTAGAGCATTTCCGCACATCTTCACCATTAGGATTTGTAAAATAATGCTCTTGGAGGGAGAGCTACTCCTCGCATGTAGACAATGGAATGAAGGCTTCAATCGCTTCTCCTTCTTTCTAACGCTTGGAAACCCTAGCAGAGCAACCAGAAGAAAAGTTTGAGGAATCTTAGGGAACCCCTAGAGACGTCGCTATCATTGTCGGACTACACTCCTGAGCCCGCTTAGAGGTAAGGCATCGTTTATCGCAATTGGGATTAGAATGAATATGTGTAGGGATCCTTAAAGAATTAAATTAGGATTTATTTTGGGATGTTTATTGAATTATAAATGTTCCTTTATGATTATAATTATGATATTGTTGTGTTTGATGGACCAATTGATGTCCTGATGCGAATTGGTTGATAAAATTGAGTACTGTTAGTGTTTTCATGTTTTTGGTCTATGATTTTGATTCCTTGATTTTGATATGATTATGTGAAATTATTTAACGGGTTTTACTCCTCATGTTGTGAGAAGCATTTGTTATATAAATTGTTTGTATTTTTTTACAAGATTTACTAGATTAGCATGATAAATTGTTATATTGAGATCATGAAATTGTAAATAAGTGACTAATTGTGAGATACATGTGTATTGAGATGTTGTGTGCATTGAATTGTGAGCTATGAATCATACAATCGCATGACCATAAGACCCTTTAAGGGTGAGAAATTAATGCACGACGAGCATTGGGATGGAAACCACTATGGGAACCCGACGAGTTTAATCACTTTGAGGCGGGATGAAATAAAATTATTTTGAGAACAATTGAGGAGTCATGTGTTTTGTATAGTTCATAGATAGAGTATGTGCACTAAAATGTTTTCTGGGTTGGACCTAAATAAGGAGGGAGACCCTAATGAACTCTTCGGAGTCTAGGCCTTGAGAGTAAATACACCCAATTTGAGTGCTCCTTTAAATTTGTGTCGATCCCACATGGTTGGAGCATTCTTGTAAAACAGTGTGACCCTGACTGGTCTCCCTATGATTTTACCTAGTGAGAGTGACCTGACTTACCAGTGTGTGGTCTGTCTTGTCATGTACTCCTAGGTGTCCGATGAGATTTTTCACTAACATTGTACCACATCGCATATAGGATTGAGTCTTAGTATATTTGTTGCATAACGCTTGTGTATTGACCATTATTGATTGGTTGAATGATATTATGTTTTGATTATATATATGTCGGGGTAGAGAGTGTTACACTAAACATTTATAAGAAGAAAAAAATATTTTTCTTAAGTTAAAATTAGCTTAAACATAACATAAAAATAAGCTTATAAAAAAATTAATATAAGAAAACTTCTACAAATTAACTTCATCAGCAAATACTAATTTTAACTTGTGAAAAAAGTTGTTTCATTTTTCTTCTTATATTCTTCTCTTATAAGTATTTATAAAAAAAATATTCAAACATGTTTATAATTACCCAAGTCCGATAATGTCCCGTATTTATGATGACAACATCAAACGTGCCCCATGACAAGGAATTTATTGGAAATTCTTGTTCAAACTCTAGAAAATGCGCTTTATATTACCATTTAATGTTTTTATGAGTAAATAGTACATGTAAATATCGATATTTAATCGTAAATTGTTATCTCATCTTAAAAATCATACATATTGTGATATGATTTATGAGTTAATTTTACACGCAGAAATTAAACGCTTCCAAAAAAATTCCTTTCTCTTCATTAAATTGATAAATTTGGGCTATCTCTAGTCTAAAGATTTACTTTCCCTCGTTAAAAGCTAGAGTCCAAGCAGCATATGCATGATTGCTGATGGTTTCTAGAAAAAATGACTAGTAATACCAACTAACAGGTACTTTTAAGGAAACACATTATATGTATGAGCCAAGTTTCGTGAAAAACTTGGAGACTAGATTTCCTAATGGTTGAATAATCCAGCTGCCTCACTTAACTAGCTAATACCAACAAGTAAATGGTTATTGAGTTCCAACAAAAAAAATTGTCAAACATGACCATCGCCATTATAAATTTATATCACTGAAAACCGTAGTATAAGAGTGAAATTCAAGTCATGCGATGAAGCTTCCCAACCTTAAATCTGTTAGAGTGTGTTTGGATGGAGGAATTTAAAATTCTGAAAAATTTTAAATTCTAAGAATTTCAAATACTTCAATTGAAATTCTTTTATTTTCAAAATTTTATGTTTGGATAAAAAAAGTTAAAATTATGAGGGTGAAAAAAAAATGAATGAAAAAAAAGAAAATATATGATTGGTCTGCTAGTTATACGTGTTCCTCTACGCTCAAACCCGATCAATGTTTCACAATCTCATATGGTGTTTCTTGAATAAGACTGTAAGAAGAGAATTTCAATTTCTCATCTTTTAGAAGGAAATTGAAATTTCAGATTTTTAGTTGTTTAAAATTCTGTTTTAAAATTCCAAAAATTTAAATTCTTCACAAAAAAAACATCCAAACAATGAATTCTAAATTATAGAAATTCAAATTTTCTGATAAATTACTTTCCTCAGTTAAAATTCTCTATCCAAACATAGAGAATTTTAAATTTTAAATTTTTTTTTAAAGAATTTCAAATACTTCAATTGAAATTATTTTATTTTTAAAATTTTATGTTTGAACAAAAAAAATTAAAATTTTGAGGGTGAAAGAAAACGAATGCAAAGAGAAGAGAAGATATGGTTGGTGTGCTTCCAAAGAGAAGAATACGGATGCGACATGGGAAGTTGTAGGAGAATTGGAATATGACGGCGTACACCACCACACCTGACCACAACATTCAGTCAACAGCTCAAGGCATGACCCAGACCCTCCGCGCCAGCGAACACCTCCGCTGTGTGATGAATAGCGACGGCTGCTCCCCTGATTGGTGGGTGCAGTTATACATGCCCCCTTACGCCTACACCCGATCGATGCTCCATGAGCTCAGATGGTATTTCTTGAAGAAGAGGATCATCGGCGTGAGGGAAGAGTCGCGAGTTCAAGAACGGGATTTCGGGAACTTTCAGGTGAAAGAAAGGATGAATGTTATAAAGAAATAGGCGAACGTTTTAGAAGATTCTTATGTCAAGAAGAAAATTTCAATTTTTCACCTTTTAGAAGAAAATTGAAACTTCACGTTTTTAGTTGTTTAAAATTTTGTTTTAAAATTCCAAAAATTTAAATCAAAAATTTAAATTCTTCACAATAAAATATCCAAACAATGAATTTTAGATTACAAAAATTTAAATTCTTTGATAAATTACTTTCCTCAGTTAAAATTTTAATGTGTTTCCTTTTGTTGTTATGTTTTATCTATTTGTTGTAACATCCATATCAAACAAAAAATATAGGAACTTATCATTTCCTACTGTTATAGCTTTTGGTGATTCAATCTTGGATACTGGGAACAACAATTACATTGAAACAATTATGAGGGCAAATTTCAAAACATAGGGCAGGGATTTCATTGGAGAAGAAGCCATGTACAGGACGGTTTTCCAATGGCAGAATCCCTTTAGACTTTTTAGGTACTTCAAATTAAAATTCTAACTAATGATTATAAAGATTGTCTATTAAATAAAATTTTCCAATAGAAAATAATACCATGGTTCATTATGCTTTGAAATTTGCATATAATTTCAGCTGAAATACTTGGACTAAAAGAGGCCTTGCCACACTTTCTTGATCCAAATCTGGAGATTGAAGACCTCTTAACTGAGGTGTGTTTTACCTCTGCTGGCACAGGATTTGATCCTATAACAATAGAACTAGCAGTAATCATTTCTCTACTCAACCACCATAGTCTATTTTCTATCTCTTAACATTTCAATTCATTTTCCATCTTTGTCTTACAACTATGCCATAACAATTTTTTTTTTCATTTGTGTTGTATCAGTCAATGTTGTCAGTGGAGGATCAACTGAATATGTTCAACGAGTACATAGGAAAACTAAAGGCAGTTGTGGGGGAAGCAAGGACAACTCTCATTCTAGCAAAAAGCTTATTTACCATCAGCATGGGAAGTAATGACATTGCAGGAACATATTTCATGAAACAATACCGGAGAGATGAGTACAATGTTGAAGAGTATACAACTATGCTAGTCAATATATCTTCAAATTTTCTACAGGTATGCTTTTGATGTGAACAATATTTGAATTCAAGATAGAAAAAAATATCAATGTCATGTGAACTTCAACTATGTTATCAGTTAATGCATTCTATCATTAAATCATAACTCATTGAAAGGTTCAATCCTGCATTTTGTTGGCAACTTGTTCTTTTAAGAGAAACAATAATTGGTACAAACAAGGATTTAAAATTAAAACTTCCCGTTAAATTACCTACAGCTGAACATTGTCCTAAGATACAACTTTTTTTCTTTCTTTTCTGATAATCTTTTAAATAAGACTAAACTTTGAGTCATTTAACAGTTCATTAGTTAAGATATTAACAATAACATCCCTTTGATGGAAATGTCATGAAATTTAATGAAAGGAACTTTATAAATTTGGAGCAAGAAGGATTGGAGTACTCAACCTATCTCTAATAGGATATGGGCCACTGTAAAGAACAATATGGGGAGGCGAAGAAAGGGATTGTGTAGAATCAATAAACCAGGTCGTCGTGGTCTACAACTCCAAGCTTTCTTCTTCAATTGTGGCACTCAACAAAAGTCTTCCAGAATCTAGGCTTGTCTACTGTGAAAACTATAGGGAATTAGATGAACTTATCCATCACCCCAATCAATTTGGAAAATTAAATTTCCTCATCTATATTTATTTAGCTTTGTACCCTTAATGTTGTGTCACCTTTGCTAAATTTCATGCTATGAATGCAACCTATATTGATATTTTTATTATGATGAGAGTATTTCTATGGTAACACGAATTGTGATTCACTGACTCATTGCTTGTGGATCAGGATTTGAAGAGGTGAATAGTACATGTTGTGGCGTTGCAAATGTTGAATTAGGCCCACTCTGTAATTCTTTGACCTCAGAAGTATGTGAAAATGCTAGTAATTATGTATTCTTGGACAGTTACACCCCACGGAGCGCAGATACAATATATTAGTCTCAGATGTCATAAGAAGGGACATTGACAAGTTTGTTTGAAAATACCTTCTTTTTTAAATTAATATATGGAACCGGTTAATGGATTATGTTGTAAAATTAGGTTCAACTATGGTAACACGCTTGGTTTATGTTATGCATTATGTGAATGTATGTATACATGATTTTGATGATGCCAAAGAAGAATCAAACAAGGCTGCTTCAAATGATAAACATTTGCTTCAAGAATAATTTAAGATTGCTTCAACAAACAAAGCCTTGTTTCAAGATTCACTAAAGACCAAGCCTTGCCTTAAAACAAAGTGCTTTCAAAACATGCAAGGCTCTGGTAATCGATTACCAGGAAGTGTAATCGATTACCAGAAGACAGGGTTGAGAAATAGTTGTTGAAAAGGATTTTGAATTTAAATTTTCAACATGTAATCGATTACCGTATGTCTGTAATCGATTACCAGCAATGAAACTTCTGAAATTCAAATTCAAAAGTCATGACCCTTCAAATTATAATTGTGTAATCGATTACCAGTGAAGAGTTTTCAGAAAATATGACAACAGTCACATCTTTTCAACATGTGTAATCGATTACCAGAAGACAGGGTTGAGAAATAGTTGTTGAAAAGGATTTTGAATTTAAATTTTCAACATGTAATCGATTACCGTATGTCTGTAATCGATTACCAGCAATGAAACTTCTGAAATTCAAATTCAAAAGTCATGACCCTTCAAATTATAACTGTGTAATCGATTACACAAACATTGTAATCGATTACCAGTGAAGAGTTTTCAGAAAATATGCCAACAGTCACATCTTTTCATTGGATTTGTGAATGGCCATCAAAGGCTTATAAATAGATGACTTGGGCACGAATTTTAAGAGAGAGTCTTGATTGATAAAAAAATGTCTTATCCTCTCAAAAGACAATGAGAGATTCCAAAAGAACTTCATTGTCAAATGCTCTCTCAAAAGAAATCCTTGGTCAAACACTTGCCAAATCTATAAGGATTCTTACATGATCTTTATTGTAATATTCTTCTCTTGAAGAGAGAATTCCTCTTCCATTCTTCTTATTCAATGAGATTGGTTAAGAGACTGTGAGTCTCTTGTTGTAAAGCATCTGAAGACAAAGGATGGGTTGTCTCTGTGTGGTTCAGACTTTGTAAAGGATTTTACAAAGATAGTGGAAATCTCAAGTGGGTTGCTTGAGTACTGGACGTAGGCACGGGAAGTGGCCAAACCAGTATAAAATTGTGTTTGCATTCTCTCTTCCCTTATCTTATTTATTTTGTTACAATCAATTGTGTCTTGCTTGTTTAAAGAACATTGTTAAATTGATTATTGTTGCTTCTTCTGCATTCTAAGCCTATCCCTCTTAAGATTATTGAGGTCACAAGGTCCAACAAGTGGTATCAGAGCAGGATTCTTGTATAAAGTTTAGAAACTTCAAGAATAGATATGGCATCATCTATCTTATGCTCAATGGTGAAGGTTATCATTATTGGAAAACCCGAATGCATATCTTTGTAGAAGCCATAGATTTAAAGATATGGGAAGCCATTGAATTTGATTCATTTATTCCTACAATGGTAGAGAGAAATGCAACTACATAAAAAAAAACTAGAGAAGAAAGAAGATGATGATGAAAGAAGAAAGAAGAAGATTCCTCTTTAGCCCCAAAATGCTGAGTGCGATCAACTTAGGCACATGAGATTCAATTGTCCTGTGTCTAAAAGAAGAATGGAAAAATCCGACAAGATGAATTTCAAAGAGAAGAAAGAAAAGAAATGATATATCACTTGGGAAGATAATGTCATAAATTATTCAAGTGATTCACAGAAGAAAATCATAAGTCTGGGTATCATGATGAAAGACTATGAAAATGGAGAAGAGCAAAGTCGATACATTGATAGCAATTTCTCCAAACACATGGCATGCATCAAAATTTATTCATATTTCTCCCCAAGATAAATGAATATGTGATTTATGGAGATAACAAACGAAGGCCACATTTCTCCCCAAGAAAAGTGAATATGCGATTTATAGAGACAACAAACAAAGGCCACTTGATCAACAACCCCAACAAGTAATATCAAATGATACCAACAGGTCACTTGTCTTTGATTGATTACTTTTGATGATTTTTGTCTATGATTTTTAACTTTTGATTGTCTTTGATAATTGTTTTTTTATTGTGTTTTGTTGATTGTTTTTTATTGTATATTTGATTGATTGTGTTTTTGATTGATGTGTTACTATACTTGTTTTTGCTTGATCAATATTGAATGATTGGTTTAATGCCTTTTGGTATCACTTGATTCTCATACATTACAACAAGTGGTAACATTTTTTCTCCTCTCTATTCATGATTTGTTTTTGATGTTGACAAAGGGGGAGAGAAAGATAAAAGATAAAATAATAAGAAAAATTATCTATTTTTTATGAGAAAACTTTTTATATATAAAAATTATGAAATCTTCAATTGTCTTATATAAGCAAACATTGAAAAACCAAGGGGGAGTAAACTATATGCAAATAGATATTTTTTCTTTGTTGTTGCTCCTAACCTACAGGTGGATGTCATCATCAAAAAGGGGGAGAATGTAAATCATGCAGGTTTTGATAATATCAAAAAGAATTTGCTTGACAAAGGGGGAGAATGTGAATCATGCAAGCTTTGATGATGTCGAAAAGAAATCACATGTTTTTCATCATCAAAAGGGGGGAGAATGTGAATGTATGTATACATGATTTTGATGATGCCAAAGAAGAATCAAACAAGGCTGCTTCAAATGATAAGCATTTGCTTCAAGAATAATTCAAGATTGCTTCAACAAACAAATCTTTGTTTCAAGATTCACTAAAGACCAAGCCTTGCCTTAAAACAAAGTGCTTTCAAGACGTGTAAGGCTCTGGTAATCGATTACCAGGAAGTGTAATCGATTACCAGAAGACAAGGTTGAGAAATAGCTGTTGAAAAGGATTTTGAATTTGAATTTTCAACATGTAATCGATTACCATATGTTTGTAATTGATTACCAGCAATGAAACTTCTGAAATTCAAATTCAAAAGTCATGACCCTTCAAATTATAACTGTGTAATCGATTACACAAACATTGTAATCGATTATCAGTGAAGAGTTTTCAGAAAATATGCCAACAGTCACATCTCTTCATTGGATTTGTGAATGGCCATCAAAGGCTTATAAATAGGTGACTTGTGCACGAATTTTAAGAGAAAGTCTTGATTGATAAAAAAAAATGTCTTATCCTCTCAAAAGACAATGAGAGAGATTCCAAAAGAACTTCATTGTCAAATGTTCTCTCAAAAGAAATCCTTGGCCAAACACTTGCCAAATCTATAAGGATTTTTACATGATCTTCATTGTAATATTCTTCTCTTGAAGAGAGAATTCTTCTTCCATTCTTCTTATTCAATGAGATTGGTTAAGAGACTGTAAGTCTCTTGTTGTAAAGCATCTGAACACAAGGGATGGGTTGTCCCTGTGTGGTTCAGACTTTGTAAAGGATTTTACAAAGATAGTGGAAATCTCAAGTGGGTTGCTTGAGTACTGGACGTAGGCACAGGAAGTGGTCGAACCAGTATAAAATTGTGTTTGCATTCTCTCTTCCCTTATCTTATTTATTTTGTTACAATCAATTGTGTCTTGCTTGTTTAAAGAACATTGTTAAATTGAATATTGTTGCTTCTTCTGCATTCTAAGCCTATCCCTCTTAAGATTATTGAGGCCACAAGGTCCAACACATTATACCGTAATGCGCCAGTCACATTACCTATGAGTCAAGACTAATAATAATTTATTAAGACTTTCTTTTTTTAAGTCATTAGGATGTTTTATAACAAACAAAAGTAGACAATAATTTGAATGCATTGACTCTAATCATATTATAAATTAAATTATCTTTGATCTTAACTCCTAAGTAATATAAGACTTTTGGCTTACTGAAGAGTTCAAAAATCAAATTTCAATTAACAAATGTGTAATTCAACATGTAAAGAAATCAAGCATTATGGTATGGTGAGTCTTTTTTTTTTTAGAGAGAATGGCATGGGGTGTCATGATTTTAGAAAGACGAAACAAGCAAAATGTAACACCGATTTTACACAGGTTGTGTCATATAATTTAGGTTTTTAAATAATTTAAAACTTTTACATTTTTTTATATAGAGATAAATTATTGTCATTATATTTTTAGATTGAATTATTATATATTTTTTTCATATCTA
This sequence comes from Glycine soja, assembly GCF_004193775.1. Lineage (NCBI taxonomy): Eukaryota > Viridiplantae > Streptophyta > Magnoliopsida > Fabales > Fabaceae > Glycine > Glycine soja. The sequence goes on along the minus strand of NC_041017.1, from coordinate 27,387,116 downwards.
TTCTACTATTAATCTTATACTATATTTTGAGATATTTTAATTAAGTTCAAAATAAAGTAAAAAAAAAAAAGAGTGAAAAAAGTGTGATGAGCAAGAAGGGTGATACTTCAAACGTGTGAACTAGTGAGCAAAACAAATAAATTATAAATCTTGTTTTATTTTAAAAAGAGTAATTAGAGAATTTAATAAATATTTTAAGAATAAAAAATAAAATAAAAAAATTAAAAGTTAATATTTAAAAAAATACTACTTGAAGTTGTAATGACCTGCCTAGTTATGTATCTAACAAAATCCAAGATTTTATTTCTTATTTTTAACCGAAAAAAAAAGCACGCTTGACAATTTTTCAAAGATCTAAAACTAGAAATTAGAAAACAAAACTCAAAGATAGACCATTCATATACAAACATGTTTATATCTCTTTGCAAAGTAATACATAAAATCCTAAGTTGGTCCCACTATACACATATGAATGACTACAAAACAACAAAAAAGAAAACATAATTTTCGCTTCCAAGCACGTCTACCCACAATGCTTCATAAAGAATCATCCATCTCCAAGAGGAAGACCTACCTGAACATCATTATTTTCTCTGTTAGACAGTTTCGTGACGTGACCAATTGACTTAATTACTTGATCTCCAACGCTAATTTGAATCACTGACTCTAACAACACTACTAGAAAAAACATTTTTTACATCAGCAAAACGACGACGGTTCCTCAAGAACCGTCTTAGTATGCAAAGACAGTGGCAATTTTGTAAATATGGGGTCTTAAAAACTACCCTTTCATGACGATTTTGAAAAAACCCTCTTAAAAGATTATCATTCTAAGACGGTTTTGTAAAAATTGTCTTAGAAGGGAGTATGTTTTTAATTTTTATGTCTCCCTCTCACACGCTTAAACGTTTGCTCTCACTTTCCGTAAGCGAGAGCCACATAGACCTGTCACTCTCACTCTTTCCCTCTTTCCCTTTCAGATCCCTCTTTCACTGGTTATGGTTTTTGGTGCCGCACAACCAAAACCATGTATTCAGATCCCTTTTCCCTTTTAGATATGAACGTGTATCGTCCCTCCCATGGCTTCAAAGTGCATCCTCAAGAAGCTCAAGGACTTGCAAAAAGACCCACCAACTTCTTGCAGCACTGGTACCCCTTTTGTAGCCGTTACGGTCCTTCCCCATCAAGTTTTATTATTTCCACTTCCAATCCCTAATTTATTGCCATTATTTTCCCCTTTTCAAAACCAGTTCATTTCACTTACTAGTGTTCCCACAATCGAAACAAAAGCTTCCCCATTTTGCTTCATCGTGCGAACAAGTTACACCCAACCCTAAGTCGAAAACTTGAACGTTTGTTGTTCGAAATTAGACTCTGATTACAAAAGAAAAGACATGGCTACAAGAACAGTTGCCAAAGACATAATCACTCTTCGCGGTTTCGCAGCAATCATTAGCGAGTTCTTCGAAATTAGTGTATTTTTTTGTGAACTTTTTCCTGATTTTTTTTGTGATTTTTTCAAATCAGGATATGCTGCCAACAAGTTTGATCCTTGTATCCTGCTTTTTTTTTAATTTATTTTGGGCCTTATTTTTTTGCATTGCAATTATGCATGTGGCTGAAAAAGTTGTGATATTTATAAGTATTTTAATATGGGAATTTGATCAGCATTCTCTACAACTGTGGAGTTTATCTAGAAAAAAAGCTTTGTGAAGGTTAAGAAATACGGCCTCCCCATGTTGCTAACGAAATATGAGGGTGTCAAATCTTTTCTAGCAAATCTAACTACTCAGCTCTCTGGTAACTAACATCCCTAATTTGTTTCTTTTGTCGTGGTTCTTTTTTGATCTCTTGGAAGTTGTAGAGAAATGACAATAAGTCATTGTTTTGTTGGGAATTATTGTTTTGGATTAATTTATTCATAGTATAAAAGTTCATTTTAAGAAATGGTTTTGAATTTGTTATCATTTTTTAGATTTCCTTGTTTTTTGCAATGCTTTGGTAGCAATTTAGTTGTGGTATCATTGTTGATTATTGCTTTTGAATTTTGAAAAGAATTGCTTGAAGCTGGCAAGTTGCAGAGGGTGGTCCTTGTTATAATGAGCAAGGCCACTAGTGAAGTGCTTGAAAGGTGGAACTTCAACATTGAGACTAACAGTGAGGTTGTTGAGAATGGGTGGGTAACTTGACATAACTAAGGCTTTGTTTAGATAAAATTCTCTATGAAAACTTATAAAAGTTGAGTTTCTCCATAATTTAAAATTCACTTATCTACTTAACTTGTATATAAACTTTCATCTAATTTCTCCAAAAGTTGGCGTTCATTTGTTGATTTTAACTTATTGGAGAAGCTTGATTCATTTTACCTATCTATTTGTCTAAGTGTATGGAAAAGTTTATTCAAACAGTGCATGAATCCCAGACTAAATTATCTTCCTTCAAAAACTCCTCCCTTGGTGTTTGTTTTTCATTTTTTTTATTTGTTCTTTTTAATCTTTCAGTGTCTAAATGGAAAAGAGTGACAAGAAGATCATGAGACAGATACTAGCGATAATGAGGCATATTGCTTCAAGTATCACTTATTTTCCATGCCTGGATGGGACCAACCTTGTAAGGACCATGTGTTTTGTCAATGATCATTATGATCATGAGATAGAGTTGTCATTCCCTGAGCATCTTGTCTCTTGCTGCTACAATTTCTGTTTATAGCTAACGTGTCACCTCTCCCTTGGTCAGATCAATGATGCTAGTTTTTCCACTTCCTTTTTCTCATGCCTGTAATATCTAAGTAATCCTTGATGCATATTTTTTGTTTTTTCCAGCACCACTACATGGTTTTGCATTTTGGTTTGATGTTGAATTTACTAGGCTATCACCAGAGCCAATAATTTTTCAGTTATCAACTTCACTTGTTGACGATCATCCAGTGGATAGACAAAGACAAAATTTGAGAGACCCTACACTACTCTTGTCCACTGCACCTAAAGCCCTGCCCACACATTGGCAACAAGTACGTTAAATATTTTCAACTTCTAATTTTAATATGTAGGCCTAGTTTCATTGTTCAAGAGATGCGTACATTCAAATATTTGTACAATTCTTATCTTAAGCATATTTAAAGACAAATGGATATGATAAGATATCTAAACCCAGTTACTTTCTGGTAAATGATGGGTGATGGATGATGAGTTAATGGATAGTGTAATGAATATAATATAGTCATCTGGTATATGTTAAATGTCTATACTATCACATGCTCCAAGTTGCATCTTTTTTTATATTATCCTGGTTTCTCGGTTTAATAATTATGTTTTGCAGACCTTGATATAATTTTATGAGCCAATAGAACTGGAACAAGGATCAACTTATTGAAGGAAAAGTGACATTATCACAAAGCCAAGGAAATCACCAGAATTTGAATATTGAACTTGTATATGCGTGATTCTGAACAGTGTCCTTTTACCCTTATGCTTGTTAATGTAAATTTCTTTGCACTCTGACAACATTCCCTAATCATTCGTCAATAACAAAGAAAAACATATCAGTAGGGTCTGGGGTAGCTTGTAAGATATGACAACCATAGTCCAAGGAGTTGTCTTTCTTTGCTAGGTGAGCGAAGTTCCACCAAGAAGGAAATTACAAATTATAACTTTTACCTTTTTATTTATATTTGATACAATTTTATTAGATAACATGCATTAATAATTATAACTACATTGTTTAAGACTTTCTATTATGCTTGTTTTAGGGGACAATGTTTTTTGTTCCTTTTTTTTCGTATCTATTAGCATGCAGAGTATATGAAATAACATGTGGTTAGGAATAGAATTTTGAGATTGAGGGTAAAAAATGTATATGAGATTTTTAATTTTTTAAAAATCGTCTTAGAATGTGTTTCTTTTTAAAAAAATTAAAAATCTCATATAAATTTTTTACCCTGAATCTCATATTTTTATTCCTAACCACATGTTATTTCATATACTCTACATGCTAATAGATACAAGGAAAAAAAAGGAACAAAAAACATTGTCCCTTAAAACAAGCATAATTGAAAGTCTTAAACAATGTAGTTATAATTATGTATGTATGCTATCTAATAAAATTGTATCAAATACGAACAAAAAAGGAAGAAGTTAGATGATTTTTAAAAAAAATCGTCTTAAAATCCTCAATATATTTATTTTTAAAAAAATACATTCTATGATGATTTTATAAAAACTATCTTAGAAAGTCTACCCTTCTAAGACGGTTTTTAAATAAAAATTGTCTTAAAAATGTATTATTTTAAGATTATTTTTAGCTAAGAAACGTTTTAGAATAACACATTTTCTAAGACGGTTTTCTATGGAACCATCGTAGAAGTGAAGACTTTCTATGATGTTGGCTACGACGACAGTTAACAACCGTCATAGAATGCCCAAATCAATCGACATAGAAGTTGTTTTTTGTAATAGTGCGATATCATAAACTAAATTATCTTTGACCTCAACTCCTAAGTAATGTAAGACTTTTGACTCAATGAAATAGTTAAAAAAAACAGATTTCAATTAATAAATGTGGTAATTCCACATGTAAAGGGATCAAGCATTATGGTATGGTATGTCATTTTTTTTAGAGAATGGCATGGGGTGTCATATGATTTTAGGAAGACGGAACAAGCAAAATCTAACACCATTTTTATACAGGTGTGTCATATAATTCAAGTTTTTAAATAATTTTAAACTCTTACAATTTTTTATTTAGAAATAAGTTATTTACATATTATATTATGTATTCTACTATTAATCTTATATTATATCTTAAGATTTTCTTAATTAAGTTCAAAATAAAGTTAAAAAAGAGAGTGAAAAAAAATGTGATGAGCAAGAACGGTAATATTTCAAACGTGTGAATGAGTGAACAAAACAAATGAATTATAAATCTTGTTTTATTTAAAAAGAGTAATAAAAAAATTTAATAAATATTTTAAGAAATAAAAAAAAAAGTAAACTAAAAGTTGACCTTTTAAAAAATATTATTTGAAGTAGCAAGTCAGAAAGTGCTAGAAATTAGTAAACTTATTTAATGTTTACCAAACAATTAAACAAATTTTTCAACTAAAAATAAAAGTAAAAAAGATAACTTAAATGGTGTGTCCAACATAGCCTTAATATTATTATATTAATTGACAATTAGTAAGGATTTATGAAAAGAGAAAATAGTTTATACACTAATAGGATAAAAAGTTTTTACATTGTTATTTAATAAAAAATTGTTATGTCTGATAAATTTAATCATTCTTACAAAAATTACTGAAAAGTCATCATGATTTTTAATTTGTTGATAATAAAAAATATTTTATACTATATAAAAACTAAATTATTTATATATAGGGTTCTAATTATATATTTATTTTGTGAGAAAATAGATTATCACTAACAATGTAGAATTGATGATAATTTAAAATAATTTTATACCGATGTCTAATCATAAATTGCCATGTATAATAAATTTATAAATTAGTAATCCCTATAAATTATATTATTTTTGTTTAGTCATTATAAATTATTATTATAAATTATTATTTTAGTTCCTATGAAAAAAACATGTCCTATAATTATTTTTTTATTTTTAGTTCCTGCTGTGATGTCAACCGCAGTTGGTAATTTTTAATGACAATGACTAAATGAAAAAATATTGACAACTATTATATATGGACTTTTTTATAAATAAAAAATCTTATAGGGACAAAAATAAAAATAAAAAATAATTAATTTATAAAAAAAATTGTATATTTAAGCCAACATAATATTAGTATTATATAATAATAATAATAATAATAATAATAATAATAATAATAATAATTCTTTCGATATGACATGATTTTGATTGTATTGTGTACGAGGCAAAGTTTACGTGGCCTTCTCCAATGGTAGGATTTACCTATAACTATAACTATAATAAGTAGCTATATCATCTTCATTAAAATATTATTATAGATTAAAATATATTTTTATATTTAATTTTCATTGTTGGTTAATTTGTGATTTTATTTATTCTTTAGGTTAAAATATATTTAGTCTCATTTAATTATTTTTTGCTAAAATATACTAATGGTCTTGTAACAAGTAATTTTTTATTTCTAAATTGTTCCTTTAATTTTTAAAAGTTTTAAAATAGTCATCTTATTTAATTAATCCATTAGTTTTTTCATAAAACTTATAATTTTTAATTTTGAAACATAATTTTAAACTTTGTTTATTGTTTCCAGACATAATAAGTCTTCTATTAAATTTATCTAGACATAAACAAGGTAAAATTACATGGTGACTCTCACAAGTAACCTAAAAACTAAAAAATCTAATATTATATTCTTTTTGTGTTCATGAGACTCATTTTTCCCGTAATTTTTATTACGTTTATTATCCTTTAGTTTCAAAAGTTAGTTGGTTTCATATTTTTCATGTAGGTGTATCTAATAGGATAAATTTCACATCTTGAATCAATAAAAAAAATATTCAAAATTGCGTCCAAAAACCAAAAATGACAAACTTTTCAAAAGGACTAATATGTCCTTTATTAAATAAGGGGACCATTTTAAAACTTGTAAGAATTAGGAAACTAATTTAAAAACAAAAAAGTAAGTTAGTGGACCATTTGTATATTTTAGCCAATTTTTATCTTTTTTTTAAAATGTTGGCTTAATCCATGGCGTTTTCACGAGTTCAAGATGTCACTATATTTTATGTGCATGTGCAACTGTGAGTAAATTCGTCAAAACAAACCCAAACCCATGGGCTAACCCGGCCCTCCTGTTGGACCTTGTGGCCTCAATAACTTACGAAGGGGTGAATTAATTTTCCACTAACAAACTTTTAACCCCCCCCCCTTCTAAAAGAGATAGACTCAGAATGCAGAAGAAGCAGTAATCAATTTAATAATGTTCTTTAAACATGCAAGACACAATTGATTGCATCAAAATAAATAAGATAAGGGAAGAGAGTATGCAAACACAGTTTTATACTGGTTCGGCAAATTCCGTGCCTACGTCCAGTACTCAAGCAACCCACTTGAGATTTCCACTATCTTTGTAAAATCCTGAACCACACAGGGACAACTCATCCCTTGTGTTCAAGAATTCTTACAACTCAAGAGACTCTCGGTCCCTTAATCAATTTCATTGAGTAAGAAGAATGGAAGAAGAATTCTCTCTTCAAGAGAAGAATATTACAATGAAGATCTATGGATGAACTCTTAATGAATTTGCAAGTGTTTGCCCAAGAGTTCTTGAGAGAGCATTTGGTAATGAAATTCTCTTGGAATCTCTCTCATTTTCTTTTGAGAGGATAAGACATTTTGGACTAGCAAAACTCTCTTATAAAATTCGTGTCCAAGTCACCTATTTATATGCCTTTGATGGTCATTCACAAATCCAATGAAAAGATGTTACTGTTGGCATATTTTTTGAAAATTTTCCACTGGTAATCGATTACAATGTTTGTGTAATCGATTTCATAGTTATAATTTGAAGGGTCGTGACTTTTGAATTTGAATTTCAGGAGTTTCGTTGCTGGTAATCGATTACAGACATATGGTAATCGATTACATGTTGAAAATTCAAATTCAAAACCCTTTTCAACGGCTATTTCTCAACCCTATCTTTTGGTAATCGATTACATTGCTTGGTAATCGATTACCAGAGCCTTGAATGTCTTGAAAACACTTTGTTTTAAGGCAAGGCTTGATCTTGAGTTAATCTTGAAGCAAGACTTTGTTTGTTGAAGCAATCTTGTATTAATCTTGAAGCCATGTTTATCTTTTGAAGCAACTTTGTTTTATTATTCTTTTGATATCATCAAAATCATGTATACATACATTCACACCTCCATGGGTTCAAGTTGGACCCAAAAAAGTCACATAAGTTGCAATTGTTGAGAAACTAGACTCAGTCCACTTACGATCTGGGTTGAACCCATAATGAGTCTGGTTGGTCTACCTAACCCACCTTAAAAAAACCTAGTATTTTATAATAGTTTAAAGACTTCAAAGTTCTAGACTCTTAATATTTTGTAATATTATTTTAAGATTTCAAAGTTCTAGACTTCAATTTTGTTTATTTAGTGTCTTGTTCAAGACTATTTTATTCTAGACTATTATGTAAACATAAAATGCTTGTCATTTTTCTAAATTTTTGTTATTATAGTTCTACCTTGTGATAATATATTTTTGTTGTAGGTGTGGTGTGTGGATAGTGGAGGATTTCATTTAACTAATAATTTTCTGATTTATTCAAATTTATTTTTCTTAAAAAGTTGATTTTCTGTTGAATTTTTAAAAAAAATAATTTTTTTTTTAATTTTAGGTGGACTGATGGGTCAAACTATTTAACCCACTAGCTTGTGGTGGGCCAAACTAAGCCAATATTTTCAAGACTCAACCTTAAGTGAGTTTGGTTGGATTGACATGTTTATAGGATGTGTTGAGATGGGTTGGACTACCAACCCTAAATGTCAGTACATGTGTGTGGGATTTTTATTTTTTTTTTGCTAACCATGATATTAGTACGAAGTTATCCCATAAGAAGCAATCACTAATCTTCATCGAGGACCGTGTACACACATAAGATGGGTATGATGCTCCTAACATTATTTATTTCATACCCAAACATCAATCAGGATTCGAATCCTAAACCACTTGATTAAGAGACACAAATCGCTATCACTAACCGTTATTTGATGACCTAATCTCTTTATAATTATCCAAGTTTGATGATAACCCGTATTTGTGATGAACACATCAAACACGTCTCATGACAAGGGATTCATTGGAAACTTATGTTCAGACACTAGAAAATGCTCTCTACCATGTAATAGTTTTCAGAGTTTTCCATTCTCTTCATTAAATTGATAAAAAAAAATACTAGATATAGCTATATAAAATATTTGGCTATCTCTGATCTAAAGATTTACTTTCCCTAAGTAAAAGCCGGAGTCCAAGCAGCATATGGACGATTGCTGGTGGTTTCCTATCAACAGGAAAAATGACTAGTTATGCATGTAAACAGGTACTTTAAAGGAAACACATTATATGTATGAGCTATGTTTCGTAAAAAACGTGAAAACAAGATTTCCTAATGGTTGAATAACTACAGCTGCCTCACTTAAGTAGTAGCTAATACCAACAAGTAAATGATTATCGAGTTCCAATCAACAAAATATGTCAAACAATCGCCATTGTAAATTTATATTGCTGGAAACCGTAGCATAAGAGTCAAATTCAAATCACATGATGAAGCTTTCATCCCTTAAATCTCTTGATGCATGCCTTTTAGTTGTTATGTTTTATCCATTTGCTGTAACAGCCACATCACAAACAAAATATAGGAACTTTACATTTCCTGCTCTTATAGCTTTTGGTGATTCAGTCTTGGATACTGGGAACAACAATTATATTGAAACAATAGTGAAGGCAAATTTCAAACCATATGGGAGGGATTTCATTGGAGGACAAGCCACGGGAAGGTTTAGCAATGGCAGGATCCCTTCAGACTTTTTAGGTACTTCTTACTAATGCTTATAAAGATAGCTTACAAATAGAAGAGAAATGTTATTTTTATAACAAATTATACAATTAAGAGAGAAAAGAGGGAAAAGAGAATATGAGATGTAATAAATGATGCGATAGAAAAAGATAGACACAGAAAGAGTTGTTGAATGTATAACACAACTATAAACAGAATTTGGCAGAAAATGCTGTCATGGTTCATTATACTTAGAAATTTGCATATAATTTCAGCTGAAATACTTGGAATAAAGGAGACCTTGCCACCCTATCTTGATCCAAATCTGAAGGTCGAAGACCTCTTAACTGGGGTGTGTTTTGCCTCTGCCGGCTCAGGATATGATCATCTAACAGTAGAAATAGCAGTAATCATCAGTCTGCAGCCACCATTGTCTTTGTATCTCTTAACATTTCAATCCTATTTTCAACTTTGTTTTACCACTATTCCAAAACAGTTTTTGCATTTATGTTGTATCAGTCAGTGTTGTCAGTGGAGGATCAACTGAATATGTTCAAAGGATACATAGGAAAACTGAAGGCAGCTGTGGGAGAAGCAAGGACAGCTCTCATTCTAGCAAAAAGCATATTTATCATCAGCATGGGAAGTAATGACATTGCAGGAACATATTTTATGACATCATTCCGCAGAGAGTATAATATTCAAGAGTATACAAGTATGCTAGTCAATATATCTTCAAATTTTCTACAGGTATGCTTTTGATGTGAAAAATATTTGAATCCAAGATAGAAAAAAATATCAATGTCCTGTGCAGTTCAACTATATTATCAGTTAATGCATTTTAATAATCAATCTTAACTCATTGAAAGGTCCGATCCTGCATTTTGTTGGCAAAATATTTTTTAAGAGAAACAATAATTAGTACAACCTAGGATTTAAAATTGAAGAAGCTATAAGTTTTTTGCTGTATAATGACAGCATTAAAGTTTGAATCTAGAACCTCATGAAAAAAGAAGCTTAAGTCATCTTATTATATTAACAATAACATCCCTTTTATTAGAAAAGGTCACAATTTGACGGAAATGTCATGAAATTTAATGGAAGGAACTATATAAATTTGGAGCAAGAAAGATTGGAGTAGTGAGCCTATCACCAATAGGATGTGTGCCGTTGCAAAGAACAATAGGGGGAGGCAAAGAAAGGGATTGTGTAGAATCAATAAACCAGGCAGCCACGGTCTACAACTCCAAGCTTTCTTCTTCAATAATGGCTCTCAACAAAAAGCTTTCAGAAGCTAGACTTGTCTACCTTGAAAACTATAGTGAATTCAATAAACTAATCCAACACCACAAACAATTCGGTAAGTTTCTTCATTTATATTTAGCCTTATACTCTTTTTGTTGTGTCACCATAGCTAAATTTCATGGTATGCACTATATAGCCTATATTAGGTCCTAATATTTTTATTATGATTAGAGTATTTCTCTGGAAGAAGAAAAAGATTACCAACCAAATTACAACATGAATTATGATTCACTGACTCGTTGCTTGTGGATCAGGATTTGAAGTGGAGGATAGTGCATGTTGTGGACCAGGCCCTGTCTGTAATTCTTTGTCCTTTAAAATATGTGAAGATGCAACTAAATATGTGTTCTGGGACAGTGTTCACCCCACAGAGCGAACTTATAATATACTTGTCTCAGATATTGTAAAAAAGAACATTCATAAGTTTGTTTGAAAATCCTCTCCTTTTTGTACCGATTTCGTAATTCAATTGAGATGAGTTATGGGTGTGAAACGAGGTTGAACTTGTGAAATATTGATACTTTAATTTGATTTACGTATTTATATATAATTCATATCTGATACCGATATTTTTAATATTTTGTGTGAAGTATACAAACTTTTAAAAATGTTATGAAAATCTTATATAGCTAGATATAGAAGTATTATCTCTTAATGAACCAAAAAATAGAAATCGTCCTCTAGATGGATAATCTCAAGAAATTAGATTGATACTACCACAATAAGTACACCTTATGTGGTTACTGGCTGGGACCCAAATCATTTCATTCTGTCTTTTTTGTCTTCATCAATAACGACCACAATCTATGATTTGACGATTTGACGCAGAGCACTACAAACACTAGGCTTGGATGCAGTCTACCTTGCAAATAGTGACGGATAGATGATGCAGGGACGATTTTTATGTTTGAAATAATAAAAACATAATGAAAATAATTTCTGTTCCATCTGAAATTTTCATATTTTGAAGAATTAAAAACAAAAATGTAATCCTTTCTGTTTGTTCTAAAAAAACAATCTTCCTCTTCTAATCGTCGTTCAGCCTGCCCTTTTCCCTCCCACCCTCTCTGTTATGGATATATAGAATGTGACCTAACATCTATATAAGGAGAAAAAAATCCTTGTGATATTTCATGGTTTTGATTGTATTATGTGACATGTCCGGGGTAACGGGTACACAGCCTTTTCCAATTGTAGGATTTATCTATAACTAATCAGAATATATGTTTCTTATTTTTGTTTGGTGAAATCAGAATATATGGCATGCATTGGGATATTTACCATCCACAGAAATAGCTTCGTATTTATTTAGATTTTTTACATAAACGAGTTCTAACATTGAAGGGTTAAAAAATGAACTCATGTAGACCACATTCCAGTGAAAAATCCTCAATCAGAGATTATTTATGTCACAATACATGAGTGACTGAGTATTTGGTAAATATCCTCAATCAATTTCCTCTACTGCAAACACATTCCAAAGAAAAATCTAAAATCAAATTAATTAGAACGTGTCTGAATTATGTTGAACAGTTAAAAATTAGTTTCACCCAACTAAACAGAACTTACATCAGCAAATCAGCCATTTTTGTAGCATTCCCTTTGCCTGATGTTCCACCTACCCGATTAGGCATTAACTTTAGAAAAACTAATTCAATGAATTTCCATCAAACACGATAACATACATGCAACCACTGGTCGTTCTCAATCATAATATTGTAGCTAAAAGTAGAAGCAACTTGCACTTCGACAAAACTATTTGCCAACAGATTTCAACAAACTCGTTGCAATCAAGAAAGCATATAGGTAAAAGAGCACAACCTTTGAAACTAATATAGTAGATCCTTCAATTGTTTATAAAGGAAACTCAATTGTTCCAGGCATACAAAACATATACAAGTAATGATTATATTATAATATTATTACCACAAGCTAAACTGCACCAGAAAACATAACCAACCCTCCACATCTATTTAGACATATCAAATATCCACACCAGCTAAACTGCCCCAAGACAGACTACAAAATTGCATTTTTACTATCCTAACATTTGCTAGAGAGACCGAAAGAGAATATACACAGCAGAGAAACATGACTATGAGGCAGTGAAGAAAAAGGAATTTTGAAGACAATTGCTTCAGCGTAGTTTATTCTGAGCAACTGCCTGACATAGTTCATCTTCATAGAAGAGAACTCTATTCGAAGCCAAGGATTTGCATAGGGGCTTTGATATAACTGATGGCACCAAGCAATGAGAAGGGAATGCTGACTCTGGGAAAAGAACAGCTGTAACCTGCCTCATCTCTGAAATTTTTAGGCGAGAAGGAGGTCGAGGGCCATGTCTAGGTGCTTTAGGTGTGTGTGGGCTTGGAATCCTAACTCCCTTCCCATCACCCTTGCTGCAAAAATTAATAGCAATCTGATTAATACATGCATTAAAAACAGCAGAAAAATATTTTGGCCATATTTAGATGAACTTCTGCATAAGTACTTATGGGGGAAATAGGTAAAATGAATTGAGCTTCTTCTACAAGTTAAAATCAACTTATGCACTTTACTTTTGTAAAAGCTCTCTTATCTAACTTCTCCAAAAGCTAAGGTGTAACAATTGATTTTAATTTATGAAAAAACCTTAATTCATTTTCCCTTATTTTCTTTCCCTATAAGTGTCTATAGACAAGTTTATCCAAATCGGACCTTACTGTCAGAAACACCTACCACAAAAAAGGCCAATGCTCAGTAGGACGAGGAGTCATTGTACTTAACATCTCCTGCCGAGAGCGATCTGGAGTAGTATAATTGAAGTGAAACTGCCTTGCAATTATAACCTAACAATATTAGAAAGAGTCAGTCATTAAAAAGCAGCCAAAACTATAGCAAAATCATAAGAGAACATTTAAAGGCATATAAACACAGCAGAGACACAACTTACAGCTTTTCTAATTTTTTGAGAAACATGGAAGACAGCCCTCAGTTGGTCATGGTGCAGGTGGCACAGAATTTTAACCTCAATTAAGTGAAAGAGAACGTGTCAACATAACAGAAATGGTTCAAACAGATAAGAATTAATACATAACTTAAGCCAATCAATTGAATACAGTAAAATGCAAATATAAAAAAGTAGTCTGCATATGTTTGTGTTTGTAGTTGTGCGGCTATTGACAACCTTAATAATACTTGACAAGATTGATTAATTCCTGACTTCCTCCATAATTAAAATTAGCATATAGGTTAAAACAATAAACACACAAACACAAGAGAGAGAGAGAGAGAGAGAGAGGTGGATAAAGAGATTTCAGTTATAATAATATACTTAGCAAAAATAAACTGAAAACCAGATATGCTCTTGAACATCATACAAATCAATAAAAGCAAGCAAGAAGAAACAGGCCATCCCCTATCAATCTCAGTCAGTTTTTCCAATGGCATCAGTATTTTGCACCACTTTCAAAGCACATACGCAAGATAATACTGTGCAATCAACAAAACCAATACTCCTGTATTCCTACTTTATCACGGTAATAACATCTTCTACATTCAATCAAGTGAGGACACAACACTGAAACCCACAGATTACAAATACATAAAACACCGGCAAGGCATAAAATTCAACAAATCAAAATCAACAAAAAGAAAATGACCCAATACAAGAATACAAGAAACAGTGTGCAAAAACATCAAACCAGCAAAATTGAGATACAATCACGTGCAAGGCAAACAAATAGTTAACACAAGTATATCCCAATACATCCTTCAAGTTCAAGGCAACCACCGTAAAAAAAAATAGAGTACCTACAATCATGACCCATTAACATTGGCTTTCAGCAACAGAGAAACAACAATAATCTCTTTTTCCCCTTCCAACATACCATTTCTCTCAATTTAAATTCACAATCAACCACATATTAAATCGGTAAAACAACAAAAAACAAAAAAACCCAAATTAGGGAAAACTCATTAATTTAAATCCCGGGAAACAACAATCACACACGATTTCCATCTATACCCTCACAAACAAGCACATATCAAACAAAAAACACCCAAATTAGAGGGGGGGAAAACTCATTAATTTAAATTGGGAACTCCACAAAAACCATAACATACCAACAAATCCATGGGGAGAGACTCAAGCTTCGATTCCGACAGCGAATCGTCGAGGCGAGGGGTTTTGGGGGTCCCAACGAAACCACTGTTGTGTTTCACCAAATTCACCGGCGACAACATCACAGGACTCTTATCGAAAACCCTAATATTATTCTCCACATACCGCTGCTGTACAGAACCACCGCCGCCGCCGCCACAACCACCACCACTCTTTCTGGAGTGCAACACCGCCACTCTCTTTTTTCCGAGATCGGTACAGCAACACTTACCTCCACCACCCGAACCTGAAGGCTTGGAGCACCGAAGCTGAGCCAGGGCTCCGGGTCTCAGGTACTTGTTCCCGGAGCTCCGAACCTGCCTCCGACCCTTAACCCTCCAACCCTTCTCTTTCAGCGACACCTTCCCCATTACTGTTTCTCCTGTTCCTCGCTCACACTATTCAACCCAACCTGAAAAATAATCACAAACTCAAAAAAAATAATAAAAAGAGGGAGAAAGAGAAAAAAAAAAAAAACAGAGAGAGAAAGCTTGTTACATGATGATGACTGGGAAATAGAAACGGAGGAGCAGAGAGAGAGAGAGGGAAACTTAACAATAAGAAAGTGAGTGAATAATGGGGCCGCTAGGGTTTTTATTCTTCGTTGTTTGAATTTGGTCACACATTAAGGTGCCCGCCAAATTTCGGTGAACTGTGCTTTGTTTTGCTCCACAGGAATCGGACTCGTGGGGGTGCCTGCACTCGATCTACCTTTGATGACGTGGCGTGTTGTGGTTGGTTGTTTTTGGTATCCTAGGCCATGTGGGTCCCGCAGGAGTCACTGATTGATTGCGGACCTCGTGCCACGGCGTGGATTTCGATTAATTTGGGGAGGTTGGAATTGGGAGATTATTTGTTTTCTAGTGGTTTATCCTTATTTGGTTATTTCATTTAATTAGGTTTTAAAATTTATAATGAGCTGCCCAGTGGCCTCTGCCATTTTGAGAGTTACGCCTTTTAAGGGACAGAAACATTACTTTACTACATAATTATAAAATAAAATACATTTATAATTAAAGTTTAATAATTTCGTTAATTTGTAAATAAAAAGTTATAACAATTGATATATGCATTTTTTATTAGCATCGTAATTATTGGATCCAAAATTTAATTATATTTAAGGTTTCTTATCATTTCCCAAAAGTATATTATGTGATTTTTTTTTACAAATTTATATTTCTTTTTTTTATCTGTTATCAATTAAATTATATTGATATACCTATTTGATGATAAAATTATTCTTAAGAAGACTTTTGACATGATTATTATAAAATTAATAATATTACGATGACAATAGAGGAAAAGATCATGTATTTTAAATACTTCAAAGTATATTTTTTGCATTGGAAGTTAATCTGGTATGTTGGAGAAGAAATGAGAAAATTAATAATAATTGAATGACTAATTTGCCCTCACTTGAACGCTGTGCCCTGAGAAGGTGGCAACCCTCGTGTCATATTATAACTCATGAGTGATTCAATGCGCAAAAATACGGAATCGCCCCTTTATTAATTCATCACTCGCACGTGAGTTCCGCGCTTCGCAAAATTACCCGATAGAACAGACAAAAGACGGCATGTACAGTAACACATAACATGTACTTTCAAATTTGTTATTTTTATGTTTTTGGAAAGACTCATTAGAAAATATTTTTCTATTTTGTAATAATCCCAGGTGAATATTAACTTGGCTTTTGAAAGCTAGTTTAACAAAAAAACAAAAAAATTACTGTATAGGACTACGAATTAGCAACTGTGATTGTGTTACGGTTACCCGAAAAACGGAAGCGCACTCATCAAATTGATGGATTGACAAATAAGAAATAAATATACCAAAACGTTAATCATTTCTACACTTTTATTATGGCTTTTTTATTATATTTTAACTTAATTTTTAATAAAAGAATTACTTCCCATTTTCTTAATAAATCAGTATTCTAAGAATGCTAAGAATGCTGATTAATCAATTAAGAAATATTAACATGATAGTATTCATGGTTTTTGAGTCAAAGAAAAACACAATACGAACTATACGAAAATCACTAATGAATTCCAAGGCTTTCCCAATGCAACTAGGATAAATTATTGTTTTGCTTCCTCGTGCACATGCATCTCTACAATAAATCCTTTTATTTTTAAAATTTTGTATTTAAATAAAGTAATTAAATTTTTTCATTTTCAAAATTTTCTTCATCTTTAAATAAAAAAGTACTAATTACCACCATGAATTACTAAATATTGTGTATCATAAAAAATATAATAGTTGTGCTTAAGAAATATTTTATTTGAAAATGTTAATTAAATTTCTTAAGCACAAACATTATATTTTTGCACAAACATCTCCTTTTTGTCAACTTTCAGCACACTTGCCCTTTTGAGTGGGTTTGGTTGGATTTGGGTTTTAAAGATGAAGAGAATATTTTGTGAAATTTGATGTAGCCCGTTGGCATCGGATCAATTTGCAAAGAGGAAAAGTCATGTTAATCCTAGATTAGAATAAGAAAAAAGCAAAGATGAGAAACCAATGAACCAGAGAGAAAGAGCAATGGAACTATGAAAGTGATAGTAATTGTGAGAGTGTGTGAGGGTCGAGCAAGAGTATGAAAAAGAAATCGAGTAAGAGTATGAGGATAAGTCTGAAAAATGAGTAAACGAGAAATTTCAAATTCTCTCACTTTAGTCACAAATTAAAATTCTTTAATTTTAGTTAACTAAAATTTATGTTTAAAATTTCTTGAATTTTAAAATCTTTCAAATAAAATATTTAAACACCAAATTTTATCTTAAAAAATTTTAAATTCCTATTTAAATACTTCATCCAAAGATACTTTTAATGATTAACTAATAGAGCATAGGATCCTAGGCTTTCGATTTGGCAATCAAATTAATTCATTGATTGAATGTTGACTGTGTAGGTCCTCAGGTTGCAGCGTTAATTATTATGGTTAAAACTTAAAAAGGAAGTCGCATATTGTCTTTTGACTAGGACTCCAATTTATTCATCCACTGGAATATCCCAACAAGTGGTAATAAGTCTGAAGTCTAACAAGTAATGATATGCTATGGTATATGCTGGTAATCTTTCCGCGACTTCTTAAAATAATGACGACAAGTTTGTTTACCAAATTTGTCAAGGATTCAAATCACCTGTATCCTTTCCTCCCGTATAAAAAAATGTCTTCTAACCCTGGGTTTAATTATGGAAATGGATATATTTTTTAAAAAAAAATTATCAAAATAGATATTTTTATAAAATTATGAAAATGGATAAATCGTATTTTAATATATGATTTCATCACGAAAAAATTATATATGAAAGCACGATTTCATTTTTTATTATATTAAAATATTTTTTTAAAGAATTGAAGTCACACAAACTATGACTTTCCTAATCTAGCTAGCCTAATAGTATCTCACACTAAACACAAATAAATCACTAACCCAAAGGGATTATCAAAAATCCAACAGAGTTCTCCCTAAAAACATAGCAAACCTCATATTAAATAATTTGTGAAAACATATCATATATCCATGTGTGTGTATACATACACACATATGTGTGTGTGTGTGTGTATCAAGGCCATAAATGACAACATAGGGCCTTGATATAATATCCAAAATATCAACTAGTATTAATACAATTTATACATAGTAATCATCAAAGTGTCTTAAAACATCGTAATTACATCATTAGCATATATATCTAAGGATAAATTATCTACAACTCAAAATAAAGGAATTTTCTCATTATGTATGTCTATCCTTATCCCTATAGTTGCATCATACTGAAGTCACCAAAATATATTCTCCATCATATGCAATAAATGCCTATAAAAAAGATGAACAAATTTCTAGGTAAGTCGGTAAATCCCAAGAAGTTGGCTACTCAGCCACCCATGTATCTGAGGGGGAAACGGAAGAAAGGGATAAGTCATGAGGACTTAGGGAGAACATAAAATACAAAGTGGACAAGAAGGACAAAACAAACATAGCACGAGTTTTTCATTCAAAAAGAATTGAAATGTAATCAACGTGCAATTACGAAAATTAATATACTATGAGTATTCGAAGATATACTATGAGTTATCTTTGAATCAACATGTCATAAAAGTGAAAATAAATAAACTCACTTTCATGAAAATTAATATTTACTCCTTTGAAAGCTCATTGGAAATATAATCAACATCATAATCAAATGTAATAAACTTTATATGAACTTTCATTTATTACTATGTGCGTACAGACCACATTATCTCTTTGTTGTGATGAATGATAAACTAAACAACATGATCTCTTCGTTGTAGCAAACGAAAAATAGGAACTATGGATATTCAACTCATAGGTCGCATTCTCTCTTTGTTGCAACGAATGAAAAATAAATATATTATGAGTATTTGACTCATAGACTGCATTATCTCTTCGTTGTAGCAAATAGAATACATATACTATGAGTATTTGACTCATATGCTACATTATCTCTTCGTTGCAATAAACGAAAATCAATCACAACATCGACAATGATAAACCAATTTCACATTTAAAATACATTATCAAGTTATATTAAAATACTCATCAAACCATTAAGGATCACAAAGAATCAATTCCAACTAAGTAAAATAAATGTTATAGTTCATCCTCAAGTACTCATAGAAATCCTATTCACCAAACGAGCTTATTTTAAAATTTACTTGTTTCTCCTAAAGACAGTTAAAATTGTAACTGAGTATATTAGCTACTCACAACCAAAGAAAACACAATCAATGTCTTCCAATGCTGTTGGGAGGAGCCACCACTGTATTTTCCACGAAATCAAGGAATTTAAATTAAAAGAACAAAAGATTAAATAAAATCTCCAAATTTAACATGTTTAGGGTTTTGAGTAAACCACAATAATCCTATTATTTAATTTTTCTAACTTGCCACACACAATCCATAACTAATCTATGTCATAAAAATACTCTTCTAACTCAATGGGTTAAAGATTTACCTCAAGGAGCTCAAGTAGAGAATGTTTAAGGGAATTGAAAATTTTCCTCTCAACTCAAGTCACTTTCCCATGCCTGAGTGCTTATAGGTGCAAGGAATTTATAAGTTTTGAGAAAATGGAGGAACAAGGGTGGTAGAATAAAAGGAGAAATTGATAAAGGTGGGGATGGAAAGAGCTATGAGAAATGGAGGGTTTTGTTCAAAAGGAAAAGATTGAGAAAAGAAGGGGAAGGGTTTTAGGTTCATTAAAGAAAAGGGAAGGGGTTGTTTTATTTTATTGCTATCATATTAATGTATTTTTTTCCTTTTAATGAAATGGTTCATTTCATCCACCAACCTTACGGGTCACAACACCAATTCTCCGCCATTGGTGATGCCATCTCCTTTATTCTTCCCAAAATCTTTGTTGTTGACGAAGACGAGAGCTGTAAGAGATCAACGAGGAAGCATCTTCATACAAATTCAACAATAGGTCCAATTCATCGTCAGGCACTGCTACCAGGTACTAGAAGGACAAAAAGGAGCAAAGCAACATGATGATGTGTGCGAATGGATTTGGGGCATTCAGGTGGTTGCAAGAGAAAAGGATTAAGGGCAATAACGATAATGTGAAAAAAGATATAAGAAATTGTTTTAAATGACATGCCATTATATTAGTGGTGGGACATGAATTGGGATAGGATAAGGAGGCAAGTGTTTTGAATCCCTATGTGAAATGCTTTAGATATATAAAAGAGTATTTGAATTATTAATGATGTGGTGACAATATTAGTAGAAAGTGGATTTTCTATATTTTTCAGTGTGCTAATCAATTGGTTGTGAGGAGTAGTGAATCAACATCACAAGCAAAAAGGTCTCTTAAAAGAGTCTCAAGGAATCAAAGACAATATTGAAGGTATTATAATAACTCACATCTTTCTCAACAAAATGAACTAAACTCCTCAGTTGTATAGATGGCAAAAAAAGTTATCTGACCCAATGTAGGCCAACCCAATACAGGTTACGAGCTATAATTGATTGGAGCAAAAAAAACGAATTCATTTTGGGCCTAAATAATAAAGCTCAAGTCCTAAAAAGGTTCGATTCTTACGGGCTTTTAATGGATTTTTTTCGGACTCAACCTATATTAGGTGATATGCTTCAACTCAGGTACTAGTGTTTGGTATCAATATTATTCTTATTTCTTACCTTATAAGAAAGTGGGAAAAAATACATGAAATGCAAATTTTGTAAGATACTAGTTGAAGAATACTTCAAGATGAGAGGATGATATTGTTTTGAAAGATGCATAATTTGAATATATTTGACATATGATTAAAATTGACAAAGAAATTAAAAATATATAAATAATAATATTTGAGTGGAGTAGAGATAATAAAATGGAGAAATGTTTTGTAAAGCTTCGCTTGTGATTAAAAATGTGTTTATTAAGTTAAAAAACAAGGGTGAACACAAGTTAAGTCAAATTAAATTTAAAAAAAACTTGATTTTTTTAAAAAATGATCAAATAGTTTGATCATGTTTATTTAATTTGTAATTATTAACCTAACCCAATCCTATACATTTCTCTCTCCACGCGTACATGGTAGATACTACGAATTTGAAATGGTGCCTTTTATTTGAGTCATTAAAGCCATTGTTATTTTCTATGACGGTTTCTAGAAAAAAAAACTGTCTTGGAATGTATTTTTTAAAAAAAATGAGAATTCTAAGAAGATTTTCCCAAAACTAGTCTAAGACGGATTTTCAAAGAATTGTCTTAGAATATTTTTTTTTAAAAAAAAATTGAAAATTCTAGTGTAGACTTTCTAAGACGGTTTTTCAATGAATCGTCTTAGAATGTCTTTTTTTTATAATTTTTTTATAAAAGTTTCCTTATATTTTATTATTTCATAACCTTACCAAATTATTATTATTATTATTATTATTATTTTTATAATTTTTTTAAAAAAGTTTTCTTATGTGAAAAGACATATTTCTTCAACTCAGCTATTTTTCATAATAAATAGGAAATTCCTAGAGCAAGCCCTACAAGATTTATTCCTTTTGTGTGACATCAATTATCAATCATTTTTCTATCTTCAAATACACCTTCAAGCAGGTTACATAGGCTTGATGATTGAAATTGAAACTTTTTGCTTTCAATAATCAAAATCTGGTTATTTAGTAGTTATGGTTATGATTATTTGAATAACCAAACCATGAACAACCCTAATCACCAACGAATGGAAAGACTACCCATTAGATGGAGCCAATGGAACACGTGGAAGGTTATCAACAAGATAGAGCCCTATTGAAGGATGAGATAATATGATATGACTATAGTTAAGATAAGCAAGGATTTTCAATTTGATGGAAACAATCATGAGGGAAAAGTCACCCTTAGGAGAAGGTTATCAACAAGGTGAAGCCGCCTCATATTTTGGTTCTCTTGTAACCCTTATAATTTTAAATATTGAATTTTATGATTGGATTGGAACAATATATATAGTGTCTGGTTGATGTTTTAGGACTGCATGCATATTTTAAATTAGATTTAGTAACTCATTATTTTAAACTCAAGCATGTACATGCACTTTCCAAATTGTTTCTTTTTATGTTAATACTATTAGAAATATGATTAAATAAAAATTATAAGAAGACAACATAGTCCACGCGTACATGGTAGATACTACGAATTTGGAAGCTGATAAGAGAACACTTATGATCGTCTTGAAAACAGGTATAAAAAGAAAGGAACTTGACCCTAACCGCGAATTTCCTATAAAACAAAAGTTATCAAAAGGAGCGTGACCCTAACCCGACCCGCCGATAGAACCAACATTATTAAGTTTTTAACCAAGAACAAAGGAAAAGATCTCACAATAAAGAAACTCTCAAATTTCATTCATCTTCAAATTCTGCCTTTGGACAATACAAGAGTTCCCTATAGGCTAATATTATAATGTTATATCCCACTAATATGCATTTACCAAATGCATTTATAATTGTAGGCCACTAAATGAAAATAAATTCCCACTAGCCACTAAATGACCTAGAGCATTCTAGAAAGCATTTAGTAAGGATAAGAGAAAATGAAAAATCACCAGAAAATTACGTCAAAAAACTGGTACGAAAATTACAAATAAAATGACAGAAATTAGACTTAGTTATTATCTAATCAGCCCAATATTAATAGTTTACCAAAATTGATCAACTCAACCTATGAATGCTTCTTGTCTTGTAAATTGGACTTTCCAAAGTGATTCTTCAAGTTAGCCTCAAAGCATCTTCATCAATTTGTAGGAAAGTGACCCATAGGTGCAACCCTTAATTCATGTTGGTCTTTTTTCTTCTTGATCTTTAGAATCAAACTTTGCAATACTTGCTTCATCATCTTAGTCAGGGGGGGGACTAGTCAAGGTGGTTGTGTCGGCGAAAACTAAGGGAGGAAGATGACAACATCCCTGTTGGAGGCTGGATCGGGGTCACTGTCGTCGTCAAACACAACCTAAATCTCCCTAGTTGTTGGGGAAACATGGAGGAGAAGGTGTGGTCGATTTCAAAACCCTAGCTGTTTTTGGAATCAAAAATTAGAGGAGAGAAAGGGAAAAGAGAAAAACCCAACCCAATGTTCTAGAATATGCATTCTTTCATTCCTTTCCAAGACGGTTTTCTAAAACCATCTTTGTATTCTCACATTCTACACCAGTTCTTAACAAACCGATGTCGTAATACATTTTCCAAGACAATTTTGGAAAAATCGTCTTTAAAAAGTTGCATTTATTTAAAAAAATGTCACCGCTTAATTTATGACATCAATTTTTTTTAGAACCATCGTAAAAGCAACATCGTAAAAGACCATTTTTTTAGTAATGGATTGACTAAATGCATTAGTCCTTTGATATGAATAAAACAATCTATCTCAGCAGTAACTTGAGATGGTTGATAAAGGAATATCATGTATAACAACTAATCAACACTTGAAAAAATATAAAAGAAATTCAAAATACTATACAATAACATAAAAACTAATGCATGTTATGTTAGGATTGAAGTTTAAAAATAATTTTACTCAAGAAATTAAGAATGCAAAATAATTTATAAAAAAATATCCCAAGTTTTTGTTCTCAATAAATTAAGTTTGCAAGTAACAATTTACTTTTGAACATATTTTTTAGGAGATGTTTGTTTCACAATATCTTTTTGGATTCCCAAGAATGTGGAGATAATAATATATTTTTTCATATTTGTAAGAAGGTAATACTAGGTAAAATAGAAAGAACAACTCCACCAATATGCATCATCTATGTCATAGGATTATGTTGACCTTTCTATTATGTTCCTATCTGACTCTTTTGCATTATGATATTTGTTGTGTACCATTGGTTTGACAATATCAACAAGTTGTTCGAAAACTTGGCACATTATATCATGAATGTCTAAATCAATTTGTTGCCTAATGAGCAACGTAGTTATCATACCAGGCACTTTTGTTGCCACCGTCATGGTATCAAGCAGTAGAGATAACCATAGGAGGGGACATCAACATTGTCAAAATAGGTTGTGTTGTCAGCAATAGTGATGTTGGCATACCTACTACTAAAAAAAGTGTTTTTTATGGCATACATTTAAAGACGGTTGTGAAAAAATCGTCGTCATTTGGGTATTAGTGGTATTTTTGTAAATAATTGCAAATTTTCAAAGACGATTCTTGCAAAAACGTCTTTAAAACATCTTTTCAAAGAAGTTTTTTTTATGGTTTTTGTAAAAATTGCCCTTGAAATTAGATACTTAACGTCAATTTTACAAAGAAACAGTCATGAGTGGGTTTTTATTTTTCGTGGTTCATGCACTCTCAGAGTGTTGCTCGTTTTTAACCTTTCATTCCCCTCGTGCCCATTCCTCTCCTTTTGCCTTGATATATCTCAAACCAAACCCAAAACCCTTTCCCCTTCCCTCCCTCCATGTCACCCCTCCCTCCTCTCCTCCCTCGACCCCAACGACGTCGTTCACTTTGCAGGAGGTTAGCTGAAATCGGGAACTAAGAATCACACTATGGTTGCAAAGGTGTTGTCCTCTAACATTGTCTTGCCGAAGGGAGGACCCTCTTCTTTGCATAACATTTGTCCCACTCTTATCACCGAGTGCCTCATCGGTGACGAAACCGGCACCATCATCTTCATCGCGCGCAACGAACAAGGTAACCCCATCATAATCCTTTTCATTTTTGTTTTGTTTCTACTTTATTAAAAATAAAAAAAATTTCACTTGTGCACCTTTTATTTTTTTTAAAAAAAGTTTTTTTTCCCAAGATGGATTTGTAGTGTTCTGGTTCTTGTGGGATTGTGTTTTGAATAATGAGTATTTCTTGAGAATGGGGATTGGAATTTTGATTCTGAAGTGGTTGACTTTGTGGGATCAGAATGCATTTGTTTTAAGGATGAATTTTTGTATGCTTTCTCAAGTTACTCGTTTCATTCAAGGGTGTGAATTGTGCTTTGCTTTGAATGGTTGAATCTTTTTTTTTTTTTTAACTTTTGAGATGGAAATTTTTTGCTTTGAATGTTTTCTCAAATGGATTGGGGCTTATTAGTTCTTTTTTCAAAATCGAAATCAGTTACTAGAAGATGATATTCAATATCTTAAATCATTCATTCTTGAGGTCTTGATTTTATCAAATAGAAATAATTTGTGAATAAATTTTCAATTTTCAAATAAAATTTTGCGTTAAATAGACCAATAGAATAGAATTGATATTAGTCAGAGGCTGACATACTATTTCATGTTGTAGTTGGCTAAAGGGGAGTTGAGCCTTGAAATGGGTGACAAAATCAAGGGCAAGGGGACAATTTAGGCATATATTTTGTGGCTCTTATTGTCTAATTAGAATTTCATTCAAGTTTTTATGTTGTTGCTTATCAATGATATATATTTTGTTGTGCATGTTGTAGGGAGTCTCTACAGTTAAAGCATTCTATGAGCTACTTAGTCAATCTAGCTTAAATGTCCTAAATCCTAAAGAAAACAAGCTCGTTGCCCGAGTGGAGCTTTGCCCCATCTTGAAGATGTTATATAAAATACTAATAATTAGGTAATGATTTTTGCTACCTTACTTTTATGCTCTCTCCTCAATTAATGGGATAAGTCTATTAAGATCAATGGAATATGCTTTCAGCATCATCTGACATACAGATATAGTAATTAGGTAATGTATATATTTACTATGTTCTTGTTAAGGGTCATTTTAGAAGGAATTGTGTTACTCACTGAGTGGGTTTTCACGAATTGGATGATTTTGCTTGGTTCAATTTATGTAATTTACTTGAATTTAGAATAACCTACACAATTTTAAAGTTTATTAACTTTTTTTTCTCATTTGAACAATTTCATTTAAGTTGTATTATTGCTCTTATCTAATAATTTTGTCTATTCCTTTCACAGATTTTAGAAAGAAGTTTGTTTATTCCATGAAAGATCCTCGTGACCGTATTGAGGTTGCCCAATAAACATAGATAAGTGAAATGTCTATTTGGTGATCTCTTTATGCTAGAGAATTTCCTTTAAACTTGAAAAGTTAGTGTACCCTATCAAATTATGGAACATTACAATAAAGTTTTAGTGAAAGTATTTCCAATTTTGGAATAATGAACCATGCATCTGATCAGTAATTTTCAACAAGTGGTTAATGAATAACCACTCACTGATTCAATAAATCATTTGTGTGGTTAAATGTTCTTGAAATGGAAACATTTTTACTAACAATTCCTTTTTCATTAATTTCCCTTCAATGTATGGAATAAATACTCATAAAATATCATATAGAATAATTTACATTTGAAATTATGAGAGTAAAGATGTTAACTTGTTGAATTTGTAGCCTTGTCCAAAGTTTCCACACTTTGTCTTATTTAGCAAAGCATCTAGCAACAACTGTGGACATAGTATTTCCAGTCGTGGACATAGTAATTCCATTTGCTTTTCCTCTTGTGCTAGATTATACTTTTAGATATAGATATTCATTTCTTTGGGTGGGTTAGGGGAGCCTGAGACTACGAAGTTGTGGGTCTTGTTCTGATAAGGACTTTAACTTTAACTCATGTTATTCCTTGATTTTCTTTTAATCTGAGAGACTAAAAAACATGGAGTACTAGTGGAATTTCTACAATGATAAGTAAAATGAAATTGAGGGCACACGATTCAACACTAGAATTTCTGCAATGATATAGTTCTTTAATAAGACATATAAAGTAATTTTCTTTTGTCCATCATTCTTATATATCTCATCCCCCTCCAAATATATAAGGTATTTTTCTGTTGATATACCAGCAATGGTGTAAGTTGCTTGTCAATTAGTAATGCGGGGGGTGGCTATAGCAATGGTTGCAAGCCTATGGCAATGAACCTATTGTTCCAAGAAAGGCCAGGAAATTTGAAATGGTCATTCTTTCCTATTTGTATTGAATGATGATATTTTAAGATTATAAATGTTTGAAATTTATTCCATTTTCTTAATTTTAATCATGATCAACTATAACTTAAAGTGAAAGCATGTTTAAAGTAAATTTAATCTTTGCCTACATAGATCAATTTTGTTTACATAGATCAATTTTGCCTTCTCTATTCTTGTTAATAATTTTGCCCATGATTTCTTCTTGTTGTATTCTTGTTTAGTGGTTTGACATTCCAGTTTTGGATATATTAGTTGAATAATCATCATGGCAATTCTATTCAATTTGAACAAAATTACTTTTGATAAGAAAATTAATTTACTCATCTTATTTCCTACATTCTCCACCTTGAAAAAAATGGAACTATATATAGTTGATGATTAGATTATTTCAACATTTATGAAACTTGTGATGTGAAATGAATGATCATAAGAATATATGAAATTGAAATAAAATTGTGTTATACTCAAATTCATTATTTTATTTTTTTATAATTTTTTTTAAAAAGAGATATTCCAAGACGATACTCTGAAAAACTATCTTAGAAATTCTACTTTCTAAGATGATTTTTCCCAAAAAAACCGTTTTAGAATCCTCAATATTTTCAATTTTTTTTAAAAAATATTCTAAGACGATTTTTGGAAAAAGTGTTTTAAAAATTATACTTTTTTAAGACAATTTGAAAATCGTTGACAGTAGAAAACAATGGTAAAAAACCCCTCAAAATCGTCATAAAAAGTGATTTTTTTAGTAATGACCCAAAGTCATTCTCTCATTTGTCTTCTTGCTGCAGGTTTTCTTTTGTTGTGGATTCATATCTCTTGTAGTTTTTAATAGAGCATAAATGCATAAGTTGATGCAACCCAACGTTAGATTCAAACTGATCTATCAATTCACCTACTTTGGTCCCACCAGACGTACCAATTTTGTTGTCTAATTGTATTAGCTGAAAGCTCCAACACAATTCCAAAATAATGTTCAAGAAATTGACATTAGAAAGGAAAATTTGCTTCCTAACAATGGATTCTCAAGTTACTCTAGAGAGCACTTGGTGTAGATGAAGTAACAAAAACTAACTTGAAAATAGTAAAGGGAATTCATAAATGCTAGAAATAATAGAAAGTTTGGTGTTTACAATTTGAATATGTATAGATAAACAAACTAATCCACTTTAATCGGTATTCACTATCAAAATAAGTTTAGCCTACTAACTAAGCCTTGCTCCTTAATTTTAGGGATCCTATATCCTAATTGCTCCACTCGATTCTGACCCCTTCAATCCTTATCCTTTCACGAGTGAGTAGCTAATGGACTCCTTTAGTCAATTAGGCTTTAACAAGTCTAAGGCCCAATGCTTTATCTTCATCGACATCCCAATATCAACACCCTGTATGGTATCGACAACTAACCATCTATTAAGATTGCCCTCTATCTTTTGATTGTAACCAACTTTTGCTAAGTGAATTTTTATATTTGGTTACCAATAGAGCTGAACTTGAGCTAAGATGAATTCGTTAAATAAACGAGATAAACTTGAGCTATGTATAGCTCACTTCGATTGATTCATGAACAAAAATTTACTTTGCAAAATAAGTGAATAAATTAATAAAAGTATGTAAAATATTATAATTTTAAATTGAGTTGAGTAAATGAGTTGAATCAATCTGTTCGTGAGTTTTATTAAGTCGAGTTTGAGCCAAAAATAAATATTTATGTCGAACTCGAGTCAAACTGCAAGCTAAGTCATTTCTTATTAAGCCGATTCGACCTAGAATGAACTCGACTCAGTTTGACTCATCTTGAGTCCTATTTACATTTGAATGACCAATTATTTTTATGTACATTTTTAATGAGATAAGATAGCATAAAAAATAGATAAAAAATTAATAAATTTTAACATAGTCTAATAATTCGTTTATAATCTTTTATTTTTATATTGACCTCTCTTTTACTTGACGGTATCATATAAAAAAGGCAAAATTACATTTTTGGTCCCCTAGTTTATCTCTAATTCCGAATTTTGTCCCCCAATAAATTAATTCACAAATTTTGTCCTCCTATTTTCTAAAATCATGCAATGTTGATCCCCTAGCCCACAACTGGACGTTGATTGTTAGCAAGTGACGTTGACTGCAACGTGTCACTTTCTTATTGGATAATGATTGCCACGTGTTATGTTCTGATTGAATGTCAACTCCATGAAAGATGAAATACATTGTTGTTTTCATTGACCAATCAGAACATGACACGTGACAGTCATCATCCAATAAGAACGTGACACGTGACATTTAACATTCAAACAGTTAACATCCAATTGTAGGCTTGAGGACCAACATTGCATGATTTTAGAAAATAAGAGGACAAAATTTGTAAATTAATTTACTGGGGATCAAATCCAAAATTGGAGGACCAAATTTACAATTTTGCCAATAAAAAATCACGTAAAAGAATTATTCCGTGTTAATTACATTTTCCCGTTTATAATTGGCTAATATTACTATTAATTCACGAAAAAGAATGAAAAAAAACGTGGTTGGTTTTCATATCCCTCTCAATCCGTAACTTCTAATCCAAGTCCCACCTTAATTTGTATAAATGTTCTCATTTGAAATTCTTACGATACGAAAAGTTTAAATAAAATATCACAATTTTTAAAATTTATTTTATTTCATTTATTGGTGTTTTACATTATTCTATTGTATAAAAAACTTTGGCAAAACTTGGGAGAAACCTTCCTTTCCCGTGTTTCCTTTTTTTTCTTATTCTTTCAAAAACCCGAGTTTTTTTTTTAATTTTATTGAAAGGGGCATAAAGCCCGAACACCAAACCAAATTACAACTGAGGATCTGCTCACATAAAAAACAAAAGGGGTTGCTATTCTCACCCACACATTATATGAAATCTCTCTTTTGCCAATTCACTAAATCCTTG
This sequence comes from Glycine soja, assembly GCF_004193775.1. Lineage (NCBI taxonomy): Eukaryota > Viridiplantae > Streptophyta > Magnoliopsida > Fabales > Fabaceae > Glycine > Glycine soja. The sequence continues at coordinate 27,356,825 of NC_041017.1, read as the reverse complement.
CACCCCCTCCCATTTGTGTTTCGCGACACAACCCCACCCCACTGCAGCTCGTTCCACCCCATCACGACACAAAACAGTCTTTTCCCTCTTCGGGCAAAGGAGAGGGTGTGTCCGATGACGAGAGAAAGAGTTTGGGAACAAGAAAATGTAGGTTTTGTTGTGAGGAGAGGTTTGGGGGTAAGAAAGGGTTTGAGAGTGTGAACTGTATGTGGTCTCTCTTGAACATTTTTTTTTTATTGAATGTCACAAAATCACCTTTTCGTTGTTGGAATGGGTATATAAAATATGTAAACAGAAACAAAGTTCCGACTTATATCGTCTTTCCATTAATTATATATATTTTTACACCTTCTTTTGTAATTGAAACACAATTTCATTGTTTAATTTTTTTAAATTTTCAAATTATACTTTTTGAGTATCATGTTAATATTTTGAATAAAGATGCATATACACATCTATATTACTTGACACCCTGAAAGAGAAAGAAAGAGAATAAGTTTGGTGGGTCATATAATTTGATGAAAATAAAAATCAGTTATATGATGTATAGTGGTAAAAAAAAATCAGTTCATCTCCAATGGAAGATGCTTGATGAGTTCTTTAAAATATTTTTATTCTTTTGGTATTGGAGAAGTTCATTTAATATTGTGGATTTCTTAAGTTTTGGGGTGAATATCTTATATAAACAACCCATCTCCAAAGTTTATTGAGAATAAAAAGTAATTTAATATACTCTGACATATTCAAAGTAAGTATCTTAAATTTTGATTCTTAGAGATGCTGGGAAAGCTTTAATATTTGAGTGACACAAAGGCTATCTTACTATTCATGCATATTTTTTCTCTCTTTCATAAATTAAAATTAATCAAGGGCTGAAATCTTATGCAATTTTGTGAAAACAAGAATCTTTTCCCCCATTTTGGGGGTAAAAAAAAGGTGAGGACAGGTAGGTAGCTTGGCACTAATCACTTTTAGAGATATCTCAAAACAGAAAGAAAGATGCAAGCTACCCACTCATTCACGTACATTGGTTCCACGTCGGTGTCAACTACCAGCAGCTATGCTATTCTAAACACCTTGTTTAGATTGCTTTATAAGTTTTCTCCCCCAAATTAAGTTCCAAACAAATTCAAACATAAGATATTTCACATTTCGAGTGTCGCTGCCCATGATGTTAGAGTATGGGGCTATGGCCAAGTTAAGGCACAGAACAGAAGCACTCATAGCTTGTTTGGTTTCATGTTTGGAACGTGATTTTTAGAAAGTAATAGTTATAACTTCCACGTCTCAAATGTGATTTTTCTATAATCAACGAGTTTCCAAACATGCTAGTTACATTCACTTGAGTTGAGGCCATTACCATAAAGCAACAAAGAACCGAAACCGTAAGCGATAAAACCAACGAGAGAGAGAGAGAGAGACAGTTTCTCAGGGGACGTTTCTGTTTTTTCTTTTCCTTACTACAAAACAACAAAAGGTCCTTCACGCAAAGCAATGCGTGCCATTACTCGAACTCTATGTTCCTTTTTATCTCTCTCTGATTTTGACGTAGTTGTTGTAGCGTGTGAGTCTTTTTTCTTCTTTCTTTTAATGAATGTTTTGCTCTTTTTGTTTAAAGCATAAGCCTTGCATTCCGTTACGCATTGTGAGCATGAAGCCTTGAATATTCTAACAGGTTTCTTAACTGATAACCCAGATACTGTTTTTTATTTTCTTAAGCGAGAAAAAAATAGTGTGATTAATCTGAACAGGTTTTTGTGAAATGGGTGAAAATTGTGTTTTTTTTTTTTTGAAAGGCTGAAAAATGGTGTTTATAGAAGGGAATGAATAAGAGATTAAGAGTCATTCACACTCTCAAGATTTGTTTGGTTGCACTTTTCCGCTTTGTTTTTTCAGCTGCTTGAATTGCATTTGCCATGTGTTGCATTGCAGTGCCAAGATCTTGAAAGACAATGTTGTTTCTGAGTAATGAGAACACCATACAGGGGGAGATTTCAAAGGCTTGAGATGTCAATGTTATTTGCATAATCAAAGGTAAAGAAATGAAGCAATGAACTATCTAAAGTCTACAATGGTTTTAACCCTTTATGTAAAGAATCAATTACATTTTCTTTTTCCAATTCTGCTGATTAAACCAATGATTATGATCTTTTTTTGTTTGGAACTGTGATATGAGCTGATGTAGATGGATATTTTAGGTTGATTTGGGGAGAGGATGGCATCTTCATGGGAATATTTTGGGGAGATTGCAAATGTGGCTCAGCTAACGGGCATAGATGCGGTGAGGTTAATTGGGATGATTGTGAAAGCTGCAAATACAGCACGGATGCACAAGAAGAATTGCAGGCAATTTGCTCAGCATCTGAAGTTGATAGGGAATTTGCTGGACCAGCTAAAGATCTCGGAGCTTAAGAAGTACCCCGAAACCCGGGAGCCTCTGGAGCAGCTAGAAGATGCCCTTAGAAGGTCTTACATTTTGGTCAATAGTTGTCAGGACCGGAGCTATCTTTATTTGCTGGCCATGGGATGGAACATTGTTTATCAGTTCAGGAAGGCTCAGAGTGAAATTGACAGATACTTGCACCTTGTTCCTCTCATTTCACTAGTCGATAATAATCGAGTCAGGGTATATGCTATTTCTTCGCTGTACAATTGTCTTGCTTAATACTCATTAGTCATTGGGATTATTCTTTGAACATCTTTGTTGCTATTGATCAATCATTATCGTGCTAAGGTTGTGCCTACTTCAAATTTGTATTGTTTGCATAAGTCATCTTTGTTAGTTTGCCATTATTTAGGGGAAATTTAAGTATTGCCTAGGGATATAATTCAGCAGGTCCTCTACCAAAAGCGATAAAATCCTGCATAGCAATCGTAAAATCCTGGCCTGTAAAATTCAGGGTCCTGTGTCAGTGAGTTGCATGTGCTGAATTTGTACAGCAAGCCAACCGCATAATGTGGCTTATTTGTTGCTAGACACAACTCAGAAAAATGGGCAGTGTTCTTGAATATATGAAATATGCATTTGTAAGGATCCATTTAGAGTACATGTCTAAATGAGATTTGAGCATCCACTCTTTTTGAAACTCAATTTATAGAGATTACTTCTCTTCCCTCCATGTATATTTACAACTATATCCCCTGATGATTTGTGTTTCACTACATGCTATAAGGAAAAGGTGACATTTGATAATGCAGAACTCCAATGCATTAGCCAAGATCAAAGGTTATTTTAAAATGTTTTAAATAGGCCTTCTTATCCCTTTCCTTTCAGTTCATTCTCTTGCATTCCATTCATAGCCTTAGTTATCTTTTCTAAAAGCATCTATATAAAAGTCAGTATCCCAAGTTCAAACATGTAGTCCTTTAAGAATTAGTGAAATCCCGGTTCTTGTGAGTAGGTATGATGTGGTGTAGCACACAAGTTACAGCATTTTGCTTTTGTATTAATAATCAGAATTTGCAAATTTCTGAACCTTCCTTAAGACTGATCTACTTTTTATAGTAACTTTCATGGACATTTGTGTTCATAAATTTGGTCTGAATACTGTTAACAATCTCTTGCTTATTTGAAATATTCAGGAGAGACTTGAAGTTATTGAAAAGGATCAATGTGAGTATACATTAGATGATGAAGAGCAAAAGGTGCAGAGTGTTATTTTGAAACCTGAGCCCGAAAAAGTTGATGCTGTGGTGCTGAAGAAAACTCTTTCCTGTTCTTACCCCAACTTTTCTTTCACTGAAGCACTTAAAAAAGAAAATGAAAAACTTCAAGTAGAGCTACAACATTCACAAGCAAATATGGATTTACATCAGTATGAATTCATTCAACATTTACTAGATGTCACAGAAGTTGCAGCTCTTTATCATTCTGAAAAAAGTCACAAGACAGTAGAGTACAGTGACTACAGTTTTTCTGATGCCAATGGTGACAAAGGTCATTCTTCTAATGAAAAAATCCACGAAAAGAATGATACTCATTCCACATCAAGGTAGCCTTATCACACTTGTCCAGATTTTATGTGTTTTGGGTAATATCAGGAAAGCTACTTGACCAACATTCTAATTTATAGTAGTTAAATGAATTTTGAGCATTACACATCTGACCTCTAGGAAGACTCAATGTTTTTCCTTAGTTATTACTGTGACCAGCTTACGCAATGCTAAGTATCCTGCAGTACTGCTTCCTCCAATCTTTCATTGTGTTGCCATGTAGTCAATAATGACTTCTGAAAGATAAAAAATATACTGTTTTTACCTTAAATATTACTTATTGAATTGAGTCTGATTCTTCATATTCCTGGTTTCAACCAGATCATCAGTTTCAGAAAAGGATCAGCTATCAACTGGAGGCTCATATCATTGGGAAGATTGGCATACTGATTTACTTGCCTGTTGTTCTGAACCTTGTCTTTGTATGTTCTCTCGTTCTGTTAATTTCATTTTCTTTAGTTTGGTCAGCTATAATAGAATAATTTCTTTCTTCACCCAGAGGGTTATCACAAGTACATTGTGTTTCACTATGAAGATTGAGTGAGGATAGAAGTTAGTAGGGGTAATTGTTGGATCTGAATTTCTTTTCGCATTTTACTTGTGTTAAGTTGTAGTAATTGTATAGGTGTAGTTTCAATGAGCATAATAAGTAATAACCCCCTTGTTCTCCAAAGAAGTTATTGAGGAAAAAGTGAAAATCTGTTAGGATCCAATTGCAAGGAATGGAACACCATATTAGAAGTATGGGAAGGCTTTTGGGCCCTTCAACTATAATAGCTAGCTTTTGTAGAGTGGTCTCCCAAGTTTCTTCAGCAATCCTCTTAGCTCTTAAACCAATAGAATAAGGGGAGGAGAATCTCAACGGAGCTCTCCAATCCTGCTTTACTTTTCATCTAATGTAATAACTGGATAATTTGATTTGCAGGTATAAAGACATGCTTCTATCCTTGTGGGACATTGTCAAAGATTGCTACTGTTGCAAATAACAGGCCAATATGTAAGTGAGCTATAATGTATTGTTAACATGAAAACCTTGAATCTTTCAGAATTCTGTTTCACTGTTTTGTTGCTAACAAAGCTAGAATTAGACTAGATCAAGTTGCTATCATTATGCGCATTCAATATAGATTTTTCAGCTCCAAAAAATGTCTATTTTTGGTTGCCTTGACTTCATATATATATATAAATCAATACTAAGGTTTTCTTTAAGTTGCAAATATTTTCTGCTTTTTATATTATTCTTACTATCTATTTGGTTCATTTGCCACACTAAAAAATGAGGTCGTGCTGCTATAATTTCAATTTTGTGGGTTTTCAGCTTCTGCAGAAACATGTAATGAATTGATGGCATATTCATTAATTTTATCTTGCTGTTGCTATACTTGCTGCATAAGGAGGAAGCTTCGGAAGATGTTGAACATCAGGGTAATGCTTCCTTCCTTTTGCATAACATGACCTTAGGTGCCCTCTATTATGTAGGTTGTACTTATAAATATTCAGATAAAAAAATTGTAGGCATCATTTTTTCATTGCATGATGAAAGATATATCCACATTATTCCAAGGGATAAACTTAGAACTATTTTGTAAACTTGATGGCTATTAGCTAATATATATAAGTATTCTGTATTACTACTTTTTTTGTTTCTTTTCTGCTAGAAATTTATACGAAATCTGATTTATGTTTATTGGATCCTGATGGATCAATTTACAAGTTGATTGAAAACATAAATATATGTAGTATTTGTTAAGGTTGTAGTACTCTTTGGAATTTAGTGTTATATGGAGACTTGTTTTTTCATTTTCTAGTATCTTCTATGTTTTATTAGCCATTGACATTCTATGCCAGGGGGGCTTTATTGATGATTTTCTTTCTCATTTGATGTGTTGTTGCTGTGCCCTTGTGCAAGAAAGGAGAGAAGTGGAGATCCGTGGTGTTGAAGGTATGACTTCGTCATTCAGATTTCTCCACACTTGGCATTATTTGGGCTTGTCTTTCCTTTACTTGGAAAAACCTATTGAATTGGATCCAGCTTTGGTGTTATAAATTTCGATTTTACTATGACATTTTCTGTTGGAATTTTATAGAACTAACATGATGCTGATTGATTGGTGCTCAAACTGCATGTAAAATGTGTTTTTGTTAAACCATTTTGCAGGTCCTGAGAAGACCAACACAAGACCTCCACCCTCACAGTACATGGAATCATAAATAAAAAATGAAATTAACATTTGCTTGTTTAGGGCTTGAATAACACATAAATTAGAGACAATTAACTATTAGAACTGTCACGGGAAGCCAGTGCCTATGTATTTTGATTCTCACACCACTCGGCATCAATTATTCGAATGTAAAGTAGGTTGTCTGTTTTATGTATGACGTTCAATTTCCCACTTGGATTGAATCCAATGGGTGTAGTTTAATATGCAACACACGATGAGTTTGTGGGAGAAGACCTGAGTTCGACCTGGCAAAATACACTTTAAGTATCATTAAGCCCTAGACCAAAGATTAATCTTATAATCGATTCAAAGAATTAAAGCTTGTGGGGATCGGAGATACCTCATATTCCACCGAGTTATAGACCCTAATTGTGGTGGTTGAACCAAATAAAAAAAATCCCCAATTTAGGAATGAAATTGCTATTGAAGGTTTTATTTTACCCTAAAATGGATTTAACTTGATGAGAGGAAGATTAGTTGGTACATACTCAATATTTGAATTACTAATATAATATTAAACCCCGATAAAATTATTTGAGTCAGAGTATGAATTAGAAGTTCAATGATAAAAAAAAAATTATTAGGAGAGGTAAAACTCAGGCTTTATACGTCTTGTGGAATTAGTTTTTGGCTAAGAAGATACGTTACTTTTAGCAGAAATAAAACTCAGTGAATAAAAACAATCAATCTAAAATATCAAATAGAATACTTAAATGAGGTTTATGATCAATTATGAGTAATATGCAACAAATTTATAACCAAGATACAACAGCTTTATACACAGCTAGTCTTGGTTATAAATGGCTTTTAAATCAAACTCTCAGTTTTGATGCTACTAGCAATTGGAGTTGGATTTGGCGTATAAAATGCCCAGAAAAAAAAAATTAAATTTTTGATTTGGCTTATGGCCAATCTAGATGCACCAAAACGGCAACATATACCAGGACGGGAAATGGCAAAATTAGAAATTCCACTACGGTTAGAAAATGACAATTTTTTAAATATTTTTTATTATTTAAAAAAATTGAAAAAAAAAACATGAGAAATAAGTAATAACACTAACTTATTATAAATTTAAAGATAATCCAATCCTCTATTAACATACTAAATTATAGATAATATTAAATTAAATAAAGATAATATTAAATTAAATAAAAACTAATAAAGTACTCCTATAATATAATATAATACTGAAATGTAAAAATGAAAAATAAAATAGGAAAAGGAAAACATAGAAAGACAAAATGAACTACTTTTTACTTCATATCAAAGACTCCCCTTTTCCTCAGCTCACAGAATCTGCCAGCCATTGTTCGTGTCTATGTATTTATGTGTTTCTTTGAATTGTTATGTTAAGGTAATTCTAGGAGGAGACTCGAAGAATTACAAAGAAGAGTAGGGAAACCAATGAAAGAATGGCATCCGAATCTTATAAGGAAGGAAATTGAGATACAATAGTGTTTTTACAAAATTCTAATCCAAACTGAATCAGAGGGATCAACCTCTATTTATGTCTAACATCAAAGAAAAATTCCCAAGTTGCATCCTCTAGCAAGCTATGCTTCCACTTTACTAGGACCTTTGTAACAGCTCGACCCCTTCTCTTTACTGTCATGCGATCCAAAATAGCTTCAGGTTCTTTGATTAGAGGATCTCCTTCTACTGAACTTGGAAGACTCGAAGAAGTTACTGCTTCACCTACATACTTCTTCAACTGAGATACATGGAATACATCATGCATGCTTGAACTCGAAGGAAGCTTGATCTTGTAGGCCACTGCACCAATCTGTTCCAATACCTGAAATGGGCCATAAAACTTGGGGGACAACTTCACATTGCTTCTGGCAACTACGGAAATTTGCCGGTAAGGGTGCAATTTAACATAGACCATATCGCCCACACTGAACTGCCTCTCAGATCTATGTTTATCTGCTAGCTGTTTCATTCTATTTTGGGCCCTCTTCATGTGAAATTTAATGAGTTTCAACATCTCCTCCCTCCTCAAGAGGCTTCTATCCACCAACTCAATCTTAGAAGCTCCTGCTAAGTAAGGCAGATTCACAGGTGGCGGTTGTCCATAGACCACTTCATAAGGAGTAGCTCGAATAGAGCTGTGAAAGGTGGTGTTTACCACCATTCAGCTAGGGGTAACCACTTAGACCATTGAGCGGGTGAATTTGCACACATACACCTCAAATATGTTTCCAAACACCTGTTAACAATCTCTGTTTGGTCGTCCGTCTGAGGGTAATAAGCTGTGGAGAGCTGGACCTGAACACCTTGAAAAGCCATAAGGTCCTGCCAAAACTGACTGAGAAATATTGAATCTCTGTCATTGGTGATAGAATCTGGAAATCCATGCAACTTGAATACATGATCAAGGAAGGATTGAGCAACATCAGCAGCAGAATAAGGATGAGAAAGAGCCATAAAGTGGGCTGCCTTGCTCAACCTATCAACTACTACAAAAATCACCTGCTTACCAAAGGAACTAGGCAAGCCTTCTATAAAATCCATGGTAATGTGTTGCCAAATCAGATCCGAAATAGGCAATGGTTGCAGCAATCCAGGAAAAGCCTTGGTCTCATATTTACACTTCAGACATACACTGTATTTCTGAACAAAAGCTCTAACATCTTTACTCATCCCTTTCCAATAAACCATAGATTTGAGCCTTTCTAAGGTTGCATTTCTTCCTGAGTGACCAGCAGCGGCAGAAGCATGAAAATGCAGAAGAATATCTTGTCTTAAAGCATCATCTCTACCCAATACTAGTCTTTCTTTCCTCATTAACCCCCTATCCTTCCAAGAATAATGTTTGTGAAAACCAGAGTTTGCTTGTAATTCTAAAATCAACCTCTGAACTGCAGGATCTGAATCCCAAGAGGCTTTAATCTTTATCACCAATTCAGAAACCACCTGATGAACTGCGAGAGCTTGACAAGCAACTGGTTCCACTCGCGACAAGGCATCAGCAACTACATTATCATGTCCCTGCTTATACTCAATTGAAAAATCAAACTCCATTAATTTCACCAACCACCTTTGCTGAAATGCAGTAGTCCATTTTTTTATCCAAAATGAACTTCAAGCTTTGATGATCAGTTCTAATGATAAAATGAGTATTCAGCAAATAATGTCTCCATTTTTAGACAGCCATAGCCATAGCCAGTAACTCCTTTTCATAAGTAGAGTAAGACTGTTGTTGGTGATTCAAGTGTCTACTTATGTAAGCTATAGGGTGGTGATCTTGCATTAAGACTGCTCCAATTCCCAAACCTGAAGCATCCACCTCTACCACAAAGATTTTTGAAAAGTCGAGTAAAGCCAAAACTGGAGTCTCAGTAAGCTTCTTCTTTAATTGCTAAAAAGCCAGTTTTGCTGCATCAGACCAAATAAAGTTATCTTTTTTAAGCATGTTAGTTAAGGGTTTAGCAATGCCACCATATCCCTTGACAAACCTTCTGTAATATCCAGCTAACCCCAGGAAGCCTCTAAGTTGTTTCAAAGTTTTAGGTAGTGGCCACTGTTCTGCTGCATGCACTTTAACTGGATCAGTTGATACCCCCTCCTTAGAAATGAAGTGGCCAAGGTACTCTACTTTAGAAACCTCAAAATAACACTTACTCCTCTTAGCAAACAAGGAATTTGCCCTCATAGTTGCCAAAACTTTGTGTAAATGCAGCAAATGGTCTTCCAATGAACAACTATAAACCAAAATGTCTTCAAAGAACACCAGCATAAACTTCCTCAAAAACTCCTTAAAAATTGAGTTCATAAGCCCTTGAAATGTTGTAGGTGCATTAATGAGACCAAAGGGCATCACTAAGTATTCAAAATGCCCAGCATGAGTCTTAAAAGCAGTCTTATACACATCAGCAGGATCCATTCTCACTTGATTATATCCTGACCTCAAATCGATTTTGGAGAAAATGCTAGAACTGACCAATTCATCCAATAAATCATCTACTAAAGGGATTGGAAACTTGTTCTTAACAGTATGCTTGTTAAGATCCCTATAATCCACACACAACCTCCATGATCCGTCCTTTTTACCCACCAAGACTACTGGGCTTGTAAAAGGGTTACTATTGTTTTGAATTTTACCAGCCGACAAATATTCCCGCACCAACTTTTACCAATCTCATCTTTATGTTGTTTAGCATACCTGTATGGTCTCTTACTGATAGGACCAACACCTTGAACTAGTGGAATTCAATGGTCATGACCAAGTCTTCTAGGAGGTAACCCACTAGGTTCTTGAAATAAATCAGAGAACTCATCCAATAACTTGGCAAGAGTAGGAGGGACTTCTTTATCAGCAGCTTGAGTTGTAAGTGAATTCAGAAGACCCCTTTGTCCATCACATACTTGCAAAATTGACAAATGAACACCAGTTGACATAGCCTTCCCCAATTGTTGGCTCTTAACTGTTTTCAATCCAGTAGAGGCCCTTCTCAACACATGTCTCCTTCCCTTAACATAGAACTTCATCTGTAACTTATTAAAATTCCATACAATATCACCCAAGGAAACCAACCACTCCACTCCCAAGACCAAATCACAGCATCCCAATGGAATGAGTAACATATCAGAAGTGAATTTGGTTTGCTGAATTGTCCATTAGAATCCTCTAACGACGGCAGACACGTTTAACTTTGTGCCATCAGCAACCACCACACTCAGGGAATCAAAAGCATTACTTTTGCAACCCAATCTCTTGGCCACCTCAATGTCCAGAAAATTGTGGGTACTCCCACTGTCAATCAACACATAGAGAGGCTTCTTTTGGTAGTAGCCTGTCACACACATGGTGTGGAAATTGGCAATTCTCGTGAGGGCATGGACAGAAATTTGAGGATCTATAGAGTTGGGCCCCATTCAGTTTTCAAGCAACACTTCTTCCTCTGCACACTCCTGTAACTCATCCACTTCCATCACATGCAACTGCAATGTTTTATGACTCAATCCATGCTCAGGCATAAAGGGTTCATCACAGAAATAACATAACCCTTTTGCTCTTCTATCACTCATATATGCAGGGGTTAAAGTTTTAGAGGCTTACTATTTTGTTTTGGGGATATCTTGTGTCTTGGAAATAGTTTTAGGAGGTGTAGGCAACAATGGTGGTTTAGAAGAAGCCTCAGGTTTAGACTGCTTATTCCATGATTTTGTAACAGAACCATGCACAGTTGCTGCCTCATGCATTTTTGCTAATGTGAAGGCCCGTCAGACAGAATTTGGTTGAAACATTCGAACAAGCATATGGACTTCTTGTTTAAGCCCCCCCAAAAAGCAACTCAGCCTATGCTCCTCACTCATATCCAAACGAGCTACAATAGCATTAAAAGCTTCATGGTACTCCACTATTGATCCCTTCTGCCTCAATTGCATCAATTCAGCCATAGGATCATCACATACTTTGCTAAACCTTTCAATTAAAATTCTTTTATATTCTGACGAAGGTGGTAAGTTTTGCAATCCTACAGATTTCACATAAGAGCTATGCCATTGAAGGGCTCTCCCTTCGAAATGTACCACCGCCAACCTCACCTTAAACTCCTCGGGTGTGCTATCAATAGAGAATAACGTATCACATTGGATTAACCATTGTTTAACATCATGACTAGAGAAACATGGAAAATCAATTCTAGTTAGACGTGTTCCGCAAGAATAAGAAGATCTCTCACCTCGAATTGGGTTTCCCCCTTTGAAGAATGAGTTGTGCCCTTACTATTATTATGTAGAAGGTCCTGCATTTGTTGTGATATCGACAAGGCTAACGACTGTGTTAGGGAATCGTGAAGAGTTTGTTGCATCGAAGCTGCCATCTCCATGAATCTTTCATCAATCTTGGAACTGAGACGATTCTCCACGCAATCTTCAATTTCATGCTCAAGAACACGATTTCGTGTAGCATCTGCCATGTCTGGTCACACTTGGAAGGTTATAGGCTGATACCACTTGTTAAGGTAATTCTAGAAGGAGACTCGAAGAATTACAGAGAAGAGTAGGGAAGCCAATGAAAGAACGACATCCGAATCTTATTAGGAAGGAAATTGAGATACAAGAGTGTTTTTACAAAATTCTAATCCAAACTGAATCAAAGGGATCAACCTCTATTTATGTCTAACAGCTTCCCCATTGGGAAATTCTGTTATTCTAACTACTCATCCCTCTCTTGAATTACTTACAAAAATATCCTGTATCATGTTATCACTTTGTGCCACCAAGGTCAGTGTTGTGTTGTGTTTTTTATTTTGTGTGTGTGAGAATATGGGTGAGAGTGTGAATGGGAAGAAGGGGTTTTGCTGAAAGAGGATTGCAACGGTGACTGAAGAAGACAGCGGCGACTACAACTTCTTTATCAGTGAGCGACTTCTTTATCAATGGTGGGCCCTTATTGTATAAAAAAAAGGAAATTCAAAGAGAAAGAGAGAGAGAGAGAGTGAAAGCAAACCTTGCTGGTGGTTCTGCTTGTGGTTCATCAGTTGTTCACCTGGTGGTGGCCCAACGAGGAGAGAGTGAAAGAGAAGAAGTCCTAATTTTTTAAAAAGTGAAATGTGCATTCTCTTCTTTCCTCCTCTTTTTTATGTTTTTATTTTTCAAAAAGAAAAAAGAAAAGAAATGTGGGGACACCACGTGTAGTCCCTCGTGGTCCCCAATATGCATTTGGTTTTTCTAATGTTCCTTTTCAAGCTGTCCTTGTGCTATTCCTTCGAAGCGATATTGTTTTCATGATTTTTATGGAGTGGGTTTACGATTAAATATTAACACAATTGTTATGCGATATCATTTTGAATAGGCAGCACATAGACAACTTGAAAAGGGACAACAAAGAATCCAAATCCCCCTAATACATCCCTACAAAATGAGGACACCATCCTCGTCTTGATCACCCGTACTCAATAAGTCAACAATGAGATCATCTTGATCACCCGTATTCAATAAGTCAACATTGTCCCCTCATCGTACTTATCCCATCCTTGTGTAGTACTAGGAACGGGGAACGCCACCTAACAGGTGTCTCAATGCTTCATAGTGGCTCATCATTCCATCCCATAATGTTTCATAGAAATTAAATTTATAAAAAATATTATAACAATAAAAACTATCATAAATTGCAATATCATTAACATAAAAATAAAATTAACTTTTCAAAAATTTAAAAAAAAGAAAAAAAACAATAAATATTTATTTAAAGGATTAAAAACATATTTTCTTAAAAAATAATATCATCTCATATATTCATCTTCTAAGAAGTCAAAAGCTTAATATTAAAGATGAGGAGAACGTACTAGAAGAGGTTTACGAAATGGAGGGGTTGGGCCCACACTGCACACAGTGAAGCCTCCCAGCGCATAAATAGAGGAGCCAGGCCACACCTTGTACCTACAAAAATCCATTCTCAATTGAGAAAGCGAAACGCATAGAATCGAAAGAGGGGAAAAGAAAAAGAAAAGTTAGGGTTAGGGATTTTGAGAGATGGCATCGACTAAGAAGATCACCCTGAAGAGTTCGGACGGTGAGGCCTTCGAGGTGGAGGAGGCGGTGGCGCTGGAGTCGCAGACGATCAAGCACATGATCGAGGACGACTGCGCCGACAGTGGAATCCCTCTCCCCAATGTCACCAGCAAGATTCTGGCGAAGGTTATCGAGTACTGCAAGAAGCACGTTGAGGCGAACAGTGCTGATGAGAAGCCCAGTGAGGATGTGCTCAAGGCTTGGGACGTGGATTTCGTCAACGTTGATCAGGCCACTCTCTTCGATCTCATTCTGGTGAGGGTTTTCCTTCGATGTTTCTTTTTTGGCTGTTTTTTTATGGTTTGGGTTTTGGATTGGGGGTTCGGGTTTTTGCGATTGGGGGTTTCGGTGTTTGTTAGGGTTATGTGGCTTGAAGGTTTGGTTTGGATTCGATTATTATTATGTGATGTTTTTTTTTTTCTTGAAATTTGGAATTTTCTTTTGATGTTGTTTTATTAATACGTTGGTCTTATGATATTGTTAGTGAGTAACGTTGTTGTGCTGTTGTATTTGTGTGATATGGATTGAAAAATTGATTCTTAAATTTAGTTTTCTGGTTCTTTTGGTATACAAGACCTTCTTCTAAAGTAAACAAAGAGCATTATTGTTTTATTGATATAGTGGTTTTTAAACTCTAGTAAATTTGAGGATATGTATGCATACCCTTGTGTTTAGGCAAAATTGCATCAGAAAAATATTATTCATAATTGATTATAGCATGTTTTATGTAGTTTCTGAAAATCGTGGTTACATTCTCATGATAATGGTTTTTCTTTGGTCTGTGGTTGTCTCTGCCCATGGGAATGGATACTATTCTCTCTAGTGAAAATCACTACCCTCAAAACCCTATGCTCTTTTTTTTTTTCTTGTTTTTAATGTAGTGTTGATTATTATTTAGATCTGTCTCTTGATTTTTTAAGATTTCAGGGGATCCAAACTCCTCTGCTTATGATTGTGTCTTATAGTCTTTTTTCCAATGTGTTAACCATTGTAGACTTTTGTCTGCCTGTGTTTGCATATTTTTAATCTTAGGTTTACTCTTTATTATGTCAATTAACACTCTTTCAAAATTTCCTATACAGGCTGCAAACTACTTGAACATCAAGAGCCTTTTGGACCTTACTTGCCAGACAGTAGCAGACATGATCAAGGGAAAGACTCCTGAGGAAATTCGCAAGACATTCAACATCAAGAATGACTTCACCCCTGAGGAAGAGGAGGAAGTTCGTAGGGAAAACCAATGGGCGTTTGAATAAGTTTTATGATTCTGCTGCTTTTGAAATTTCAATGAAAAGATATGCCCTATAGTTTCTAGTTTATGTTTCTGACTATTTTGTTTGTTTTATTTATGTTTCGCGTATCAAACTTGTCTTCTTTTTTGAACTTGGGCAATCTTGAAATTGTAAGTAATAGTTGAATATGGTGGGAGGAATGCTTTTGAATCTGGTATCTCAGCTTTATTGTTAATTCATTGTCAAACACTTCTGATCCTCCTAGATATCCATCCTTTAAAGTGGAGAAAAAGAACTTTTGAACTTCAAGTGTGAAGATCTCATTCTTAATTCTTTTAAACTTTCACTTTTTAGCAAAAATAACGTGATTAGAATGTTAAAATGAGATTTCTATAGAAGTAAATAAATTTTGAAAGGAAGGAGACGAAAAATTGTGTTTCATTATTTTTCTTGAAAAGTTTAATTGATTGTACAATAGTAAGGATTAACTTGAATCCTTGTGCAAATAACTTCATTCTCCCAATATTTATGCATGCACATGTTATTAGCGTTATTTTTTTGTATTAACAAAAAAATTGTTTCTTTTTATTCAATTATCTCTCAAAATAAAATTAAAAAAATTCATCTTTCATGTCATTATCTTCTCTCATCTTGAAATTTCAACTCTAATGTTTTTTTGCCACCTTCTCTGACCCATTATTCTATCACAAAATTCAACTCCCTTTATTTACCCATCCTTCCTCCCATTTTCCCCATCTCAAAATTTCAACCCCTCATTTTTACCCCTTTCCTTAGCCCCACTCCCCTCTATTCAAATCCCCAACTCCTTATTTTTATCTAGTCACCTTCCTTCCTTTGCCTAACCTTTAATCCCAAAGTTGAAACTCATTTTATTTTTGGCCACCCTCTTTTATTTAGGATTTTTTTAAAAATAAATTGTCTTTGCTTGATGTGGTTTTAATGCGAAATAATGTAAGACTATTTAGATTTTTTTCAGAAAAATATAATTGCAATAAATGTTGAGTTTTTTTTATAAAAAAATAGAATATAATAAAGAGAGATATCATTGGGAGAAAAGAGATAATTGGAACACAAGATATATAATTCAAATTGAATTATTTTTTGTGAGAATTATTTTTTATGATTAAGAGAAAATGACAATAAATAATTAACACATTTGCATGTGCATACTTGCATATGTTTTGGGGATGGTATTGGGTATCCCACAAAAATTACGCATGATGGAAAGGATAATTACTCACTTAATGAGTATTATGGGGTAGCGTATGAGTAATTAGTTACAAATTTTAACTTATACAAGTGTGAGTACTGATAACTTAGTACTCAACTCTACCCACTCCACCTTTCCCTTATTATACATGAGCGTCTAAATTTATTTGTTTTCTCATGTTTATGATGATATTAGAAAAAATATCATAATACCTTTCCAGTTCCCAAGGTTTTATCATTGTTGTCCCAACATCCCTACATATGTTCGCTAAATCTATTTATTTATTATAACTTAATTATGAAACATGTTTAGTCCATGCAACCAGGAGGATAAAATCACTAGTATGTACATAATCTAAAAAATAGTAGACTCATACATTTTTTCTTTAGTTTTTATCCCTTATAATTTGAAATCATCACTTTTGTCCTTGTAAAATGAATAAATTTTAGTTTTGTTCCTGATAATTTTATTTTTTGGTTTTTATCTCCTCAATCTTTGAAATTGATATTTTTATTCCATCCTCAATAGCATTCATTATAACAGACTAACAGTTCTAATCCTTAAATTTTGTTGGAAATCATGTGTTGGCATGATACCACATATGTATTATTGAGTATCACTTGGGATGATATTATGATTCTATGTTAATCACACAATGCAACTACCTCTATCAAAAGTGAAAAGTTTTTACTACCTTTTAAAATAAGTGTTATATTTAACTTTTCAATGTAATATTAATTGTTCTTTTTTCCTGATATTCCTACTAATTATTACTTTAGTTTTTAGGAGTATCTTACTTGATAATGTAGTTTTATTTTTCTTAGCTAATCTGTAAAAGCTAAAGGACAGCTAATAGTTAGTCTATAATTAGTTAGTTAGCTGTTAGGACAATTGTTTGACACCTATCACTAACTAACCCAGGTTAGTTGACAGTCACAGTCATGTACTGATTATAAAAATTGAGTTGTAATCTATTTTCCTCTTGGCTTGAATAATATCTCTTTCACCTCAACTCAAATTTCTAAATTCTCTCTGATATTTCTTTTATGGTATTAAAGCTCTCTTTTCATTTCTAGTTTTTTTTCATGAAATTTAATTAATATTATTTTCTTTCATCTATTTAATAAGGTTAATTTTATAAAAAAAATTTATTCTCTTTAGTCTATTTATTAAATTTACTTTGTTCGTATAAAACAATGTAGAACAATATTTATTTTGGAATGAAAAGAATATTGAATAGTATAAAGGTATATTCTTTCATATTTTCTAATGCAACTCTAAGGACACTTGATTAGGAAGACTCATTTTAAAATGGAAACAAAATTAATTAAGGCAAAAAGCTACAAAGATCTAGATATCTAAAATCGAAAAGTTGGCGGAATAATTAATAGTCGCACACAACACATCTAGAGCGAAATGAAATGAGAGTGAGGTTGAGATTATGGGAATTTGCTTTTACACTGCACTTGCATCATTAACTTGTCTTTTTTGGCTAGCATGAAATATTAGTTCAAAATATCATGACGTAATGTTGACAACAAATCATAGCCTTACATCATCTAAAAATAAAATCAAGTTAGAATATATAAGTAAGGAGTAACTCTCACCTCTTAACTAACTTTTGAGGTTAAATTAAATTTAAATTTACATTCTTAAGAATGCTAAGATGATATGAGAACATATCCAAGATTAATAAAAAAATTTAAGTCCCACATCAACTAAAAATAAAGTCAAATTAAAATATATAATCATATTAATTCAAAATATAATTAACTTATCTTTTGACTAATATAAAATATTAATTCAAAATATCATCTTTTAGAAACTTCTCCTATTCAAAGGTATAAATAAGAAAAAATAAGAACATTATGAATAATATAAATTTTCACATTCCAATATTTTTTTTTCTTTTTTATTTTTTTTCTTTTTAATGATATTCTTTAATTAATGTCACAAGATACCGATTAACATTTGTAAAAATTGAAAACACGATGCATTTTAAGAGGTAGCCACCCATCCTGAATTTAGAAGCACCATAACCCCACCTTGCTGTAGCAATAGCCAATCATCTACTTCTTCCAGGATCCATTTCTTGCACCCCGTATACTCCTCCAAGTGAGGTTGGGATATATCATCGAAGAAAACGTATGGAAATTCTATTCTACTTGTTATGTAAAATATGAACAGAATAGAGTTTTATGCATTTGACCTCTGCCAAAGGTCAATAAATACTATCATTTAATTATTATCATGGGATCAATTATGATAATATTTTTTTAGTGTCTATAAATATAGTTGAAATTGACTAATTAACATGTCATTGATCCAATCAAATGTACGGATTTAAATTTTTAAGCAAGATTCTAATTCGAGTATTGTAAATAAAAAAATATATTATTGGAAAAATTTTATATTAAAGATTGTCAGCCGGATTTTTTAATAAAAATTAATTATCAATAAAATTAATAAATATTTCATATCAATATCATGATAAATAAAAAATATAACTCAAAATAATTTTAGTTTTCTATTTTTTTATTATTTTAGTTCTCAAATTCTAAAATTTATAAAATTGATTCATATCATCACTTATTATTAATGTGAAGTACTTGTAGATATGTCATGTTAGAGATCTCATATTAGGATTAAAATAATATATATGAATAAGGAATCACTTTATATGAGTTAATTTTTATAATTAAATTACTTAAAATAGATTATAAAAAAGTATCAAAATTTATCTAAAGAGTTGTTGAGTGTATCAAATTATTTGTTATCGGACCGTTATGTAGAATAGGAAGACAACTCTCACTTAATTGTGTTGTCTCATTATGATTAATAACTGGCATGCTTAAATGTTTATTATTCACAATTAAGTGATGATAAGATTTTTTTAAAATAAATAATGAGTACAATAAGTAATATTTTTTTGATGATTAAAATTAAATTTAATTATATATATTCATAAAGACTACGCAAATTGTATACTATAACATAAGGTGATACAGCTCACATTGCCCTTTTTTTTTAATTAGTCTCTTTTGTGGATGGCAAACTTCCCGTGGTTTATAAGGAAAATGATGCAGAGCTTGCATAATCACTCATTAATCATTTTTCAAAAAACATGAGAGGAATCAACACAAACAAAAGATCACACCCCATAGCCTATCAAAGTCTTTGTCAAGCTTCAAACTCACGTAGCTTTTTTCGTACTCCTATAATCTCTAACTTTCTCATAATAGAATAAGTCACAATCAATAGAAAATCAGGAACAAAGGTATTCCATTAATAACCTACAATAATACATTAATACTTGCCAGGATTAGTTTGAGTAAAGCAAGATTAGACTTGCGTAAGTTTGAATTTTCTTGTGTGATTAAAATGCATAAGATAAGTTACACTTAATGATTATCAATAATAATAATGTCCATACTTTCAACATGTTCTATAATGTTTTGGACAGTAATCCCTTATTCAAAGGGTCAACTATCATAAGGTTTGTGCTAATATGTTTTATTGACACTCTTTGTTTTTGAATTTTTTCCTTCACCACAAAGTACTTCAATTTCATATGCTTAACCCCCTTAGAATACTTGTCATTCTTACAAAAATATTGCTACGGAGTTATCAAAATACATTTTCCGCGGCCCAACAATACTGTCGACAATTTCAAGCCCTGAAATAAAGTTCCACAACCAATTAGCCCAAATTGTAGCCTCAAAACATGCTACAAGTTCAGCTTTCATGATAGATGCAACAACAATTGATGCATATAGAATTGCATCCATTTGTTTTCGTTCCATATCATTTCTGGGACATTGTGTGAGACTAAATTTATCTCCTTTCTAAATTGGAACAGGTGATGTTAAACACCTTTCCATCCTAAATCTCTCTAGTACTTTATTGATATATGTTTTCTGAGATAAGCCTAACAGTTTTTGTGATCTATTGCAGAATATGTCTATCCCTATCACATAGCTTGCCTCACCCATATCCTTCATTTCAAAGTTACTAGAAAGAAACTTCTTAGTCTCACGAAGAAGACTAAGATCGTTAGTTGCAAGCAAGATATCATCAACATACATAATTGAAAAATAACCTTACTTCCACTAACCTTTAGATATATACACTGATTAACAATATTTTCCTTAAATCTAAAGGAAGCAATGGTATCATTAAACTTCAAATACCATTGGCGGGAAGCTTGCTTAAGATCGTATATTGATTTCTTTAATTTGCACACCATGTGTTCCTTTCCTTCAACTAAGAACCCAATTGGTTGGTCCATATAAACATTCTCCTCTAAATCTCCATTAAGAAAGATAATTTTCACATCCATCTGATGTAGCCCTAAGTCATAATGGGCCACTAATGTCATGATAATCCTGAAAGAATCCTTTTGTGAGACTAGTGAAAACGTGTCTTTATAAACAATGTCATCTTTCTGAGTAAATTCCTTAGCAACAAGTTTAGCCTTGTAACATTCAAGGTTGTCATGAGAGTCACGTTTAGTCTTGAAGACCCACTTACAATCAACTCTCTTACAATCCTTTGGTAATTCTACAAGGTCCCAAACACTATTATGTTCCATGGAATTTATCTCTTCTTTCATGGCATTTAACCACTTCTTAGAATTATCACAGCTTATAGCTTGTGAAAACGAAACTGGATCATTATCATTAATACTTAAGTTTGTTTCTGTTTCATGTAGGTATACTACATAGTCATTCGAAATAGCTGATCTCCTTTCTCTTTGAGACCTCCTTAATGCTACTTCATGCGGTTCTTCCACAATAGGTTTATTATGTATCATAGGCTCATTATTGTGTTGTGCTTCTTCAATATTTTTTGTAACAATAACTGAAGGAGCAATTACCTTACTGCTAGAGGCACAAGCTAAAGGGACTTGCACTCTAACTTCTTTAATTTTCACTTCTCGTGGAACTGTACTCACTGATTTCACCATTTTCAATGAACCTTGCATTTTCAGTTTCGATAATTCTCACACTATGATTAGGACAATAAAACATATACCCATTTGACTTTTCTAGATAACCAATGAAATATCCATTAATTGTTCTTACATCCAATTTTCTTTCTTGCGGATTATGAATCCTTATTTCTGTCTGGCAACCCCAAACGTGCAAGTGCCCTTATACTAGGTGTCCTATTCATCCACAATTCAAAAGGTGTCTTTGGAACTGCCTTACTAGGAACCTTATTCAATAAATACATGGCAGCTTTCAAGGTATACATACATAAAGATACAGGTAAAGTTGAATTTATTAACATACTCCTAACCATATCCATTAAAGTTGTGTTACGCCTTTCTGATACACCATTTTGTTGTGGTGTATCAGGCATTGTGTATTGCGCACAAATGTCACGTTTCTGAAGAAGCTTAGCAAATGGACCTGGGTGTTGCCCAGTTTCATTGTATCTTTCGTAATACTCACCACCTTTATCAGATCTAATAATTTTCACCTTTCTGTCTAATTGTCTTTCTATTTCATTCAAGTAAATTTCTAAGGCATTCACTGCCTGAGATTTCTCATGCAGTAAGTAGACATAACCGTAACGTGAATAATCATCAATAAAGGTGATGAAGTATATTTCCCTTCCGAAAGAACTAACATTAAAAGGTCCACAAATATCAGTATGCACAATTTCAAGAAGATGAGTGCTTCTTGTAGTTCCTTTCTTTGTATGTCTTATTTATTTTCCCTTGATACAATCCACACAAACATTTAGATCCATAAAATCTAGATCAGGAAGAATTTCATTCTTTATTAATCTTTCCATCATTTCTCTAGAAATGTGACCTAAACGTTTATGCCACAAGAAAACAGATTGTTCATTCACTAAACTAAGTTTAATGCCAACATTATGGTGCAGAATTAAAATGATTTCAACATACAAACCATTTAATTTTAATTTATATAAATCATCACAAAGAACTCCAGTACCAATGAGATGATTATGCTTAAATAAACTGAAACACTCATTACCAAAATTAAAAGAATATCCAGTACATTAAGTTTAGATAATGAAACTAAATTCCTAGATAAACTAGGTACATAAAGAGTTTCCAGTAAATCTAAACGATGTCTAGTGTCGAGTTTTAAACAATAAGTCTCGATTGCTTCCACTGGAGCTTTCACTCTATTCCTCATGAAGATGAACTTCTCATTTGGGCTTATGGTTTGGATTGTAAAGAATCTCTACATAGTGTTAGAAACATGAGTCATACATCCAGAATTAATCCATCATGTATTATGGGAAACTTCAGTTAAGTTTGATTCAAAACATACATGAGTATTAAGCTCACCTTTCTTTTTGAACCAAGACTTACACTTTTGGAAATCCTTTTGGAAATGTCCTGATTTCCTACAAAATTGACAATTATTGCCCTTTGATATCTTCTTATGGATTTGCAAACAGTCGTCATTGATCTTTAATGACTCTTTTCCTTTATCATGCTTCTTCATAAATTTCTTTCCAGCTCTTTGATTCCCTTAGTGGCTTACATAATGGACTAAGTGACTTCCTTGATTCTTAAGCCTTGTTTCTTCCTGAACTAACATACTGTGCAATTCATGCACATTCCATTTATCTTTCATGATATTATAACTCATTTGGAATAGGTCATACTCAGACAGTAATGAGTTTAGAATAAACTGAACAAGAAAGTTCTCATTCACAGCCATTCACAAGGTCTTAAGTCTTGCTGCAATGTTTGTCATCTCAATGACATGTTCATGCATAGTACGTGAACCATCAAACTTCATGGTGATCAGTGTACTCATTATTGTCCCAGGAACAGACTTATCAGCTGTTTGAGAGTGCTCTCCCACTAATCCCATAAACTTTTTTAGCACTTTCAATTTTAGGGAGAGTTGTCTTAATATTGTTTGCAACAGTCATTCTCATTTACATTAGGCTGAGTCTATCAAATCTTTCCTAAGCTTTATAATGGGTTTCTCTTAATTGCTACTAACATCAATAATAGTAACAAGCTTATCTTCCAACATAGCAAGATCAAGATCCAAAATACCGAGATGAAATTGGACTTGCTCATTCCAGTTAGAAAAGTTAAGCCCATTAAAATTGACACAAATGATACACTAGAATTCAGTGAATTGGGGACATGTATTACATAATAAAATTCACATAAGTGTTTTGAGACATAAAATACATGTCATACATATGATTCATTTAGATAACAATCAATGTATATTGATGTTCTGCTTTGGGTGATACACCAACACACAACATACAAACATGATGATGCTAATAAAAATTCTTAACATTATTTGGCAATTAAATATGCACCAATTAGTAGTATTTATTTCCTTTAGGTATATAAATAAAACTAATGATACACACAAATCGCCTACAATTATATTCATTAATTATAAGAACAACTAATCAACCTTTGGGCGATCCATAAATGTCTTATAACAATGAATTTCAATGTACCCATAAACCAATAATCATATAATTTAGCATCCATTATTCTATGAGTAATTGAAATAATCATTAATTTGGAATTAAATAACCTTATAGACTTAGCCACTTTGGTGACTAACAAATCTATCATACACTTAATTCCAACCAAATATATATGGCCTGCACATACTTATTGCTATTAACAATTCATAGTCATTCTATTAATCTCATTCTAGGCCATAAAATAATATTCACATTTATTTTCTTTTTGCATTCAAACATGTTCAAGGAGATATGCAACATATACATATTTACTGCTACCAATAATTTCAAATCATTCACATTAATTTAATTGTAGAACATAAAATTTCAATCCTTTAATCATGTTTAAAAATAGTATTCGAAAAAAAATAGGTGGGGTTGAGAATAGCAAAATGGGTTTTGCAAATAGCAATTTGAAAAAGAATCTTTCATCCCTGCAAACAAGTACATGCAGGCGGCGCTTTTCAAAGAATTGGAAACTTACGATCACGGTAATGGCTTTCTCACATTATATGAAAAAAAAACACCAACACCAGTCACCATTATCATTGAATCAAATCAGATTGCACAAAATATAAATTTGAAATCTTTCTTCCAAATTTTATATGTACAATTCAAAGTAAATATCATAAGTTTTTCTTCATTAGAAATAAAAACAGGCAGCGTTAATGGCTTTCTCCACGTTCAAAATGATCCGTGTACTTTCTTCATTCTAATTAAATGATTAACGTGCGTACATGGCGGTAGAAGCTTTCTCATGAAGTTTTGTATAATATTCCTTTGATACAAAATTTCATACTTTGCAGCGGAAAAACATAATTAATGCCAAAAGCACATTATCTAAACATATAATTGAAAGTACATGTAACAGAAATTAAAATCCCTAAATTTCCTAATTAGGGTTTATGCATAATTTAGAGAAAATAAATCATTCTTGGAGAATCATGAATTTCATAACACATGTTCTGATACCACATGTAAAACTTTAAGGGATTTATTAGATTATCAATTATAGGAAACCAACAGGATCTTGAAACCTATGATTCTCACAAACAATAAATAAACACATTATACATAATGTGTGTCTTTTCTCCATAGGAAAACTTCTCTCTGGTGTACTTTGATTTTCTTAGAAGAGGAGAGAAACAAGATTTCACTTATGTTCGTAATGGCTATGGGTGAGAGAGAACTTTTATGTCGGGAAGGGGACCTTGTTTCACGTTAGTAGGTATTAACCCCTTTTATACCCACTACTCTCATCATGTAGCACTTACCTCCAGAAATTTTTCCTATTTAACCCAATTACAACTTAGTCCTTCATTATTAATTATTTATTTATTAATCTCTACATAAGTCACATGCCTCTCACATGAGACATTAATTCTAACAATTAATCCAATTGCTAATATTGCTTCAACTTTCAATTTTTCAAACCATAAAAATGATAACATGCTCTTTTGAAATAATTTTAGGTTAAGTTTTAGGTCAAGCTAAAAAAAAGTTTGTGCTTAAATCTTGTTACTTCAACCAACATATTTTATCTTGTTCACATTAGCCCATCAAATGCAACCTATTTGAATTTTGAAGTGCTACACCTTCTAGAGCAACGGATTCGCTGTGTTTAAAGAGCACTTCAAGCCTATAGCTCTTGTCAAATGGGAACCACCTCCTCTCAATGTCATTAAGATTAACATTGATGGAAGCTCTTTCGGTAATCCCGATTCTTCTGGGTTTGGTGGCCTGCTTCGCGATGCTTTGGGAAATTGGCTTTTGAGATACCTGGGTAGTTGTGGTTTTTTCAACAAATACCACTGCTGAGCTCTAAGCTATCTATTATGGTCTTAAAGTGGCTAAACAAGATGGTTACATGCATGTAATTTGTCATACGGATTCAACTATGTCTCTACAATTCATATATAAAGGAGTTGCGATTTTCACCCTCATGTTGCCATTGTGGATGCTATTCGTTCCTTCATGCAATTCTCTTGGGATCTCTACTTCAAGCATACGTTGAGACAAGGCAAGTTTGCTGTGAATTCGTTAGCAAAGGAAGGAGCAAAGTCTAGCTTATCTTTTACCCTTTTTGATACATGTCCTGCAGATGTTTACCAATGTGGCAGTAGATGCCAGGCTAATTGAGCATTGAGTCATTTTAACAAACAAAATATTAGTAAGTTCTAAAACAATTAAAAGATATGAGTCGGTTTTAATCATTGATCGGTCAAAAATTACTATTTTGATTAGTAGATTTAAGGAGAAGATGACTGTTCACATTAAATTTAGTGGTCAAAATTATTTCGTAATAGACTCATTGATATTTTATTTACAAAAATGACCCAAGATGGACAACTAGCCCATAGGCCATAGCATATGGGACAACGATAGTATCCTCCCTTAAGAAATATAATTTAAACAAACACATCCAATGACCACCTTCAAGAATTACTTGTTGTTTGTTACGCTAATCTTGTATTTACTTGTGATAGAGGAGTTGCGTTTTATTCTGATGAAAGTTGGAAGAACTGGATGCTATCGGATCCCTCTAATAATGTGTATCATGGTGTTCAGTGGAGTCTGATGTTTGGGGTTCTTCTTAGTGTCATTTCGTGGAGATGAAACTAGGTGATTTTCCAAGGAAAGGCGTGGAATGCTCAAGACATCATCACAACAGCTTGCAACATGGCACGGTCTTATAGTGACAATGCAAAAAATTTCAAACCTCTCCATGGGCTCAAATGTTTTGAACATCTCGTGGATGTTTCCAAGTTATATTGCTCTTAATTGGATGGAGTTGTGACCCACAGGGTTAGATTTCATCTTAAAATCAATTGATTTTAATTGAAGTTATCCAACAAATATATAAGTTGTACTCCAAGAAGTGAGGCAGTCGATGTGGGACTTGAATATTTTCCAACGGACAGAGATAATAAGTCTGCTTGTGGAGGTGTTTTGCGAGACAGTACCGGGGAACTCATTGGAGTATCTATCTCTAACTTGGGAGGTTGCTCAGTTCTAGTTGTGAAGCTTCTGACTTCATGTTGCTGCAGATCGCATCCTAGCTTCAGTATTATTAAAGCCATTCACGCTATCCATAATAGCACTGGAAATGTTGTTTGGAACCATTTCTTGAGAGAGGCTAATCAAACTGCTGATAGATTAGCCAGCTACTCCCTCCATTTCAAAATAAAATATAAGTCGTTTTACAAAATCGTTATATTAAATACTTTTTTTAAGACTATCCTTAATAAATGTTTAGTATGAGCAGTGCATAACAAGAATAAATAAGTCATTAATTAAAAAGATAAAAGACATTAAAAAGTTACCTAATATTTTCTTTAAAATTCAACAAATTAATTAAATTTTTTTATCCTTGTGCAAAAATCTTAAACATCATATATTCTGGAACCGATGGAGTATGCTCTAACGACAGAAGTTGATTTCCATATATTTCATTTTCCGCCTAATTTCATTGTAAATGAGCTTAGAGCTGATATAGCTCAGATTTGTTTCCCTAGAGGCTTCTAGTCTTCCTGAATAATATTCATTCACCAAAAGAAAAAAGAAAATGGCCCACTCCCAGGTAAAAATGATTTTCTTTTGTGCTAATATTGTTTTCGTGTGTCGTGTTCTCATGAGTACTGTCTGTTAGTAAGAAAATTTAACTTATCCAGGATAGAGATTAACTATCGAGACCTCAAAGTCAACTTTTTTATTCATGACTAAAACTAGATTTATAGATGATCCATGACTAAAATGCGATTAAACCAGAAAATATTCAAATTGAAAACAGCTAGTTCATGATCCATGATCGAATCAGTTCAACTAGTCCGCTGGTCTGAGATTTAAAAGTGTTTGAAAGGATGATTCAGAAATCCATCATATATACACTCTGCCAACACTGCGGAAGGCTCATTAAAAAGACCGAAAGTCACTCAATTACAGAGCTGAGAATAGACAGTACTAAAGCAAGAATTGATGATAACAAAAGCTACTTTGTTTTTTCACAGAACTTAAATTAATAATGATAATATACAATGTTAACATTCACTTCAGTTCTTACTAGTGTAAAAACGATAATGAAAAATAAAATATAAAAAAGACTAAAGCAAATTAGTATGTTTTATAAAGTCAGGAACTAATGCACGATTTTTAAAATCTTAGCTTCTAAAATACATGACCCTATAATCTCAAGGACTAAGGTAGACTTACTCGTGAAGTAAGAATCTTAAGAAACATTGCTACAACATAAAACAATGGGAATTATTCACCAGAGAATGAACCTTCGTCAATTTGCAGGAGAGAATGAGCAAGACATGTTATACATCATGGCCATCACCGCTGTTTGCCCCATAATTTACATTCATGCTTTTGAACTGTTAATTATGCATATAAACAAACAACAGATAGGAGAGCCACACATCAGCCAAAAAAGAAACCCCCAAATAATAACAAGACATCAAAATTATAACCTTTGGACCAATGGAATGATTTAAGAGAAGTTCAGAAAACTTTCACCTTCTCAACAGCTTGTGAGGCACCAGATAACACTTGATTGCCTTCTCTAAGGAGTTGCAGTCGAGTGCGCAACATTTGATTATGTTCCTCTCCCTAACAATCAATATGATGATCAGCCAAATGGAATACAAGACTCGAAGGAGAAAAAACGATTCAAAAGTAGAAGAGAAGGGTATATCCTCTTAATTGGTTTGGTTAGAGAAGGGAATGATATTTGTTTGGTTTGCAAGGGGAGTGGACAAAAAATAAAAGTAAAACAATGTTATACCTTTATAAATAGTAATACTAATGAAAAGGGTAGAAAAAAAATAAAATCTCAAGATAATTTAGTAAGTGCAATCCAAATATTATAACCATTTCCCCTCCCCTCTTGATCCCCTCAATAGAGGGATTTTAGCTCCCTCACTTTCCCTCCACTCCGCTCCAAAATTTTGAACCAAATAAGAAAAAATATATAAAGGTACCTCTCTTTGGCTCCACTTCCTTCTAACCAAACACTATGTAAAGGCCTAAGGAAAACCACAACTGGTAATGTCATTTGTGGCCCAGCCAAAATTAGTTTGTAGTACTTTTCAAGTTCAAGACATTATCTTTCAGCCGTATATACAAATTTGCACATGATTTCAAGTTTTAGTGTCTATTAAAGTGATTAATATTCACATTCACAAGCCGTTTAATACAGGTTTTCTCTGTAACCTTAAACTGCATGTAGAGTTGTAGGCAAAGATTATCACTGTTGCACTGTAAGGAATAACTCGAGATTAAGGCCATAACAAAGTGGTTAGTTCCACACGACCAAGGAAGACAAACTTTTTTGTCTTTTCCAATTTGAGAATGAAAAACATAAATTGTTGATTAGAAAGAAGGGATAGGATAATATGAAGATGGTTGGTCAAAAAGACTCAAGATGTACAATCCCTTAATCAATGAATAATACTAGAAAGTACTTGTTTTCTAGTCCACTTGCAGCATAATTTGACAAGGATGCATTCTGATAGTGTACCTACCAATTGAACCATATGCTTTAAGTGTTGGATTTCATTCTTCTTTGCCATAGACAGATTCTCAGCAACATCCATTATGTTACTCCTGCATTTGTATCAATGTTTCACTATTTAGTTCAAATAACCATCATATTGTAAATTTAATAACCAATAAATGTATGATAAGCAGGCAAATTGAATAACTATCGTGTTAAAAATAATAATCAGCATTGGTCCCCAAGTATAATCTGAAACCTCTATCAACATATATAAAATTGGGATTAACTAAATAGAACCACGTGAGGTTGAAGATTAAGCTTCACTAATTGTTAATATGAATGGAACTTTTCAATAAGGCCACCTCACGTTTATTATAATGATAGCATCCTACAATAAACTACTTAAAATATTCTTGGCAAAATCCAATAATACCTATCTGAAAATAAGACATCCAGATCTTGTTCTTCCACAATTTCCTCCACAGCATCAAGAGTAGCTCCTGCCTGCAAGAAAGATGAACTCAAAATGACAGACTAACTAGGATATAGTAGAATATTGCAAGCGCATCCCTATGTCTTACACAGAGTATGGCAGTAAGAGTATCAAAGCCTGCATATGGCCCCTTCCTGCCCCCCCCCCCCCCCCCCTCTCTGACCTATGTTAAGTTATATAAAAGTGTTCAATACTTTCACTTTAGGGAAAGGGTGTAACTGTGAATGGTGCTGTGATTTTAAAAAGAATATCTCCAAAGCCAAAGCATAACTTGTAGAGAGCTGGTTGTTGAAACTCAGATAG
This sequence comes from Glycine soja, assembly GCF_004193775.1. Classification (NCBI taxonomy): domain Eukaryota; kingdom Viridiplantae; phylum Streptophyta; class Magnoliopsida; order Fabales; family Fabaceae; genus Glycine; species Glycine soja. The sequence goes on along the minus strand of NC_041017.1, from coordinate 27,326,839 downwards.
AATTAAAAAGGTTCAACTTCTTAACTATCTCAGCATGTTCTAAGATTCCCTTAATTGAAATATTCATAATTTTGAATTAAATGCAGATTTAATTAAAATAAGAAAACCCACTTTCAATTGGTTGAGAGGACCTTTCTTATGTGAGAGTGAGAAGAATGAATATTGACCATTAGATCAGGTCATGAATGGTCAAAATTAATACATATAAAGTGATGTGAATTTTTTAAAAAGTCACGTGACATTAAATCTTAACCATCCATGTATGACTTGGATTTACTCCTTTCACTCTCTTACAATTTGGATCTAAGCCTAACTCAACACTACAAAATCAATTTGTAAGGTGAGGGTTACCCCACACTCATATACTCTATTTTGGTCATATCACTAATTGGTGTGGGATCACCAACACCCTCTTCCTCATGCCGAGGACTAGACATCTTGAACGTGAAGTTTGCAGGATTGGACATTTTTGGGTGGTTCGAAATGGCCCGATAGCAGGTGACCCGATAGGCCTAATAACAATCGCTAGAATAGGCCATGATACCATCTTAGAATTTGAGTTTAAGCATAACTCAACCTCACAAAACCAGCTTGTAAGGTGAGGGTTGCCCCCAACTTACATACTCTATATTGGTCATATGAACAGTCAATGTGAGATCTCCAACACTCTCATAAAAATGACTCAAAAGATTTGTTTTATGTCAACTTTTATCTATTATTTGAATTAAAATGTACTTGATATATGATTTATTTTAAAAAATTATCTAAGAAAACAAATAGGGTGGGACACGTTTTCCATGGGGTCCCCTCGAACCCAATGAGAATGAGATTGGGTTTAATTTTTTCATCCCCACTTCTTCAAACCTGACTGCAAACCTGCCCCCATCCTTGGTGGTGGCAGTGGCGGGGAAGGGGAAGGGGGAAGGCAAAATTCAACTTGCCCTTCTCCGTTGCCATGCCTAGTTGAATGCAAGCCTTATGTATTGTTGAAATCCTAACTAAATTGCATTATGTAAATGTTGAGCAATCAAATACAAAATTATACAATCTTTTGTGTAAATTTTAGAATAAAACAACAGAAACAATAGTTCAGTTATACCTGTGTTTGAAGACAGACCGTCTCAAACCCATCCTGTAAAAATTAATTGACAGAGCATTTAAAATTAACATTTTTATCATAATAACAAAATCTTGGTGCTAAAATGCTTCAAACGTGTGAATAAATAGTTAGAGGATACAATGTTTCTTGACAAATCTGAAATCTATCAACATGTGTGTGAAAGAGGAAAGGTAAAAGCAAGAAAACAAAATTGCACAGTTACAACAAATCATGAATATGATCCTATCATTTTAAAAGAAATAAAAGATAAATACTAAAAAACCATTACATAACTATCTAGGACTGTTTTTACTTTTTAAAAGGAAACCTTAGTTTCAGATTTAGTTTATGAAGAAGACAACAATAACAGTTTGTTTACAAATTATAAAACATTCCTCTATATCCAAAATGTCCACCAAACAGGCTCCAATGTTCCTAAGCCGATAAAAAGCAGAACTAGGATAAGATATTCTAATGAACTTCTGTTGCATGCATTAAACATACACTAACACAATTTCAAGAAAATAGTTTAGTTTACTGACTCAAGCCATAGATGACACGTGACAGACATCAATACCAAGTATCTGAAATAGTGAAACCTCATCAGGCTTTTAACTTGAGAAATAGGTGATTTGACTGAAGGAAAACATCTCAAGTGATATTTAGATAGCATCCTCAATCATTGCATGAGGATCTCGTCAAGTGTTTATATTTGCGATGGAATGGATTCATAATTTCACATCAGCACTTATCAGAAACGTACCTCTAAGTTTTCATGCAACGAAGTAATGACCTGAAATATGATACAAAAAGTCAATCACAATACAAATAAATGAAACTCCGAGCATTTATTGACACTTAGCCTTGGAAAAATAGAGTAAAGGAGTTTATGTGCATCGCATTCAGTTGAGATATGAGGAATGATATACAACTATCCATAGTGTTGATATAGCTTGATTAGCTAATAATATTCATTGATTCCTTTTATAATTAGGAAAGTGAATACTTGCTGTAAATAGGTAAATAGGAGTATTAAACCATCAATCCCAATAATTCACATATTTTATGGTATAATCTTGTATTTTATAAAATCAGTGCAGGCTGAGATTATTTTCTTGCAAGCACTTAGAAATTGTTCATAGGTAGGTTGGTATTAGAGCCTTTATGCTTTAAAAGAAAAGTTAAATTTCAACACAAGGTAAAGTGTGCCTGTGCATTGTCTGAACTTTTAAGTCTTCAAGTCTTGTAAGGCACTAGTGTGAGGGGGGCATCAGGCCTGTTATGCCTTCACTCAATGATTTGGGATAGTAGGTTTATGATACATATGTTTCTCGATAGACATATATGCTTGATACCAACAAATGTCTTGTTTGATTTCAAATCTAACTAGATGTTGCTAATTAATCACATTTAAGGCCTTATTCATTTCACTTAATTCACATGTAAAGTGTAAAGATGACTTTTTTAATTTGACCTCTTTTTTATAGTCAATAGTCAATACCTTCTGTGGACCTACTTAGTATTAAGTGGCTGAGGAATATAATTATTATATAACTCTAACCACAAGGTTGCACCAAAAGTTTTCAAGATTAACACTGACATAAATTGTCAGTATAAATTCTCATCTGAGTGTCAGTATAAAGGATATCATTGAAATCCAAGGGATCACTGCCCTGATTTCAAAACACAATTGATTTGGAAAACCAGATATGAAAAAGAAAAATGATGACCTAGGTCAAACTCATTGTCACATTTTTCTTATTGGCAAAACCTCAATGTAACATTCAGAAATATATTTCTAATTTGAACAAATTAATATCAAGAGTTCATACCTGAAGAAATAGGCGATGGAGCAATTCCTTTTCAGTGTTAGAGAAACTTGAAAATGCTTTATAAAATTCCTTTAAGCATCAAAACAGAAACATATATCAATATATAGCCATTTTAAAATGCAAAATATCAACATAATCTTAGATTTATTGTTGAGCAGTCTTACTCTAACTGTGAGATAATGAGGTATGCTATCACAAAATGGGTTAGTGCAAAAACATCTTTTTAAAATTTCTATTTAGCCAATATCACAGCATAAACATGCCATGGCTCTCTTTTTAGAGTAAAAGCATCTGATCTGAACTAATGAGATAAATGTGGGCAACATTTTACACGTCTATAGACTACAAGGGAGTGATACCACACAATTGTGATGTGAGTTACCAACTCATCTGTATGTGTCAGAAGGTATTATTCAAGAAATCCCCAATATCAACCTATCATCAATCATTTCTTTTGGTCTAGCTTTGTAATGGGCATAGTCATCTAGTTTATTGACTTGAACTCCTCGCCAACTTCTTCATACTAGTTACAGGACTAGCACATAAGAAGGGTGTGGCACTAGTGCTTGTGATGTGATGTGATGTGAGAATCAACAAATCTAAATTCTAAAGGGGACCAATACATGAAAAAATAAAATAAAATAAACACAGTAAATACTTGTTGATCCTTGTCTTTATAAAAATAAAATTAAAAATAAAAAAACTAGGCAATACTTGTTGATCCTGGTTTTTCCCAGGAAGCTGTGGTTAGGGGTGGGGAATTCAATTCTCACATCTTGATTTCCCCTTAGGTCAAATAGTTTCTATTAACTTAAAAGCTTAAAATGTTGGGGATATTCAGTTTCTCTACTAACAAATTTATTATAATTGGAAACAACATGCAGGTTTAAGAAGTTAATTTTTTTTACATACCTATTGTTTCCCTTTTCATTTTATAACACAATTAAAAACAGCCATGAGAAGAGAGAAGAAAGAAGAAACAAAGAACCTCCTTTGAGCATGAAGTGAGCAAAGATCTGAGAGAATATTTGAAAGACTTGTTCAAATTGGAGAACCTCGATCCAATTCCAGTAGAAGGAAAAAGTGATGCATTGGAACCTTGTTTGGGCGTTTTCTCCATTGCTTACAATCAATGACTATGAAAAATCATCAGACACAGAACAGAACAAACAGAACAGAAATAAAATCCAAAAGAAGGAAGGTGAAGCTCACGCACGCAAATCATATTATCATATGTCATTGAAATGAGTGAACTTTGAAGCAAAGATGTGAGCAACAATTACCTGCAATGAGTCCCTCTGAAAGCAATAATGCAGAAACCTGAAAGAAATAGCATGTTGAGATTACATATGAGATTGAGTAGATGGATATTGGCTCAAAATTACAAGCATATGACACTCATTTACTAGCATTATGAGCTACAGTATTATCAAATTTTGGAATCTTGTTTACAGACCAGTTGTCAAAACAAGTTTAAAGTCACATATTCACACATTAGGTGAGATTCATAAACATCAGAAATGACCAGAACCAACAGAGAGAGCGAGTGACCCGAGACAGTGCGGAGGGAGAGTTTTTGGATGAATTTTCAAATTCCTGTTCAGTTAATTAAATACACCGTAAAATTGCCAGAATTTAACGAGAATTTTAAATTCACGGCACACTAAATCACTCCATCCAAGCCAATTGTTTGTTCTGAAGAAAGCAGTTGCAACAATCAATCGGTGATGGAAGCAAAACTGGTTGTGACCTAATTACAGTAACAAAGAGAATTGCAGAAAGGAGAATCGATAGTGTAAATAGAAATCGCATACCGTGTCTCGCTCTCTACCGATTGCTAAAACACGGAACGAAGATTTTGATTTTGTGGGAGGGTGCAAAACTGGGAGTGGCTCTCAAAATTTTGACACACCCTTCCTTTCCCGCCCTTTTTTTTTTTTTTTTATCGATGTGACTGACTCCGCTTTCCAGCTATTCCATAAACAGATTATTTTTGCGCCTCTCAGCTATTTTTATTTGCTGGGTTAATTAAGTTTTAGTTTATAAACTTTATTCATATTCTAATTTTTAGAATTTCAATATATTTTTATAACTTTTAGTTTTCTGTTAATTTTTTGTTGGTATTTTTAGTCTTAAATATTAACATGACAATCGTTAAATATTAACATGACAAATAGATCTTCATGAAAGTATCACATGACATTCCCAAAAAATGTCACTTATAAGTCTTATAAGTATATCATATGACACCATGTTCTATTGTCACTTTTAGTTCTTCCAAAATTTTAAAATTGATTTTTAATGCTGGTAAACTTTATTCCTTCTGATTTTAGTCAATATAAAATTTTCATTTTTTAGTTTTAGTTCCTTAACATCGGATTTAGTAAAAATTGGTCATCAATTTATTTTTATAATTCCTAAAATAATATAGCTATTTGAAATTCTTTCCTTGGTATCATTTTTCTTAAGTTACTAGTAAAATTTCAGCCCAAACAGAATTAGTCACAGGTGAAATGATTGACCAGTTTGTCCCCTATGCTAAAAGTTTCCTTCTGTTTGCAACTAGCATGCAAAATGAAAATCAAAAGGAACAACTAAAACATTACACATAATTGGGTTAATAAAACATATTTACGAATTTTTGACCCTAATAATACAAATAAAATAAATATTTATCCAAATAATATAAGCCAATAATCATTTACATACATGATTTAATTTACCTTTCATATGTAAGAAATCGGTTTTCCCAAACCGATTTTTCACCTATGTTTTATTTTTATTTTGCGTTAAGAAATCGGTTTATGGGGAACTAATGTAGTAAAGCTTTTAAAAAAATGCAATTGAGAAATTTTTTTTCTATTTATTTTTTTGTATTTGTTTTTTTATTTAAAATTATCTGTTTTTTATATTTATTTATTTGAGTGTTTTGTTTTTGTTTATTTATTTTTTTTTATTTTTTTGGTTTTTTATTTAAAAATAAACTATTTTTTAAATTATTTAGTTGAGTTTTTTTTACTTTTTTATTTAAAATTATTTTTTATTTTGTTTGCCTTTTCATTTAAAATGAACTGTTTGTTTTTGGTTTTATTTGTTTTATTTTTTTTTAGTCCACTAATTTAAATAGAATTTAGGTAGAAAAACATTTAATAAAAATCCACATATTTAAATAATTACTATAAATATAATTTGGATAAATATTTATGAAAAAAATCTTATATTTAAGTGATGTAATTATTTTAGCAAAACGAATTAAATAAATGAAACATGTTCAATTTAGATAGTTTGCATTGGTGTAAAACTACGAGTACTTTAATATGAATTAATCTATACTAGTGTTTTAAAAAATAATTAATCCTTAAATGAAACCAAACAATTTTACCGATGTAAATAGTCTTCCCAAATCCTTAGTACATAAACAATAATCCATAAAATGAAACAACATTACACGCACGAAATAAAACATTACACATAAAAAGAAAGATAAATGATAAAGCTATTGATGAAAGAAAGTTGATAACATGTTGCACGCACAAAACAAAGACTACTTCACAAGAGGTTAATTCTCCTTCGGAAACACCTGCGTCAAATATGAACAAGATATGGGTATCCAATGCAAATTTGTTAATACCAAAATTATTGGTAACCTAAAATGCATATACATGACTTTGACAATATTGTGCAATGTAATATACAAATAACATTTGGAGTGAAGAGGAAAAGGATAAAACACAACCGCTTGTTGAGTATACCATCTAGTTTAATAAAAAAATAAACTCTATACGACATAGAACGTAAGAAATTAACAAGAGTAAGAAAGTTACATCTCGCGGAACTAAGATAGAACCAACGTGAATGTCCGTCATATATGGGCTACAATCTTGACCTTCTATAATTGTCCATTTCATGATGGCATTAATAGTTCCTGTAGAATCGTGAAATTAAAACTCTCATGAATGCATATCCGAAAAATAGCAATGTAATCGTTAGAAAGCAAATTAAAGTGAACTACCTTGAGTATAAGTCTCATGTCGCCAAAATCTTTGGAGGTATAACTTTTGACAATGATGATCCTTAAAGGTACACGGTCAAAAGTATGATCAACGAACTTTAACAGTGTCCCGTGAGGCGTGTCATAAACATTTATGATCCTATAATTATATGAATCCAACAATCAATTGAATGTTTAGGTGTATGAAATACAATAAATGTTTAATGGTAGTTGACCTTGTGATCGAAAGAAATCTAAAGTATATAACCATGAATTTTTTTTTAAATTCATGTTAGGTTACTTTGATGCAATCCTATCCCCCAAGGATATTGGATAGAAGACTCCAACAGGATTGGACTAGAGCTGCTAAAGAAGGCCTTGGGGTTCTCATGAACCCCATGCTAGATTTCTGAGCCCATGGACCAAGGTTGGGTCCTCTCTTCTTTGTAAATATTAGAATAGGTTTTTTTCTTCTTTTAGGTCTTGTATTTTGGTCATTCTAATAATATAAGATTTTAGCCTTGTATTTCAGGGCGTTTTGAGTAGTCTTTGTAGTAGGGAATTTTTTGTATTTTCATGTATTTTGTCATGGGGGTGAGCTTAGCTATTATAGGGGGTGTGTAGCTAAGCTCTAGCTTCTCATCTCAAGGAGATGAGCTTAACTATTAGAAAGGTGTGTGTAGCTAAGCTCTAGCTTCTTTAGGAATCTTCTCAAAGAGGTGAGCTTAGTTATGAGAGGGGTGTGTGTAGCTAAGCTCTAGCTTCCCAAGGAAGTTTTCTCAAAGAAGCTTCTCAAGGAAGTTTTCTCAAGAAAGCTTCTCAAGGAAGCTACCTAGTCTATAAATAGAAGCATGTGTAACACTTGTTGTAACTTTGATGAATGAGAGTCTTGTGAGACACAACTCAAAGTTCAACTTCTCTCCCTTTTTCTTCCTTCAATTTCGTGCTCCCCCCTCTCTCTTTCTCTCCCTCTTTCTTTTCCTCCATTGAAGCATCCTCTCCAAGCTTCTTATCCAAGGCTCATCTTGGTGGTGAAGCTCCTTTTTTCATGGCTTATTCCCTAGTGGATGACGCCTCCTCTCACCTCTTATCCTTTGTCTTTCGTTGCATCTTCATGGTGGAAAATCACCATTAAAGGACCTCATTGAAGCTCAAAGATCCAGCCTCCATAGAAGCCCCACAAGCAAGCTTCCATCATACTTGGTGGGCGCGCATTATGAATTCTTGAGTTAGGAGTGACTCCCTAGATTGTTGATTCATCGTGGCAGCTTGTACGGCCCTAGCTGGACCAGGAATATGTCTTGTTGAACTGGAGGATGAATGATTAGTTGGGCAAACAAATGATGGGAGGTTTGAGTTATCAATGTTGAGAAGCTCCCATGGATTGTTTTCCATTATGAATTAAACTTTGTGAGAAAAATAAATAGTTTGAGGATGATGAGAAAGGGTGAGTAGCAGACAAAGGTGTTGAGCTGGAGCTAATCCCCCTACTATATATATAATAGGTAATCTACTGTTTTCACGTGACTGATATGAACGACTAAGATCTTACCGATAATATAAACAGTTTAGATCGAGTCTTAATTAACTACTTTTGGTTTGCGCTATTCGCAAAAATCAATGTTTAGTCTAATTGTCTCGTAGAAAGCATTGTTCAGTCACATCGTCTTGAAACATGCAATGTGAGGTAAAAATCGTATGGGGAAAAGCAATGTGGGGACACATCCTTTTTCTGGCACAAAGGATAGGATTCCTGATAGGTGAACAATAACTTCATTAATGTGAATACGTTATAGGCTGTTAAATGTCATTAGTGCAATCTCGGTCACTCTACTAGCACAGAGGACAAAGCTCTATAGGATTCCTGACGGGTGAAAAGTAACCTCGTTTACCTAAATGCATTATGGGTCGTTGATTGTCGTCGGTGTAATCTCAACCACTCCTTTTTTAGCATGGAGGACAAAGCTATGCAAGATTTCTGACGGGTAAATAGTAACCTTTTTTACATGAATGTGTTATGGGTCATCGATTGTCGTCAATGCAATCTCGACCACTCCTTTTTCTGGCACAGAGGATAAAATATTGTAGAATTCTTGATGGGTGAATAGTAAATGCATATATTTGAATATTCAATATAAATATATTTTTTTTAAATATTTATCAAAAATACAAATAATTAAGTTATATAATTATTTTCCCTAAACAAATACAACATTTTCAATTTTAATAGTATGCATTAATTTATGTAAAACTATTATTACTTAAATAGTATTTTTTTAAAAAAATAATTAATCCTTAAAGAAAACAAAATTTTTCTAGTTTGAAGAAGACGAATGATGAATGGCAACAACAAAAATTCCAAAGATGAAACTTAGACAAGCATCATAATCCTCTGGGACTAACACGATTAAAGTAGATAATGTTTAAAAAGAAAGCAACAACAAAATTCCATTTATGAATTGCAAGTTTATTCTAAACTGACAACAAGTACTTTGCGTAATGACTACAAAGATTCATCACGCATCAGAGAAATTAACTCATCAACCATTCTTGGTTTGCGCAGTTGGGTAAGGATTTCCTCTAGAGAACGCCCAAAAGTTTCATTTAACTCAATTAGACATTTGCTACTGTATTTTGAATAGATGAAAAATATTTTCCCGACATCATCATCATGTTGGATCTCCACACAGTCATATGCAACAAAATCATCACCTATATATTTTGGTTGATGCTAAAAAAGCATTTATTAAAATTTTGCAGCCTCTGTTGGCGTAAAAACTTATTTTCCATAAGGTAGCAAGCGACGTGTCCTCAATTATTGTGATGACTTTTGGTTCAGTAGGGTAATCAAACACTATCCGTTCGTCTATTGGAATCATGTCACCATTGCAATACACAAGAGCGGATACATTGTCCATGTTTTAAGCAGATGTGTTGAGTTACATCTAACCCCCCTACTGCTATATATATTAGGTGATCTACTATTCTTCCATGACTCATACTAATGGTTGAGATTGCACCAACAATATAAACTATTTAGATTGCGGCTTAGTTAATTATGTTTGGTTTGCACAATTCGAAAAAAAAGTGTTCAGTCAAATTATCTCGTAGAAAGCATTATGCAGTCACATCGTCTCGAAACAAGCAATGTGAGGTCAAATCGTCTTGAAGAAATGAATATTTAGGCAATTCGTATGAGAAAAATGAAATACTTAGTGAATTAATACATTGTTTACTATTCATTCAAGCAACAAGGGCAAACTAACAACAAACATAATAGGACATAGTTAACAAGGGCAATCAATTAATGTCGTATGTGTCCACCAATTCCACATCTGGGTGGTTGCTTGTTTGTTGCCGACTGTCGATGTACTCGACCATGTTGTTGTGGTTCAACTTGCTCATCAGGAGCAACAACTGGTTCTTCCTACACCAAGTCATTAGTGGAAGCACTGCTGTCAATACTTTAGTGAAAGGATGCAAACGAAGGTATGAACATACTTTGCATGTACGCATAAGCAGACTTTGGTGTGTGAAGATCTGTACCCATAAGATTGCTTATAAAGTCTTCTCCGCTTACACTTAAGAACTATGGATTGTACCCATAATCTTGTTGATGATGATGAGGTTGTGGCGTGAATTCATATGATTGAGCATGTGGAGGTAATCCTTTATCATGCAAGTTGACAGCCACTGTTGGACTTTATTTTGCAGGATATTGTTCAGTTTCCATGTCTGGAGCTGAACGAGATGTTGCTCCAATGTTGGGATAAGTTGCAAATTGTGTAAGACAAATTTTAGAATTTGTTCGGTACCAATTCATGTAGTGACTCATATGTTCAATATTTCCTAGAATTGGTTGGCTGATTAACACATATTTGTGTCTTTCCTTCCAAATTGCAACCCACCATTGATGTTCTTTTGCCCAATTTGTGTCATTATGTCCTCTCATGTCAGTATCATAGACTTTGTCAAGATTAATTGGTGGATTTAATATATTTTGACAAAGTCCAAATTGGAGCATGACCCTATCAATTTGATGTCATACTACCACTAGAAAACAAATTAAAGGTACACAAGCACTCCATATTTTGGAATCCTTGTATGCATTTTCTAGCAAAAATGACTAAAAACCTCTGTAAGGCATCCAATGGAACTAAAAAATTTATTTACATTAATTATTTTAAAAACCATGAAATTGACGTTTGAATAAATAAATAAATAAATGAAGGGTTCAACCTCCTCGTTATGCATATTGTCAAATCTTGACATGTAGTCGATGACATCACCACATGGAATTCCACAAAATCGTAGGCCTCTATCGCTCCATCTAGTCAAATGTGATATATTAGTGTCAAACACATTACTAAAAAATTAGATTTTTTTGAGTTAGAATTTTTTGTTTATCTATTTTGGAAATGGATATGACAGTTAGCACTTAACCCTTGGTTGAATGAACGACATGCAATACCATGTCCAAGACTGTAACAACAGTGTACATCCTCCCATTTTTTTGGATGTGAGATAAATAGCCCTATACATTTCTTTTCATACAAATGTGCTAAACATGCCAAACCCCAGTTGTATAGGCCAGCCCGATCAAAATCTGTTAACAAGGGTAGATACGTCAGGTAAACTATGTTCCCTGACTTATTCTTTTAACCACTTTAGTTTAAGTGTTGATCCCACCAGTGCATTCTCTTGGGGAACAACACCTATATATTCTGCACATATTTATTCCCAATCATAATATGTTGGGCTAGTAACTGGTCTATCACCAACGTGTAAACCCAATTGTAGAACAACATCTTCCAAGGTGATTGTGCATTCACCAACAAGAAGATGAAACGTGTGTGACTCAGGTATCTACCTTTCAACCAAAATAATCACTAAAGTGTCATCAATTTTAACTTGTCAGAGCTTTGCAACATTTGAAAACCCAGCTTGAACCAACAAAGTTTCAATTTTGGGATTTGGAGAGGGCATTGCCTGAGCATATGACTGGATTACATCGTTTGTTACCTGAAGAAATGAAAATAATAGCAATGTCATTATTTCTGACTCATAACATAATTAACACAATTAAACACAATGTATTACATACTTCTCCACATCTATGAAGGTGTTGTTTCCAAAGAAGAGGACTAGTTGTAGATGCCATTGTTTAGGCTTCGACGCTAACGTCAAGAAAAATCTAACAGTAACACAACTCATTTGGTGAAATCTAGGTTGTTGATTTTATCAGTGGGATCTTGGTCGTTGAACATGCGTTGGTCCAATAAGTGATATCTAGGCTGTCAATTTTGTCGATGGGATCTTGGTCGTTGAACGTTCATTGCTCCAATGAGTGATATCTAGGTCGTTGATTTTGTTAGTGACATCTTGGCTGTTCATTTTGAGGTGTATATGACAAGCCATTAAACATTATAAATATGGTCCATAGTAAGGCAATCTGATTCATCACATCAACCAGAAATCTTTCTGCAACCCTATACCCTAAATCATAACCCTAAACCATTGTTTCGTCATCAGTCAATGCAATTTTGTATTATGATGGTGCCATCATAACAACTAAACATGGTTTAACGTTTGTAAGCAGTTCACGAAAATTTTTTCAACTTGACAATAAAATGTCATTTGATGTCTTGAAGTAGGCTATTGGAAACAACATTAGTCTATAAAATGGTGAAGTGTTAAAGGATATACATATTCGATTTCCTTTATCATTTGTTGGTGATTGCGGAAAGTACACGACATGCATGTTACACGATATGTAATGACTATGTTTTGCATGTTTGCAGACATTTCCAAGCCCACATGCTTGGAGTTGTATATTACCACTGCAGACCCACCCACACAAACATGCGCACATCCACCACCAATTTCTGCTAGCTTTTTTAATTTTTAGGGTTTGGATGAATACTTCCCTTAAGTAATAAACCTTGAATCGAGTAGTGAAGACCCCCCCCCCCAATTTTTTTTTATTTGATTGCTATTTTATTATTTAATGATTTGTAGGACTCATATGTGTGTTTTTCATTGTTGTGTTTTTTACTTATCGTCATCTGTGTTTTAATGCCAAGAATTTTAAGTATCGATTGAAATCTTCAAATGTTAGTATTTTTTTCTTCATTTTGCCCTATTTGTTGAATGCATTTAAGAGCCTAATTGATACTCGAAAGTTGTGTTAATATCTTTGTTGACATCAAAACTAAGAGAATGAAACGTTATTTTAACAAAAATAGCTCATACAAATTAAAATTTGAGTGGCCAAAGTTACCCTCATGGATTGAACTCTTCAAGTTTTAGTAATTATTTCTTGTTTTTTGGCCACTTGGTTCATGCGTTTGAGGGTCGAATGGATACCTAAAAGTTGAATTAATGGTTTTATTGACATGAAAAATATGGGAATCAATCATTTTTTTCAACCAAAACACCTAAAACAAATAAAGATCTGAGTGACAAAAGTTTCCTTCATGGATTCATATCTTTGAGTATTAGTAATTTTTTCTTATCTTTTTCCACTTGGTTCATGCGTTTGAGGGTTAAATCAAGACCTGAAAGTTGAATTAATGGATTTATTGACATGAAATATATGGGAATGAATCATTATTTCAACCAAAAAACTTGATACAAATAAAGATCTAAGTGACAAAATTTGTCCTCATGGGTTCATATCTTCAAGTCTTAGTAATTTTTTATTATCTTTTGCCACTTGGTTCATGCATTTAAGAGCCGACTCAATAGCCGAAATTTGAATTAATGACTTTATTGACATGAAAACTATGAGAATAGAACATTATTTTAACCGAAACACTTGATACAAATAAAGATCTAAGTGACAAAAGTTGTCCTCATAGATTGAAATCTTCAAGTTTTAGTAATTTTTTCCTATGTTTTGCAACTTCGTTCACCTGAGAGTTGTCTTATTAGCTTTATTGACATGAAAACTATGGGAATGAAACATTATTTTAATCAAAACACCTTATACAAATAACAATCTGAGTGCAAAAAATTATCCTCATGGATTGAAATGTTCAACTCTTGCTAATTTTTTCTTATTTTTGCCCACTTGGTTCATGCACTTTTTTTGTCTCACTACAGATCCAATTTATTTCAAACCCTTATCTACTAAAGTCATGGAATCCAATGCTTTACAACCTCATCTATTAACGCCAGGGAATCCAATGCTCCAAACCCTAACCCTAGGTTGTAAATCCTTAACCCTGACCCTGGACCCTACACTTAAAAGGAGTCAAAGCCTTTTTTTGTTTGATGTTTCTTTTGCTCTTCTTCTTCTCTCATTCATGAATCTAATGTATTTCAGACGACCCTTATCTACTCGCGTCAGGAAATCCAATGCTTTCAGACCTTTATCTACTCACGTAAGGGAATCCAATATAGTTAAGACTCTTATCTACTCACGTCAAGGAATTTAATTAATCTTATCTACTCATATTAGAGAAACCAGTTAATTTCATACCCTTATCTATTAATGTTAGGGAATGCAATGTTTTATAACCTCATTTATTCACACCAGGGAATCTAATGCTCCAAACCCTAAGCCTAACCCTATTGTAAACCCTTAACCCTAATCCCAAACCCTACACTCAAAAGGAGACAAAGCCTCTTTTGTCTGATGTTTCTTGTGCTCTTCTATTTTTTCTCACTCACGAATCCAATGTATTTCATACCCTTATCTGCTCACGTCAGGGAATCCAATGTATTTCAGACCCTTATCTACTCACATAAGGTAATCCAATTAATTTCAGACCCTTCTTTATTCACCCTAGGGAATCCAATGCTCCAAACCCCTAACCCTTACCCTGACCCTAGGTCACAATCCCTTAACCATGACCCCTATATATAGAACTCATGTCCACCTTCGTTGAACACATCCACACACCACTTCCTTGCTCTTTTACTTTCTTCCAAGTTTGCAAACACAAACCATGTGTCACATTTGTTTCTTTATTCTTTGTCTATTACAAAATATGTTTTCCTCATCTGTCAAATGGTTAGTGCACTACAATGGTCAAATCAGCAAAATAGATATAAGGCGATATTTTTCAAAGCCTCAATCCATTGTTCTTTGAAACAAAGCGAGGCCTCACACTTAAGTCCTTGAAAACAAAAATACACCAATGCTTTCGTCTTCAACCATTGGACCAAGTACGCAATATTTCATTTTGATACCCACAAGTTGTAGGGCACAAAATGCTGAAATTTACAACAATCCAACTTGGTGACAACGAAGACATGAAAGGTATGAATTCAGTAATTCGCTAAACTAAGATTCTTCAATGTTGCGAATTGTATGCAAACATTGAGCGCAATATAGTTCCCACCCCAAAGCCTGAACTAGTACCTTATCAACTACAATATTATCCTTAGTCTCATTATTCATAATTATCCGATGCAACCCAAGACACTTTAGCTTTATCCCAACAAGAACAAAATATATTTGAACCAAACACATCTTATTTTACCTAACTTCTTTTTGCACCATTTTCCATCAATTTTATTGACTCACAACCATTTAATGCTACAGAGGATCATCCTCAGACATACTTTAGTACCCCTGCGGTACAACCTTCCTCATCAACCTGACCAACCAAGCCCCAGTTCATAGCCGAGCCAGACTTACCTAATGAAGAACTTGGTCCCTTTAGTGAGGACGAAGATGAAGTTCTTCACAATCAACCCCAGGAGGAAGATAATGAAGAAGAAGCCCAATCTATTTCACCAATCACAATCGTACCACCATGCTTCATACCACCCCATGAGAAAAATTTTGAACAATCCTATTTTCAAGATTTCGGATACTGGCATACCTTGGATCGCAAAAAATTCCAACATCTGGTAGGGACTCTCTTCAAAGGTATGTGTTTCCTAACAAAACAAGATGTACAAAATGTTTTGCAGTAGTACTATGTGAGCAAAAAAGCTAAGTATAAGACAAAACTATCAAACCCAACAAAGATAATTGTCATTTGTAATGACGACAGTTGTGCTAGGAGGTGTAGGGCATCATACATCCTTGCCTTCAAGCAGTGGGAAATAAGAAAGCTCTGTGAACCCCACACATATTCAAATCCTTCAATCTCACAAGATCATGCAAAGTTGTCGTATTTGCTTATTAGTAAAAGCATCCATAACTTGATTGAAAATGATCCATCATCTTCAATGTCAACCTTGATAGCACACATAAAAAGCATTGAAGGATACACCACCACATACTGTAAAGCATGGTTGGCAAAACAAAAGGTTGTTGAAGACATTTACGACAACTAGGAAAGATTGTACCACGATCTACAAAGATTATTGCAAGCCATGCAACAATTTCTTTCTAGTATGGTGGTGGAGTAGGAAATACATTCAAGATTATTAGAGAGTTTTGTCATGTTTCATCGTCTTTTTTAGTCTTTGTTGTTGTCGAGAGTGAATCAACTGGAGCATGACTATTGTTCCTCTGAAATCTAAAAAGGCATGTCACCCACAACATGGTCTGTGTTTGATTTTAGACAGACACGAGTCAATCAAAAGTACCTAATCAAGATGTGATACTGGGTGGACGACACAAAATTTTGTGCATGTGTTCTGTATTCCACACGTTGCACATAATTACATGAGGTACAAGAACAACCCCTTCAAAACATTAATTATCAATATGCATGAGTACCAAACTTCTTTCTCTTCATATTAAATGTCACTTCATTTTGTATTATTCGCAATAATGAAATTATATGTTTATTACTCAACATATGGAAAGACGGAGTTTACGTTCTATTACTACTACAACATGCTGAGGGAGGAAGCAGATGTTGATTGAGCAATTAATTGGTTCAACGAGATTTTGCGAGAAAAATGGACTCTCGCATGGGAAGGTGGCCGACAATGGGGGCACATGACCACCAATCTTGCTTAGTTGATTAATTCTGTACTCAAGAAATTAAGAAATCTGCCAATATGTGCGCTAGTAAAATCCACATATGTAAGGTATAATGCATTGTTCAACAAAGGAGGGAGAGAAGTTGCAACAATGCTTGCATCTGACAAAGTTTATATGAAAGTACTAAACAAGACCATTGAAGACGCACTTAGAAAGGAAAACACTCACAATGTTCTTAAGTTCGATCGACATGACACATGGTTCTTGGTCAAAGAAACAATAAACCTGAGAAAGGTTTGACCCGCTAGAGATTTCACGGTTAGGCTAGATGAAATGTGGTGTCACTGTGGAAAATTCCAGAAGTTACACATGCCTTGTTCTCATGTTGTTGATGCTTGTAAGGATGCTCATCATGAGTACAAAAACTGCATACATTTGGTGTATAAGTTGGAAAGTGTCTCCATAATATACATATGATTGTTTGGAATTGCACAACAAAACCTATTGGCCACCATGTCACGAGCCAACGATCTCCTCCGACCCAAAAAAGAAAAGAAGTACTAAGGATTGTCCTATCTCCCCACTCGTATCCATACCAAAATGGATATTCGAGAACTGGATCAACCAAAGCGATGTTTCGTGTGTCGCATCGCAAGTCATTCAAAGAAAAATTACCCTCACTGTGTAGGCTCAAGCCAACAACATTGAATGTATGTCATATTGTTTGTATTTGTAAGATTTTGTTGTATTAATTCAAATTTAAATATTTTACTTCAATTAATTATTTCTATATTTTTAATCTTCCTTTGATTGATTGCTACACACTTTTTTTATTATCATCTATATTTTTCCACTTATTTTTAATAAGCTAAATTCTTTTATTAAATTAAAATTTGAAAATAAAATAAAATTATCATTAACTTAATTTTTTCTAATTTAAAAAGTGACTTTTAAAATTTTATTCAATGTTATTCTCTTTTCAGTAATTCAAAACATTTGTTATGTATAAATATCATAAGTGATACTATTTCGTAGGAAAAAACATTTGATGAACATTCACAATGTTATTATCAGACAACTAGGGAGAGAGAAATAAAATTATAAAAATATAAATTTTATAGAATTTATCATATGATAACAAAAAAAAAACATGTAAAAAAATATATGTTAATAAGTAGGTAAAAAAAATGTAACAATTGATTTTGGTCTATAATCGGTTATAGATTTTAGTTTCAGTTTTGATTTAATCTATTTAAAAGTTTAACTTGGTCTATTAATCAATTTAAACATGTATTTTATATTCAAGTTTATACATAAGTGTAGATAAATTATATTCTTTTAAATTAATATAAAAAAAACTAGTAAACTAAAAGAATTTAAACAAATTAAAAAAAACTATTTTTTAAAATTTGTAACAAAAAAATACAAAACAATTTTAAAAAAAAAAACAAAAACAAACACATAATTTTTTTACAAACAAAGGGTAACAAAAAATTATAAAAACTATTTTTGAAAAACTAAAAAAAACAAAGCTGAAATAAGTAAAAAAAATAAAAATGAAAAAAAAATCTCAACTGTGTTGTAAAAAAAGTGTCTTATGACATTGGTTCTCCAAGAATCGATGTAGTAAGGTGGATTCGAAAAAAAAAAACAACACATTAAGAAATTGATCTCCCAAAAATCGATTTCTTAATGTCAAAATGAGAAATGGATTAGGGAAGAATCGACTTCTTATCTATGAACAATAAATTGTATCATGCATACACTAGTGCAGAAAGAGCATTCTACGACAGTTGAAATAAGATTTCTACGATAGTTTTAAATCGTCTTTAAATCTAATGTCCTGGAAAGTCAAGACTTTCCATGATGGTAAAAAAAAAGTTTAAGAAAAATGCATCTTTTAAGATAGTTTTTAACTAAAAATCATTTTTAACTAAAAACCATTTTAGAAAGGTATCTTTTTAAGCTAAAAATCATCCTATAATGAATTAAAAAAAAAAGAATTCTAAGACGATTCTTTGAAAAATTGTCTTATAATTATTTTATTAAAAAAAAGTTTAAAAATTAATGAAAATTGTAAGATGATTTTTTCAAAATCATCTTAGAATATCTTTTTTTAAAACAAAAAAAAGTCAAAAAATTTTAGGATTCAAAAATGGTTTTTCTAAGAACCGTCTTGTATTTAAAAAAATAAAAAAAAAGAATTATTTTAATGAAAAAGTTCTAATCAATTCGTTTTTCAAATTTGGCTTCCTATGAAGGAAATATGCTTCTTTTCCCATTTTGCCTCCATATGCATAAATGACTACCAATTAGACCAACAATATGAAATAATAATTTAGAGATTTCAGAACCATAAACTATAAAGCTTCGTTGAATTAAATATGTTAGCGTTATCTAATTATGGCATTGGCCTATTGTTTTTATTATTCAAACACGAATTATTTAGCCACAAATTTTTGGAAAATTATTTAATAAAAAGAGTTTGGAAAATTATTGAATAACCTTTGCATCAAGTGGTTTCTCTGATGTAGAACCAACTCCCTTTCTCAGCAACAAAAATTACCCCAAAAACATAATTTGAAAGACATTGATGATTTCAGCAGGGAAAGAAATGAAAACAAAAAAATGAACACAAATGTTCATTTGCTCAAGACAGTGTTGAACTTCGGATTACAATTAACAACTATCAATACTTGAAAATTTAATCTTTCGAGTGATTCATAAAATTACTTGAGTGACAAAAATCAGTAGTTCACCCATAGAGAAGACAATGAAACCAGACAAGCTCTTGAAAAGGAAAGAGATGAAGCAAAAGATTGCACCTAGAAATGTTGCTCCAGAAAGAAGCTGCAGTGGCAACAAGGGAACCCAAAGAAGTGAAATAACATGTCATAAAAATATCATGAAGAGTAGAGTGACCCCAACAAAGGCAGAAAAGAGTAAAGTTCAAGACAATGGAAAAGAAGACTGGGACACGCAGAACTACAAAACTGTTAACCGCTTCTATAGAATTACAACATTGATCAAGAATATAAAAGTTCTCATGACAGTTACAGAAACTTGGAACTTGTCTATACTGAAAACAGATCTTTGCTCCTATTTTAATATTTATGTCTATGCAAAGAGGGTGCCAACTGCCAAAAGACTCATGTACATGGTAAAAGTAAATACTGAAACTGTTGCATGAAATTTGGGCAATCATGTATTATATATTCTCTGCATATATTTAGACATTTAGTCAGTGTCTGTGTAACTAATAACCATCAACATTCTAGACTATTTATATTACTAATGAAATTGAATCTCTAGCACCTAGGTCAAGGTTTCTTTCAAATCCAAGGAATCCAATACCTTTGCAAGTATAGGTTTTCCAGTCAAAAGCATATAACTACCAATGCGTCATTTGACTCATTTCACACTGTATGTAAATGGAAATCAACTAAGTTTACCTTGAAAGCATTAGACACGGTTGAAGATATCCTGTCAAGAAACAAGCCTCCAGCTAATGTCCCAACAATACCACAAACAATTGTAATGCCTCCAAATAACAAGTCAACATTATTCTGTCAAAAAAATGTTGTCAAAGAAGCACATTTCCTCGAAGGACTAGGCTGAAGGTCAATACCAGACTTGTACTAAAGTGAATGTAACACAAATAATGTGAATAAACAACAACAACCAAGTCTTGTCCCAATAGGTGAGGTTGATCAATCAACTCCAAAGAGGTCTTTCAAAAACCAAATCTTCAATAAATTCATTTAAAGTAAGGCCTTTTGAAATATTTTTCCAACATTTAATATGAGGCAGAAGTCATAAAATTATTAGGTAGTATATGAGAATACCATATGGTAAATGTTGTATCCTGCCTTTAGGCCCCAGAATGAGTAAGCTCCAATGACAAAATTGTATGCTATGTACCCTGGCAATGTTTAAATTCTTATGTAAAGGTACAAATACCATAGTTCGGAATTGAAAATACAAATATGAAATATCAAATTCTGAAAACTGAAATTCATTCAATTTATTGGGCATTCCAATGTTCAGGAAACAAATGAAAGAATAGTATTTATCTGCAGGTAGGGAAAAGAAGTACCTACAACATTTATAGCATACACTTGGTCATGCAAGAGCTCCTACATATCTTTGGAGAAGCTGGTGAACTGATTCCACAATTTGGATGTTGACCTGACAATCATAAAGGAGAAAAGTAATCCTCTACTCATGTCAGAGATCAGGAGAATCAAACAACTTTAGCGATCTCTTTTGACTGTAATCATCAAGGGAATCTCAAATGTACAAGAACTTTAGAAGGGGTACTATCCATTATGTGAACGTAAAACTGTCTTCTAACCATAATACCCATAATATATATATATATATATATATATATATATATATATAAGTTCAAAATAAAAATTCCTTAAAAGTAAGAGTCGATGTAATAAATATGAGACGATAATTTTCTTCTCTCTTTTTCAGTTATATTATGAACAAAGCATTGGGATTTAGAAAAGGAAACATGACACCAAGTACAGGAATCCCCTTTCCAGTATGCCATTATGTGTATGGGAAAAATAAAAACAAAATACATATGTGATGCAGGAATAAACACATAGGCTTCCATGGCTTCTATGGATGATATGGGAAAAATAATACGATGCCAAGAGTAAGGGATTTAATTAGGAATTCTTCTTGTGCTTATGCGAAGCGCGATAGGCTCCGAATTTTTTTTTTATAATTTGGTTATAAGACAAAAGACATTAATTTATCATGTATTTATCAGGAATAATTCAACTTAGGAATTATATTGACATATAAAACATATTGAGGAGGAAAATTATAACATTTATTTTAATTACTAGAAAGTATCTTGTGTATTTTCCAATTACTAATAAATACATGTATAGTATAAAAGTTAAATATTTAAAATAAATTTAAGTGATATATATTTATTAATTTTAAGTATAACAAAAATATAATTTTAAATATAAACAATTAAATAATTTTTTTTGTAAATAAAACTTTAATATTATCATAATTAGTGTAATTGTTTAAACAACAATTGCAAATTTCTGGTTCAGTTTAATTTAATTAAAAAAATAAGTAAATATATGATTTGATTGAATATTTAATTAATAGAAAAATATTAATTTGATTTAATGTAACAAGTTAAAAGAATAATACATTAAAGAATTGTCTTATTTTTAAGAATGATATATAATTTAAAATTGTTATTTAAAAGATTGAATAAAAAAACTAAATTAGTATTCTAAATTTCTGACCAGAAGTACTTCAAAATCCAGAAAATCAAAGACAATAGTGACACTCACTTGGATCCTTTGAGCAAGGCTTGATCTTCAAGCAAGCGTGTCATCATCTATAAGGGAAACCTCTAACTTTGAGCATAGAAATTATTTAGTACTACACAAAAAATGCAATCATTCTATACATATGGGCTATGGCAAACAAAGCTATAATGGGAAGTGGGAAATAAGAAAAAGTTCTAAATACTAAAAACATCGACATACAATTATCCTACTATGGATGACAGCATAACACACATAGCCTCTTCCTTGAAAATGACAAATA
Source organism: Glycine soja (assembly GCF_004193775.1). Lineage (NCBI taxonomy): Eukaryota > Viridiplantae > Streptophyta > Magnoliopsida > Fabales > Fabaceae > Glycine > Glycine soja. The sequence goes on along the minus strand of NC_041017.1, from coordinate 27,304,433 downwards.
GCATTAAAAAAATGGATAAAGTTAACAAGTAATTCAAAAGATATATAAGATGCTTATTTACTTTTATATGAAGAAAACACATATATTCTACTATCCTAGTCTCTTCTATTCATTAGCATTGTTGTTGTCTTTCAAATTTTCTTTCTCTTTAAGAAATTTGTCCAGTCTTTGAATCTTCTCCCAAGCTAGGTGATATTACGAAAATAATGAAAGACAATATTTTTCCCAATAAATTGCAAAAATATCATAAGAAAATATATAATTTATTACCAAAGTAATAAACAAAAGATTCAGAAATACCTCCAGTTTCTGAAACATTTGTTTCAATATATGTTAGTGTTTGTTTGGATTTTGAGGGTGCAAAACCTACATGAAAAGTCAAATAGTGCATTACTATGACAGGGATTAAAAAAATTAAAGCTATTCTGAAACACATCGAATAGAAGAAAATGGTCACTTTTCAATTGCAAAGGCTTTATTACAAAACCCAAAATGGGAAAAGGAAGCATCAAAATTTCCTCAACCCAGAATGCAACACGCCAGTTAAATTGGCTTCCAACCTACATTATTTGAAAACTTGAAGATGATTAATTTTAACAGTATCACAGAACAGTATTCAAGATATGGTGCCATCAACAAGCGCCCACTAATGAAATACATATTAAAGCTGAGCACAAGTGTTAAGCTTGCAAGTACCTTAGATAGGGGTAAAATAATATAAAAAAAGTTTTCCAGAAAATATGGATAATTAATTTGATAATATGGATGATGTAAATTATTAGTTCTCCTGCAGAAGTCAAAACATACTCACTGCTTCACAATTCAACTTTTTTTCTACAAGGGTTCCAGCTGTCTTTTCTCCCTTGTGTTAAAATGAATGTGACTATGGGTGACCATAAAATATTCCTTTTTTTTATCCCCAATACATAAATAAATAAAAACCAAACTCAACCTTAAACAAATAAAAGTCCCAATAATTCTTAAGACATAATTTGTATATAGCAGTCCAAGGACATGACACAAAACAATTTTTGGGTAATATTTTATATTTTAGTCCCAAAAATTTATTTTTCTAGTAGTGATATAAGTAATTGTTTATTTGTATCATTTGAATAAATTTATATTTTATTTGTATTATTGGGTCAAAAATTCACATATTCACAATCAGGTTATGTACACGAATAAGGTCATGACACAAGGACTAGTATCCTTGGCAACACGCCAATTTTTATAGCAATTGTCAGATTACTACCAAAAGCACCGGGTTTTCCTTAATTTTGTAGCATAGAGCCAACCTAGATCATTCTTCTCGAGGACACAATTCCATTGTTTCTAATCTTAACATAATATTGTTTTGAAATTGCAGAATTTAAAAAAACCAAGAGTAAACAAAAAACATAATCCAATTCAGAAAATCATCAATCCAAAGATTAAATTCTTGCAAAAAAATTATCACATTTCAAGAATTTTGAATCCATGAACTCACATGCCATCACAAATTCCATTAGATAGTCTCTAATACTATTTCTATTCTTATATATAAAAAATAAATGGAAACATTTTTTTTCCTAAATATAAGAAACATATGATCATCTTTAAATACATTAAATGTTAATTTTCTTCTATATCTTTATTTGTTATAAAGACTTCTAATGAGATAAATGATACTCATCGATGAAAAAAGTTATTTCTTAAAAAATGAGTAATATGATTAAATGTAACTACCACTTAAATCATTTGATTCAATGGGTATTTTTTTAATAAAATTTAATTTTATGATATTATTAATTAAAGTTAACCAAATTAATTATTTTTATTGATCTTGATGATTGAATATTTGTTTCTTATATATAGGAATAGAGGCAATAACATGCATTCAGTAAAATTGAAAACATAATCACATTTTCCAATTAACACAAATTCAAACACAGTTAGGCATTGACTTAGGCAATCAATTAATTACTTAATTTCACAATTAGATTAATCAATCATAATCCTAATTCAATTCGCAAAACCTAATCATCAGCATGAGTTCAATTTCAGAAAGTGGAAAGAGAAAGAAGGAAACGGATTCACAATTAAAATAGGGACCTCAAATTCTAACCACAAGCTATAGGATCCTTGAATTGATCAAGAGTTTTGCCCTACATAGAAATTTCCAATGAAGAACTAAGCAAGAACATTCAAGAAAGAGAAGGGGGGAGAGGAAGAGAATGAATCTAAAAATTAAAAAGTGTGTTTACAAGCTCTCAAATATGTTTTTATTACAAAGGGCTCTACTAATTTCGTGGGGCACTCCTAAACACGCTAATTAAATTCCACTTATTTATTTGCCTATGAAGCTATAAATGTCATAATCGGACCCCTAATGAAAGAGCTAAGCCGAAAATGCTAAATGCTCTCTAAAAAAATGAAGCACAGATGTAGCAACTAGAGACGCGACTTTGACCCCTAAAACTTCATAATTGGCCTAAGCTTGTGACAGACAAAATTGACGATCTCTGTCTTCGCTTTCCAACAAGTCATGGATCCTTCAAATCCAAGTTTTGTAGCAAAAGTTATGCCCCTCTCAAGACAGCAATGTCAAAGTGAGTAAAAATCCAAAAATTAACCAGAATTAACATTTAAGGCAAATTAGGCTCACTATCCACAATTCAGCCGACAAGTCAAAATTAAGCACAAAAATTTGTCAATTAGGTTCAAAATTCTTAAATGCATAAATGCATGTCTAAAAATACTTTATCAAAGTTATTCAAGAGTTACTTAAAATTATACTATCAAAGTAAAATGTGTATGAATTGCTTAATATTTATCATTTTTCAAAATTTTGGAGGCAAAATATACAAGTAATAATAATAATAATAATAATAATTAGAGATAAATTTGCATGAAAGTCAAATTTTGAAGAAAAAATACAATTAAACCATAATTTTAAAAATTGGCTCAGATTGGCTGATTCAATAAAAAACTGATGGCTTAACAGGTCCCAGCCGACTATCAAATCAGGGAAGTCATTGACCCATGCGACCGGACCGGGTTTCAGGTTCAACCAGTGAACCGACATGTGTGTGTGACCCGAACCAGTTCATACTTTTTTTAAAAAAATAAAAATAAATTGAAACCATGTGGTGTGGCGCAAGACGTTCAATTTGGTTGGTTCATGTTGCCCAAAGCGCTGAAGTTAGCTAGTTCATGCTACGTGAATTGTTTCTGTCCACAAGGTTGTGCTTTGTTTGAACGTACAAAAAATACAAGAATCATGTTCAACATGATCAAATCCTTATCTTTAGACCCAACTCAGACACGTTTTACCACTAAGCTATTTACATGCACTTAGTTGGTACTGTTAATCCATGATTCAATCAGGAATACATTGAGCCTAATAATATCTTAGAATTAATCTTGTAACATCAATTAATTCTAAACTTTGAAGTAATAAAAGTAAGTATTAAGCAGTTGCCTGCTGGCCATGTCAGAAATTGCTAACCCGGACAGTTGGGACATGACTGTTCACACAGACAAGGTACAAAACAGTGCAAGCAAAAACATCAACCCAAATTAAAGACCGTTGATGCTTAATTTGACACTGATCACAATTCACAAGTGTTCCAATTTGTCACGTATACAAGTTCCCTCCCTCTCCAAAAAGTCCAACCTCACTTCATCTTCCAAACAAACATCCCCCACCCAAGCAAGCAAATGCTGTCATCAACATCAACCACCACCAGCTGCCACAGCAGAAACAACCTGAACCACAAAGCTCTCTCTCCCTCAACAACAAAACCCTCACACTTTTCACACCTAACCCCAAGAAGCAGCCACATCAGCACCAACAACAAAGACATGGAAGATGTTTGGGAAGGCATAAACCTCACTTCATTGAGTGACCACAACACCAACACCAACACCTCCAAAGGTGCAAATTTTCAAGATTTTCTGTCTAGCCCCTTCACCAACTTCAGTACCATAGCCTCAGACCCTTCTCCTCCTGTGACTGCTCGTACCTTGAGCACGCGTTCTGAGTTCCACTTTGACTCTGCCACGCACAAGGATTTGCAATTAGGGCAACCCCACCACAAAAATGGCTCAAAGGTTGAACCTTTTGGCAACCCTTTTGGGAATATTAGGATTCTCCCATCTGGGGACATGAGAAAAGCAAGACTCATTAAGAATCGTGAATCTGCTGTACGATCAAGAGCCAGAAAGCAGGAAAATATTGCTTCTTTAATAAATTTTTCATTTCTATTTAAACTATATATATCGCTTTCAATACCTTTTTTGGAGTGTGACAAATATTGATAGTTTCGGTTTTTGCTTTCTTTGCTTAAAAGTATTCTTTGTCTGTTTTTTTAATTTTATTTCCTTATTTTGCTTCTTCTTTTTTTCGTGTAGGCTTACTTGTTTGAGTTGAAGCAAAAAATTAAGCACTTGGAAGAAGAGAATGCGAGACTCAGAAGGCAGCAACTGGTTCGATTCTTTTCCCTCATTTGGTTATTGCTCTCTACTTTACTTACCGTGCGTGTTTTCCCCTTTTTTCTAAATGAAATTTGCTAATGCAGGCAAACTTACTCTTGAATAGTGGGAAAGTCAAAAGAGAAGAAAGTCGAAAGAAAAAAGAGAAAAAAAGTTATTTTTTAAAAATAAAAATTCTAGTTTTCTTTCTTTTAATTTTTTAATTTTTAACTTTTTTTTATTCTCTTATTTTTCATTTATTCTATATATTACACAAACTTTAAAGAAAGTGAATTTTAATATCATAATTGAAGAATGTTAATGATACATATTTTAATATTCTTCTGAATATAATTTTATCATTGATTAAAATTTATAAATTCTATAAGTTTCATTTCTTATCAATAAGTCTTTTTTATGATTTTGTAATTTTATAATTTTAATTAATACCAAAAATTGTGTTAAAAATTAAAATGATTATGTTAGGAAATATATTATTAACACTTCTAATTTTATATTTGTGCTTATTTTGTTGAAGAAATATATAAATTGTTTATATCATTGTCTTAAATAAAATAGTCTAACAATTCAAATTATTAAGCGTTGACAAATTGTGTATATGTACCCAAACATTCATGTTAGGTTACATGGGCTTCTCCCTTGGTTCCAAAATAGTAGTCGTCGAGGAGGTATATTAAATTAAGATTTTAAATGATTTTTTAAAAAATTTTAAACAATGTCATGTGGTATTTAATTATAATTGATATTTAATTAAGATTTTTTAATGAAGACAATAAAATCTATTGGTATTTAATTAAAATTTTTATAACTTATATAAAGTTTCCTAATATTAAAAAATATATAAATTTTGATGGATTGTTTTTTAAGAAGGATTTTGATAGATTTCATCAAATTATTTAGTATACAATATTTATCAAACAATCTCATCAAAATCTTTGAGATTTTGTTAGACTTTTTTCTTTCTTTTTCTATTGATTATGAGATTTTTCCCCTTATCACACATATCTTCTTTATTTGATATTCTTTAAGATGCAAGTGTCATATATATTTCTCCTATTCTTTTGGAATAAAAAATATCAAATATATTTCTTTCCTTTGCACTTTTTCCTTTTGTTTTTCAAATTAAACAATGTTTGTCTTTTGTGCTAAAACTTATCATGTTTCCTTATATTGATTATGTTTATCACTTGGTCGGTGCAATATTTTAGTGAATGTCATCCTTAATTTCGTCATTCACATAACTCAGTAACTTTTCTATTAATTTTTTACTCTCACTATTCTCTTTTAGTGTATGCTTATTATAGAATCCGATTTAACACGTCATTAGATTTATCATGAAATAATTATAATAATTAAAAAAATCATCATATAATTTTAAATTTATTATTCAAATTCAAAAATGAGAATGAGAGGATATTATTGCAAGAAAAGTCAGTATAAGAGAACATAAATTTAGAATCAATATAATTATTAAAATATTAAAAAAATTATTTAATTTTATTTTTTCTAATCAAATCTCATCATTTCTTATTATTTTTTCACTGACCCTTATAATTTTGAATGTATTTTTAAAAATTTACATAATTCTTTCAAATTCCTTAAATTCATTAAAATCCAAACTTTATTAAAAAGGTCTTCCAAAATTATAATGTGTAATTTTTTGACTTAAAATTAAGTTAAGTTATATCCAAATCTACTTAATGTTTCTTTTTATTTTAAAATTTAAATACGATTATGGAGATTAAAAATTGTCATAAATTATGATAGAAAATACAAGATTATTACAAGAAAAATTAAAAAAATACAAGAATCAGAATTAAAAATCCACTCAACCAAATAAAGTTAACAATCACTGTCAACAATATACAACAAATACCGCCTAGTATCATCGGTGCAAGAACTCAACAAACCAACGATGATTTCCACCCCACCATTGGTGGCAACAACTGTCCTACTTGCATTGCAAAAAAACTATCAATAACCAGAAAACATTTTATAATTACCTTCTGCATCCTTCCATCAGAGTGAGGCAACAACCTCATCAAAGAATGAGTGGCACCATCTCCACCAATTTCAACTGCCAACTCACCATCACCCCTGCAAGCAATGCACTTCAAGCAATAAGCAGCAGCCTCTTGAATTGAAGGAGCAGAAGCTCTTTTTTTTATAAATGAATATATAGAAAATAATAGGAATATTAGAAAGCAATAAGCAGACAGAAAACACGAGATGGGAATACCTTTTTCGAAAAAGTGGCTGAATTTGAAGAAAAGGGTGTGAATCTGGTATGACACCTATGAAAAATCAAAACTGTGGCTCCAAAAGGAAGGTGACGAAAACCCAAGTCCAGCACCGCCTCAGGCAGCGGTAGCTGGAGAGGGCGTGGTGGGGTGTGGTGGTTCAGGGGAAGGGTGTACGGGTTCTTTGAGAGGAAGAACAGAAAGTTAATGGATGGAAGAAATAGGGTAGGGTTTTAACAATTTGTCAAAATCTAGTTGGCTAATGAGTAAATTTAAATCCAACTTCAACTAAAAAATAGTACATTATAGTTTTATAAGAATAAATAACAGACAAAAATTCTTACAAAGAAAATCAACTTTAATATATTTATAAGAATCAAAAATATATTTTAATCTAACAACTATTTTACACGGTAATTAGAATGAGTGGAAGGAATATATATCTTTTGTATGGATTTTTGGCCAATTGGTGGTTAGGCCATCTCCAATGAGATCTCTTATTCTGATTACGTAAGAGAAGAAATGAATTGTTGAAGGAATTTACCATTGGAGAGAGAATACACCTCATTCCTTCGTCACACGAACTGTTTCTCATATAAGAAATAGTATCTTAACAATAAAAAAAATATTATTTACATTCTACATTATCAAGCACTATACCAATCCGAGAGAAAAAATGGTATCAAGAAACACGAGTAAACAAAAGCTCAAAAACAGTAAATAACACTAATCACAAAACAACAACACACCAATTATTTATTATTATATAAAAATTATTTTTATTGTTATGTATTTCCTTTGAATGTTATGTAATTTTTATTATTTTTTAATTTATATTTAATATTTTTTTCAATTATTTATATTTATTATTTGTATACATAAAAATTTGAAAAATGAATTAATTATTTTATTTGAATAATAATTAAGTTATAATAAAAAATATAAATGTGTGAATTTTTAAAATTTTTTGTGATTTCTTAGCTTAGAAATAAAATTTTGTATGACTTTTTTAAGAATGATATGATATTATAGGAATCACGACAAATATTATGAAAAATAAAAAAAATTAAAAAACTCATAAAAATTCATGATTGGAGATGCCCTTAGTAAGCTCCTGGAATCAATGTTTTCTGTGTTTTGCTTGCAGTTGTGTGAAACCGCAGCCAATCAGGGGAAGAGGGGCAATCTATATCGAACATATACAGCTCCATTTTAAGAACCATTTACTTTTTGGAGTCCTGCTTTTGTCCAGTGCCACGTTCCACCAAGACTGAAACGTACCCTTTATATATATATATATATATATATATATATATATATATATATATATATATGATGATGTAACTGTCAGAGCAATGAACAATGAATGTATCCGTGGCTTGGTAGTTGTAGTTTTTGCACGTTTATTTGTTTTATTTTATTTTTACCCGACTAGTGTGGTTTCGAGAAAAAGAAAAAAAAAAAAAAAGAGAAATGTAGTGTAAAAAGGAGCCTCGTCTTCGATAAATGATTATTTCAATAGTTACTCCACATTGACTTAGAAATTTTTACCATTATTACGGTTGGTTTATTTATGGCCTACTGCTTTATAGCTCTTTTACTTTTTTTAGTTCAAATACTAGTAGTATTCAATTATGTGCTTATGTACAGAACTTTTTGTCGGTTTTGAGTCTTTTGACATTAATTGCCCCCTTGCTGGAAAAGTTTTTGTAGTCAAGATAACATTTCTGTTTGGTAGCATAGTAGTGTTCGGTCCGCAAGATTTAAGAGTCTTCTCAAGAATTAGGAGTGAAAAATAGGTTAAATAATCCGTCATCGGGAGACTGTTTATTAAAAAGGACATGTTTGGATATTTTAAAAAGTTTTTTTAAATTAAAAGAGTTAGGTTTTAGATTTTAAAAAAGAATCAATTAGGTTTGATAATATATATATCTATAATATAATTTATAAATTTTAACATTAATAATAAGTTTGATAGGTTCATTAAGCTACTTAGGTTTATATAGGCTTCTTGACCTATTTATGGGTCTTTTATAGAATATCATGTAAATACATTTTTAGGTATGACCAGACTTTTAAATATGACAGGTCAATGTTTAAAAAAATGTTTGTTAACAATAAGTAGGTCAAATTTTAATTTAGTAATTATGATATAAGTTAGATTCAAATCCGTTAAAGTTTGGTTTGATTTAACTTATTTTCACTCTTAATATGGATACTCTACAAGAAAGTTTTTGTGTTGATTCCTAAGAAAAATATTCTCTTAAGAGATTTACTCATGTCTTTCTAACCCTTGAGATTGTGAAGTTTCCCTCCACAATTTTGGAAAAAAAAAATATAGTAGTTTTCTCTTGTTTTGGGCTTTTGGCATTTTACAACTTTTATCTTCCTTTTTCTCCAAAATTTTCTTCATTTAAAACCAATGATTAGAGAATAAGGTACATGACCACAAATTAAGCACATGACCAATTAGAAGATGAACACTTTTTTTTTATATATAAGCCAAATATATAAATAATAATAACAAGGAGATACATAGTTTAAAACAAAAGAAAGAACTGGTAGTGCATAAGAGATGTTGTCACCCATAACACATAACAGAGAACACAAACCACTATAAAATGTCAACTGTAGCGACCCACCTCGTCGCTACGGAATCCACACTCTAATATTCGATAATTTCAATTTTTATAAAAAGAACTCCCTTAATTTTTTATTATGAAAATAGAAGTGATTTTGTCACAACATAAATTCATCCAACAACACGTCATTACTTAAGTGAATATGCATAATTACATAGAAACAATAATTCGGTACATGTCATACACATAACGAAAATTAAATATGTTCATATATATATATATATATATAAAATTAAAATTCCAGTTTTACATCTTTAACTCAACAAAATAAAACTTAAAAACTAACTACGGAGGAGTTGATTACAAAACACAATTCTCTCCCAAAATAACGCCAACGTCATCACGTCGGCTCGGCGGCTCCTCACCAGAATCTTACTCCCTACACCCTGCAACTGTCGTTCTGCTCCCACGAACAAGGTTCGTGATCATCACAGGTATCAACCACACGATACAAAATTGCAAGGGTGAGTTTATTATAAAAGAACCAATATCAATTCCAAATAACCACAATTAGCAAGGAACATACGCAAACATGATAAGCATACACAACAATCATTATTCAACACTCATATCCAACAAATATTCATCATTCACATCCAACAATTACTCATCATCCATCCATGGACCCAATCAAGACTGCACAGAATGATGCATGCACTTGACTCAACACTCAGATGCAATGTGGTACGTACCGACAACAACCAAACTTCAGGAAATAGCCTAAGCGTGTCCACACGGCACTCTCACTTAGGGAACTGTGTTGAGTTTGTCGAGACCACCTGGTTGTGCACGGAACAGCCCCCCTTCCATAGGTGATCAGCCTGGGAGCCCAAAGGTGTTCCCTACCAGGTGACAGCCCCCTAGTACAAAGTACACTTGGCCACAGTTACTCTATTTCCTGTGTCGTATGAGCTATGATCATGGCCAAAAGTAAGTGTCAAAGACCATTGACCAATTAAAGCGCCTAAGCATCCCCTCAGAAATGCTTAGATTCTCTAACCACGCTAGTTACCCACGTCTGAGCCATCCGACAAGGTCAGTGCACTCTACCCCCCATGACATACACTCCATACGACGTATGTTCGTGGCCAAAAGCTAGTGCCAAAGACCCTGGAAGGTCAGTGCACAGTGCCCCCCACGAACATACACAACATCCAACGTATGAACGCGGCCAAAAGCTAGTGCCAAAGACCCTGGAAGGTCAGTGCACAGTGCCCCCATGAACATACACAACATGCACATGCTAATGCATTTCAAACATCAATCAACATTCCATTTCCATGTCATTCTCAACATAAATATCATCTCGTCTTAATGACGTTATCAATAACAACAACAACCTCATTTTATATTCACATATAACAATTCATGTTGACATGGTCTTTATTAATAACGTCATCTCAAATCAATATCATCATACTCATCATTATCATCACATATCAATTAAAATCCTCAATAGCAACATCAACAACAAATTGCATTTCGCACATATATACATATATATATCTTTCATGCCTGAGATTCACACTCACAGGTCTTCAAACAATACAAATCAAACAACCACAACAATATCATTCATCACAATACATACATACATATATACATACATACATACATACATATACATACATATATATATATATATATATATATATATATATATATATATCACATCCCATTAGTTAAAACGTAATTTTCTTTGAAGAAAAATCAACATGCAACAGGGTCAGGCAGATATCCTCATAGCTAGGTTCCCTGACCCTAACTATGGTGTTAAAACGGTAAATTTTATAATAAACTCCCCTTACCTATCGTGAGTTACCCCGCGGATTCCTTATCGCGTCACTTGAAGATTCCTTTTTGTCCTTGCTCATCGATTCCACACAAGCCTCTATCATGCCAAAAAGAAGGAGACTTAGTATGGATTTCAGAAAACAAAGCTAGTAACAGTGCTCTGGGTCAAACACCCACATCACTACATGAAAGAGCTGAGAGCATTTTGGGTTTTACAAAGGAACATAATTTGGAAATTTCGACCACGCTAATGTGACCGGGGTTCAATGTAGGTTGCGAAAATAACATGCATTTCATGAAAGGATAACGTTTACAAAGTCTCTTTCTCTAAGGTTTTTCAAAGGAAGCATAAGACATGCAATGGCGGTTCCAAAGTCAGAAAAGATGCAAAGACAAGATGAAACTAACAAGAAACAAGCATAGAACCATGGTTACCTCGAAAGAAAATGAAAGGTCAGATTAGGGTTTCGTTCTTTACCGAAACCGCAAGCCAAGTTGGAAGATTTCGCTCCAATCGACGGGTTCCTCTCGTTGTGGAGTTTCAATGGAGAACAACGATGGTTTGTGGTGATTAATGGTGGCTGTGGGTGATGGAGAAAGTGCTGGGAACTTTAGAAATGGCTTTGGAAGAAAGAAAGAAGAAGAAATGACGTTTTTCCTAAGCTACACGAAAGCAAAGGATGAAGTGCTTAAATAAGAAATGTTCTTGGGAACGGAAGCTTCGAGCACACTCCAGACATCTACTCAAAGATCCCAACTGTCAGATCATGGACAAGTGTCTTGTGAAGCTGCAGACCGAATTTCGAGAAGATCCAACAGTTAACGAAGGCTGGGCAGCGTTTTTACCGAGGCAGCTTCATGTAGCTTTCTCTAGAAGCTTCATTAAGAGGCTTCCTCGTGGCTTCTTTGAGAAGCTTTCTCAAGAGACTTCTTTGAGAAGCTAGATCCTTATCTATCCACACCCCTCTATTAACTAAATTAACTTCCTTAAAAATAATTACGGATAAAAATAACGCAACAAATAATCAAACATCAAACATAATTACTAATAATATATAGATATATATATCAGGGTGTTACATCAACCACCCTGCAACAAACATATTAAGACTTTAAAGGCAAAATAACGTAAAGGGGTTACTTTTACAAAGTATTTACCTTACAGGGTCTGTTGGATCAAGTGGCCTCAGAATAATTAAGAAGGGGGGTTGAATTAATTATTCCTAAACCTTTACTAATTAAAAATTTACTCTTCTAAGGCTTTTACTTATGTTGTTAAGAGAATATGGAGTAGAAGAGAAACTTTACCAAAAGTAAAAGCGGAAATTAAAATGCACAACGGAAAGTAAAAGAGTAGGGAAGAAGGAGACAAACACACAAGAGTTTTTATACTGGTTCGGGAACAACCCGTGCCTACATCCAGTTCCCAAGCGACCTGCGGTCCTTGAGATTTCTTTCAACCTTGTAAAAATCCTTTTATAAGCAAAGATCCACAAGGGATGTAGCCTCCATTGTTCTCTTTGAACCTAGTGGATGTACCCTCCATTAGAACTGATCCACAAGAGGTGTACCCTCTCTTGTTCTCAGTCAAACCCAAGTAGATGTACCCTCTACTCGTACCACAAAGGATGTACCCTTCAATGTGTTAAGACAAAGATTTCAGGTTGTTAAACCTTTGATACTTTGTGAATGGGGATACAAAATAATTCTCAGGCGGTTAGTCCTTTGAACACTTCTGTATAAGGGAATGGGAAGAATCAAAAGAATTCTCAAACTGTATCGTTTTGAATTCTTTGACAAGGGAGAAGGGAGACACAAAAGAATTCAGGCAGTTAGTCCTTCGTTCTTTTGGAAAAGGGAGAAGAGAGACACAAAAAGAATTCAGGCGGTTAGTCCTTGGCGAATTCTTTTTGGCAAAGGGAGAAGAGAATGAAAAGATGAATAGCACAAGTTTTCAAGGTTTAGAAAACCAGAAAACTTTGGAAAGCTTTTGGTACAAAGAAGAAGAAGAAGTTCAAAGAGATTTAGGACTTGTAAAATATTGATTGAATAAGTGTTCAAGATTCTTGAAATGCAAAACAAAGTCTTGCTTTTATAGACTCTTCATGTCTGGTCAAGACAACCATTAGAAGAGTTATGACTTTTAGAAAAACTTAAAACCAATTTGAAAAAGTCAAAAACCATTTGAAGAGTTACATCTTTTGATTTTATTCAGAAACAATCACTGGTAATCGATTACCAAATTAGTGTAATTGATTACACAAAGCTTTTATGTGAAAAGATGTGACTTTTCACTTTTGAATTTGAATTTCAACGTTCAAAGACACTGGTAATCGATTACCAAAACATTGTAATCGATTACAGTTTTTTGAAATTAATTGGAACGTTGTAAATTCAATTTGAAAATTTTTTCAAAACAATTTTGCTACTGGTAATCGATTACAGCAATCTGGTAATCGATTACCAGAGAGTAAAAACTCTTTGGTAAACATGTTTTGTGAAAAATTCACGTGCTACTCAGTTTTTGAAAAATCTTTTTCATACTTATCTTGATTAAGTCTTCTTTTGATTCTTGATTCTTGAATCTTGATCTTGATTCTTGAAGCTTGATCCTTGAATCTTGATTCTTGAATTCATCCTTCTTCTTGAATCTTGAAGTGTTCTTCAACTTTTCCTCTTGAGTCTTGAATTTGTTCTTGATTTCTTCTTGAACATCTTGAACTCATCCTTTAATTGACCTTTGAGCTTTTTGTCATCACCTTTGTCATCATCTTTTGTTATCAACATTGTTATCATCAAAACATCTTTGAATCACTTTTACTTCACCATGAAGCTTTGCTTTTATAGGGTCTGTTTTCAAACAATTTCCGGGGAGGGTCCCTTTTATAAAAGTGTTCCGCCACTAGGACTGGCGAAACCCACGTGTACGTAATTTTCCAAGGGGTTCTGCCAATAGCACTAGCGATATACCTCATGCCATCCAACAACCATCCATCCATCCATCAAGCTTTCCGCCAATGGTGCCGGCTGGATTTGTTCAGTAGGCTTCCGCCAGTACTGCTGGCGGGATTAGTCCAATACTGCTGCGAAATTAGTACAAGATGCAGTGCAGCAGCGGGTAGCTTCAGTATAGGTTTAGTAGATGTGTTTAAAAATATATTTGAATAAAGATAATATTAATACCAAAAAATTAAACACACGTACCTAATATTATCTACTTTTTTTTAACACATCTACTAAACCTATACTGAAGCTACCCGCTGTTGCACTGCACCTTGTACTAATCCCGCAACAGTACTGGACTAATCCATCCAGCAATATTGGCGAAAGCCTACTGAACCAATCTAGCCAGCACCACTGGCGGAAAGCTTGATGGATGGATGGATGTGTTGGATGGATGGTTGTTGGATGGCATGGGGTATGTCGCTAGTGCTATTGGCGGAACCCCTTGGGAAATTACTTACACGCGGGTTCCGCCGATCCTAGTGGCGAAACACTTTTATAAAAGGAATCCTCCACGGCAATTGTTTGAAAACTGACTCTGAGATAAATACTTTGTAAAAGTAACCCCCTTACGTCATTTTGCCAACTTTAAACCATGAGATACCCACTGTATCAAAAGCATGGAGTAACCACCGTGAAAATTCAAACTCGATAGGAGCCAACAACCATGAATTCAAGCTATGAATCTAATCATCAAAGTTAGAAATACATGAAGCTGGACATAATACCATTCAGGCTAGGAATAAGTGAATGGTTTTATATTTGCCCTCAACCAAGTCCAAGCTTTGTAGACGAATGCGTTCCGCAAATCAACAAAGGATAGCACCTCATTCCTAAAGAGAATCTCATTGCGCTTTTGCCAAATAACACGGAGCAAGGCAACCCACACCGAGAGCCATGCTCGAGAACCCTCCTTGCCCATCATCGAAGCATGTTCCCAGAAAAGATGCTTCGCGTTGCAGGGTAGTGCCACCGACTTCAGCGTCCATCATGGGTATATTAGCGCAGGAAATGGGCCTTACTATTAGCCCCCCTCACCTTCTAATGCCACCTCCACCCTTACATACCCTTGTGTGTTGAACTTTAACGCCTTCCTCGGTTTATCCCCACTCATCTACTTTATTCATACCCCTACACACCTTTCTCTTTTCTCCATGATCAGAATCACTAACCTTACACAGTTACACGTCTCTTGTTCTATCTCCCTCGTACGATCCTCCCTTCTAAATGCTGTCATTATCACCTCATATGATTTTATGATTTTTTGTAATTTTAATTTAATGTAAAATCATGTAATTTAAATTGTGGTAGATAACCAAATGTGTATCATGTTTTGTGTTTGCAGGTAGTGTGCGAAGTTTCACGTATTATAAAAAGTATATTACTAATAGCGTTAAATATGTTTTTCTTTCTAATTAATATTTTGATTTATCTTATTTTTGTTTTTATTTTTTAATAAATTTTTATTTTGTATTGAGTCCTTAATAAAATAATATTTTTATTTTTTATCCTTGTTGTAGTTCCTGATAAATTAAAAAAAATTATGTTTGCTTCTTAATAAATTAATAAATCTTATTTTAGTATATATTAATAACAAATAAGAAATATTTATCATTAAATAAACATAAATTTTTTTTTGACGAGTTTCTAATAATATTAAAAATATTAAAAATCAAATATTCATTAGGATAAAAATATTTTAAGTCTTATTAATATAAAAAATTTATTTATTTTTATATTGTTCTTTGGGAAACGTTTTTCTCTATTTTTTTATACAAAATATTATGAAAAAAATTATTGTACAGCCATGAAAACTGCAGCTAAAGTCAAGATTAACGATGGATTGATGGGGAGTGGTGCATACGTTGTTAATCTTCTAAAGTCTACTAGCTAAGCAAATTTACCAGAAAAAGGTTCAGCAAATTTACTATGGTTAAGGTCAATTCCAGATTTAGCAATAATAGTATTTTTAGTGATATATTTGAAATTGAGATCTTAGACTATTTTTTTTAGTGGATTTCACAGCACCGTATAAGATTAAAGAGATCTCTTTTATTTATTTTTTCTTTAATGATAGATTTCATTTTAGAATTTTAGATAATTTTTATAGGTCCCACATGAACCTCACCTTTAAATATTTTATTAAACTAAATATAATTAATTAAGTAATTAAATTTAATGAAACATGGAAGGAAAAAAATTATAAATATTAAGAAATAGGAAAATGAGCATAAATTTAATTTTTATTTATGATTAAATGTTAAACAAATGAAAAATACATAAATTTGATAATAAAAAAATACAACACATTAATACCAAAGAAAAATCAAATTTAATTATTGTTGTGACTGTAATTTCCCAAATATGTTTCACAAAGTTTATTTGAAATTGTTGATGAATTCCTCTCGTATGTATAACACGTCTTGTTTGCATGTAGTAAAGTTAGGAAGAGCACCATGAGATGCTTCAACATTTGAAATATCATTATCTACGTGATAATAATCAACATCGACATTATCACTGAATGTATCTCGTTCGTCTTCGAATTTCATGTTATGGAATGTAATGCATGCCAATATTATATCCTTCATTGTATCCATGTTTTAGGCACGCGATAGACCACATATAATTGTGAATCGAGATTTGAGCACACCAAATGCTCGTTCCACATCCTTACTCACTGTTTCTTGACATTTTGCAAAAAAAATTATTGTGGGACCTTATGGCATTAGTATGATCTTCACAAATGTGGCCCAATCAGAATAAATACCATCTGTAATATAGTACTCCATATTATATGAAATTCCATTAATTGCAAATTGTACTGGAGGAGCTCAACCTTGCAAAACGTCATCAAACTCAAGCGATTGGTTAACACATTAATGTCATTGTTTGAACATGCAATTCCAAAATATGCATGCCAAATCCACAAATCTTGGGAAGCAATGACTTCAAGTATTATATTGTGGGTTTGTGATGATCACCTCTATGGTATTGGCCTTGCCATGCAATTGGACAATTTTTTCACTCCCAATGCATGCAATTAATAGAACCTAACATACCTGAAAACCCTCGTGCATCTTTAATTTGTAGTAAGCAATTGATGTCATTGTTGTTGGGTCTTATCAAGTACTCTTGTCCAAATATCTCATTGACACCCCTTACAAATTTTTGAAGGCATTGAGTTGTAGTGCATTCGCTAATTCTAGCGTACTCATCCATAAAATCAGCAGGTGATCTATAAAAGAAGGTTAATTCCCTTCGTTACCTTTCATTCTCCTGGATGATAAATATATATACAGAGAAGAAATACATCAAGAATCTTAAATACGGGAAACTATACACATAAAATCCTCTAAGAGAATATTTACAGATAATAAATCAATATTTGCCTAGCAAAACTTATGCCTAGAATCAAGGATTGCCAACCAAAATAAGGAAAGAAATCATGTCTACAATCTCAATCTCCAATACCCCCTCTCAAGGTGGAGCATGAGGATCCCGAATGCCCAACTTGCAAAGGAGAAAGTCAAATTGTTGTGTTCCCAAAGTGGCAGTCTACTTCAATATGCTTTGTTCATTCACGAAAAATTGGATTAGCAGCTATATGCAAAGCCGCTTGGCTATCACAATGCAGAAGCGCAGGTCCCGAATGCATCACACCAAGAGTAGACAACAAGCCTTTCAACCATTTCAACTCACAAGTGGTGGTTGCCATGGACCTATATTCCGCCTCAACCGAAGATTGAGACACTGTTTGTTGCTTCTTTGTCTTCCAAGAGATTGGCGAAGAGCCTAAAATAACAAAATAACCAGTCAAGGATCATCGTCTTAAAGGACAACCTGCCCAATCGAAGTCACAGTAAGCATACAGTTTCAGGTCGCAATCAGCACGCAACAGAATACCTTGTCCTAGATTTCCCTTCAAATATCGAACGACCCTCAAAGCTGCCTCCCAATGTTCTTCTTTTGGCTGTTGCATGAACTGTGCAAGTATATGCACACAATAAGACAGTTTGGGCTGAGTAAGCGTCAAGTAAATCAGTCTCCCTACCAAGCGTCTATACTATCCAGGATCATCCCAATCAGCAGTCATAGCAAGTGCTAATTTATGATTCTGTTCAAGAGGAGTCCCAACCGGCTTAGCTCCTAACAATCTAGTCTCAGAAATGATGTCCAACGCATATTTACGTTGACACAAGAAGATACCTTCTAAGTTTCGTGCCACTTCAATCCCCAAGAAGTATTTTAGTTTTCCTAAATCCTTCATATGAAAACATTGACTCAAATAATCTTTGAACCTTTGCACGGCCACCCCATTATTGCCAGATATAATCAGATCATCAACATAGACAAAAACGTGGAGTTGAACATGCTGATCTTTATAAGTAAACAATGAGTAATCAGAATACGACTGTTGAAATCCATACCTGTTCAGCGCTGCTGCCAACTTGGCAAACCAACATCTGGGTGCTTGTCGCAAACCATATAATGACTTTCCTAATCTGCATACCTTACCTGGCGTTGGGGAAGAAAAACCAGGTGGAAACTTCATATACACCTCTTCATCCAACTCATCATGTAGGAAGGCATTATGCACATCCATTTGATGCAACTCCCATCTTCGCGCAGCTACAAAGGCAAGAAATGTTCGCACAGTGACCATCTTTGTTGTTGGGGAGAAGGTCTCATTATAATCTATACCTTCAACTTGTTTGTTTCCAAGAATTACCAAGCGCGCCTTGCATCTCTCGATGCTTCCATCAGAATTATATTTAATCTTGTATACCCATTTGCTTCCGATTGCTTTCTTCCCAAGAGGCAAGTATTCTATTTTTCATGTTCCATTGTCCTGAAGGGCTTGTACCTCCTTGCGCATCGCCTCTCTCCAACATTCATCTTTTACAGCCTCAACATACGTGTTAGGTTCATACCCTGTGGTAACAATTGCTAGAAAAGATTGGTGTTGTACAAAAAAATTATCATAATTCACATAATATGCTATAGGATAGGGTGTACCTGAGGATTTTGACTGGAACGATGAACCTGCTGAGGGGATTATTCGAATGGTATGAGTCACAAAGTCCTTCAAACGAACAGAAGGTTGTTTAACCCTTTTTCCTCTACCAAGTAGTTCCTCTAACACCATGGGTCCTTCTATGTTGGTACCCCTCCTTTCTACTACTCCAGTGTTTACATCACTAGGCACCTCCACATCATTACCAATCTCAACATTCACTTCATGCTCCACACCCGAGGTTGGAGCTTGCTGCTCCTCCATTTCATTTTGTACATACGAGTCCTCATTGTCTGCAAAGTAATTCGTAACCCCATTCTTGGTTACGAAAGAGCTTGCAATATTGGTAGAATATGGAAACTTTGTTTCAATGAAGACAACATCTCTTGAAACATAATATTCTCCATTTTCAAAATCATACAACCTCCAACCTTTCTTTCCAAATGGATACCCAATAAAAATGCACTTTCGACTCTGACTAGCAAATTTATCTTTATCCCGATTCTGAGCGTGGGCATAGCACAAGCACCCAAAAGTTTGAATATGTTTATAAGTAGGTGCCTGTTCGTATAGCATCTCATACGGTGTTCTTCCATCCAAAATAACGGATGGTGTTTTGTTAATCAAATATCCCGCTATAAGAACATACTCACCCCAAAACTCAATAGGTAAGTGTGCTTGAAAGCGCAAGGCTCTCGTTACATTGAGAATATGACGATGTTTTCTTTCGACACGCCTGTTCTGTTGGGGTGTCCCAACACAAGAAGTTTGATGCAAAATTCCTTGTTCAGCAAAATAATCTTTCAAACACATGAACTCAGTACCATTATCACTCCTAACAACTTTCATATCTTTTTCAAATTTTCGTTTAACCATTACGATGAAATTTTTAAGAGCACAAGCAACCTCATCTTTTCTATTCAACAAATATATCCACAGTTCACGAGAATAGTCATCAACGATAGTCAAGAAATAAACAGCTCCACAGGAAGCAGGAACTCTATAAGCTCCCCACAAATCACAATGGATCAAGGAAAAACATTCTGCAACTTTATTATTACTAGAAATGAATTCTTCTTTGGTTTGCTTAGCTCTAAAACAAATGTCACAAAACTTATTCTTGACACTATCACTTCTACCAACATTACCAATTTCAGAAATTAAATCTACTATCCTAGAAGAGGGATGTCCCATTCTTTTATGCCAAAGCTCAGAAGATGCAATACGGGTTGTCTTGTAAACACGAGCAGGAGCCACTTCTATGAGAAAATAAAGCCCCCCGAGCTGTTCACCTGCTCCAATCATCATCCTCGAAGTGTGGTCCTGTATAACACAAATTTTATTGGTGAATTGCACAACAAAATTTGAATCATCAAGCAGTTGTGACACAGAAATTAGATTGCACTTCAATTTAGGTACAAGAAGAACATGTCATAGTTTCAATTTCTCTCAAAGAGTCACAATTCCTTCTTTCAAAGTTGTGGCCTCTACCCCATTTGGCAACACAACCGGACATGGTGTAATATTGTGCACTTCACTCAAACATTCATATGTATCGGTCATGTGATGCGAGGCCCCTGTGTCAATAATCCATGACAAAAAATTTCGTTTACCTGTCAACCTCTCATTGGCACTTCCCTTGTGTAAGTTTAACATGTTGAGCAGTGTGGCCCATTGTTCGTCATTCAAACCGCTAATTCATGTTCTATTAGAACCAGTCACGACATTTTTCCTACCACCAGCTCTTGGCGCTTGAACTGCATTGGCACGAGCAGTCCCTTTGCGCCCTTGTCCTTCACTAGTTCCCTACTGGACCCCACGTCCACGTCCACCACTGCATCCACCTGCGATTGTGCGTGGCCTGTCGCCCCACCATTCTGAATAATCAATCCATTGAAAGCAGCTATCAACATTGTGTCCTTTCCGCTTGCAATTTGAGCAAACAAAATTCTTGTCCTTTCCATCCCCCCTTGAGTTTTGACCACCAACCTGCACTGCAAAACTCATGGGGTTCCCTCTTTCTTCCTTTGTTTGTGTCATGGTCCGTACTCGTTCTTGTTGCACGACCATAGCATATACTCGATTCAGATTTGGCAAAGGTTTAGTGCTCAGGATATTGGAACATATTGTCCCATATCCATCTTCATCATAGTTTTCGCTTGTTCTCCAATTTAGTGGTAATGTTACAATTGCACCCAATACAACTACATATTGGGATCGAGTCATAATTGTTCAATTCGTCCCAAAGAGACTTGAGTCTACCATAATAGATGACAACGCCCTACCCTTCCTGCTTGCAGTTTGCAAGGTTTGACCTCAATTGCTGCACACGTGGACCATTCCCAATGGAGAATCGCTGTTTGATATCTTCCCAGAGATCCTTCACGTTCTCCATATAAGATATGGTTTATCGAAGTATAGGTTCAATGGTGTTAAACACCCATGAGACAAGCATTCAATTGACAGTCCACCAATCTTCAAGCTCTGGTGAATCGTCCCCTGGTTGTTTAATGGATCCATCGACAAAGCCATATTTCTTCTTGGCTCGTAATGCAGTACACATAGCACGAGCCCACTCATCATAGTTCTCACCCTTCAACTGAACTTGGGTAATTATATTACCCAGATTGTCATTCAAAGTCAATGCATATGGGGTCGGTATTTGCTTGTCAGATCTGGAAGTTTTCGGGTTAGAACCGAACCCCCCCCTCGTTTCCTTTCTTCCCATCATTTTCGGTCGTGATGGTGCCTGGCTCTTGATACCATGTAAAAGAAGGTTAATTCCCTTCGTTACCTTTCATTCTCCTTGATGATAAATATATATACAGAGAAGAAATACATCAAGAATCTTAAATACGGGAAACTATACACATAAAATCCTCTAAGAGAATATTTACAGATAATAAATCAATATTTGCCTAGCAAAACTTATGCCTAGAATCACGGATTGCCAACCAAAATAAGGAAAGAAATCATGTCTACAATCTCAATCTCCAATATGATCCGTATGCCAGTATACGAATAGCTGCAGTGCACTTCTGCAATGGCGAGAGACTCATTCTACCAACTACATGGTCTCATTTGGAAATATTTATCATGATTACTAAGAGCATTGATAATTCAAATGAACAATTATTGTCGCATTCAGAACCTACGTCGAAATTGAGTTTATGTGTATACCGAATTTTCTGAGTAGTCATTCATCAATAGTAGATGTCTATCTTCATGATTGCAATTAATGACTCTTCTAGGCCTTTTGTGTTGACTCATGTTGCCTCCTTGTTGTTGTATCGCATGCAAGTAGCTCATGATTTGTTCATTACTATCATTGTCAAGTGTTTCATAAATAATTTGATTCCAAACTCTGTTGAAGTCATTATTTCGATCCATTGTATGAATGATTGATTGCATAAACGAGTGAAAGAAAAATATTGTTTGAAGGAGACTTACAATGATAAATGAGGATTGAACAATTAAATAGAAAATAATACAACGACTAGTTTTATAATGGCTACTTATGCAATGGCTAGTCTCATAACGATTAGTTTTATAACGGTCAAGTTTCACAAATAAAAAAATTGAACAAATTAAAATGCGATTACAATTTTTTTTTCAAAAAAGACAAGTCAAACACGATTCCTAAAAATACAAATTAAAAGATGGTTACAACAAATTAAAACTACCTAACAAATTAATATTACATACCCAGTTTACGCCTAATTATTTTACAAAAGGTTTGATGGTCTTCGAGTTAAGTTTTGGACATTGTAGATGTGTCCTTCTTTAGAATGTCGTAGTACTCTTTTTCCAATTCTTTCTCGCTTAAGACTACTAGTTTGACGTTGAGAAAATTTCTTTCCCTCATTACTTCCTCCACACCAGTCAAGTCCACAGGATTGATAGATGTTCCTACTGCTTTCCCCTTGCTCTTTCTTTTGGCTGCCTTTTGCCCCTTGGACAAACAATTGGAGACGATGTGTCAGCTTTAGAATCTTCGACCAGTGTTTATGGATCAGATGACGATGAATATGCCCCAAATGCGGAAATCTTCATCCTTTTAGAGCAATTTTCAGTAAGTTGGTCTAATCATTTCGGTTGATCTTTTAGAATTCGCCAAGCATGTTCCAAACAAAAATCGTTTCCTTCCAAATGGCATATGCATGAAGCATGGCATCATTATCCGTGCAACCACTTTTCTTTAATGATATCACTTGCTTGTAATGACCTTTGAACTTTTGCACACTCAGATTAATTTTTTGTCATTGTGATTTCAGTTGATTCACTATTCTTTTGTGGAGTTTACCTCGAAATTTGTTGTAATTTTCCATGACTCTTAACCAAAACGCTTTTTTTGCTTGACTAACACCAACAATTGGATCGATTGAGATGTTGAGCCATGAACTAATGATGTGCGTATCATCTTCAATTGCAAAGGCGACTCAAGGCTTTCTTTTTGTAGAACACCCTCCTATTTCCTTACAGCGATCTCTTCTAGTCCAATTTAGGTAGCAAATTATAGAAATTGCGAATCAACTTCATCATTTGAAACCATGGTAGGATTGTTTGGTGGAATTGAAGGAAATGTTTGAGGACTTTGAGAATTTATGGTGGAAGGGATTTGAGTGTTTGACATAAAATAATTTGGTGGTGGTGGTGATAAAAAAGGAGGAAAAAAATAGGAGTACAATTTTGAGAATTTTGAGTCGAAGGAGACATGTGGTAATTTTGTAAAAAAATTTATATAAGTTTGTTAATCAAATTGATTTTGATCCATTTTGCACAAATATAATTTTACTAAGATTGAGATTGGAGAATTGAGATTGACAAATGAAGAATGAGAATGAAAATTGTATGTACAAATTATGTGTGTATTGAATCAATTTATAGGATGTTTATGTGTCTAACAACATTTTTTTGCATCACAAGAGTCACTCGGCATATGTTTTTTTTAAGTGACAATGGTCACTGTGTACACAGTAACGTTCATTGTGCTATAAGGCTTACTTAATAAGTTAATAAATTAATTTAATTACTTAAACATTTTTTATCTATGGAATAGAATAATATGAAATAAGTATACATACCTTGTTGCTTAGCCTAAGCGTGTTTAGTGATTTCTTGAATTGCAATGTGCATTTCGTAGTTTTCAATTCGTGATGCAGTGAGTGATGGAACAATAAGAGTGGAGTGGTTTTGGTTGAAAGCAAATTAATTCAGGAAAAAAAATAAGAGCCATACAAAAGATTCACTAAGCACATCCAGTATTTAAAGTATAAAAGAGGATAAAGTTTTATATATTTTTTCATATAGGATAAAATCTTATCTATTTGATTAAAATACATATGTGGTGTTTAAATTATAAAAGTGGATGAAATATTTTTTTAATAAGATAAAGATTATTATTATCATTTATTAAGAAGAGCATAAGATTGTTCTGTCGCTTACTATTTAAAACTTTCTGTATTTAAAGTTGTTAAAATTTATCTTATTTTCTTCTATTGTTTTTAACGTTGGTTAAATCTCATCTATAAAAAAAATTGATAATTTATCGAAGAAAAGGAAAAAAAAGAGTAAAAGATAAAAACTTTCGTCCTTACTCCCTAACCACCAGTTTCAAAAAGTTGTTGCACAAGTTGAATGAATAAATTAAGATTTATTGTATCATCTATATACTCTTAATAAAAAAGAATTTTCTGAAAATTCCTAAAATACCTCTGTTTAAGATTGTCTAAGATTGTGACAGCTCTTCATTTCCTTAATTTTTTGGTCTTTTAACCCTTTCATTTTCCAGTCTCCTGCTTTGCTTCTTACATGTGTCTGATTTTTCAGACTCCACTTGCTCACCTGTTTTGCTTTTTTTTTTCAACAGTAACACGTGTTTTGCTTTTTTTCCAAAACAACAACACGTCTTCTCTTTCTTAAAGCACTAAAACAGCTTTTAATTCCTTCATTTCACACTTTCGTGCACTTTCTCCCCCCTATTTTGTTACCCTCTTGAGTTTCTTCCTCATTCACTGAACTTTTTGTGAATATTTTTGCATTTTTATCGTATTATGTTTGCCAAGTTTTTGTTTTTGTTTTGTTTTAACGTGTTTGTGAGTTTTCTAACATTTTTCCCTTCCTTAATGGTGTTTTATTTTGTCTGCAGAACAAGATGCAGGGTATCAGGCGCATGGATGCTGCCCTGGACGCAATGCGTCCACTTGGATTTAGGACACAACTGATTCTACGAACGGTTAATGAGCTTCTCGATGTTGGTTAAGTCTTTTCTTAATTCATTGTGATTTTAAGTTAATTTCTGTTGTTAGGGATTGAGGGACCAAAAAGCCTAGGTTTGCATACTCTATATGATTGTCGTGCATGCACTATTTATGATGCAATGTTCTATGGAAATTGGATTAAGTGTGTGGATTTGGGCAAAGTTTTTGGTTAGAATCGCGTGTTTGATGAGCTTATGTTTACCTTATTATTTTTATACCATAGGGTGGAGGGAAAAAAAACTAGTCAATACTAAAGGCATGTTAAGGGCTGCAGGTATGGTATCAATCTGGCTAAAGGTATTCTGGAACATCACTCGAAAGGGATCCTAGATTTTGACAAACCAAGGAAATTGCTCGTAGATTTTCGAATTGGCAAGCTCATCACAGGTAATATACATAGGTTGCAGGTTTCTAATTAGCATTTTAGGATAACTTTTTTTTTCCCATTTTTGATTAATTAAAATCATTCAGATTGATAATTCACATTTTCTGATCATGTTCATTAGGACATTTATTGGTTGCAGGTTATGTGTTTGATCAAATGTCAAGATGATATTTTTGGGTATATTTTCTTATTTCTTATTGGTATATTTGAGAGGTCTGAGTGTATATGCTTTCTTCTCTACATCACGGGTCTTCTCTTTTTGTTTGTTTTATAAATACTTCTATGGGATATTGTGAACAGCAGGGAACACTCCAAATGTAGCATACGACCATTGATAGG